>NC_080591.1:67999515-68331805 GCF_029962835.1 Magnolia sinica
AAATCTGGCATATTCAAATGATCCAAACTGTTTTTGATCCAAACTGTTTATATGTCAAGTCTCACCTTTTGTGGTGGAAAGTCCACAAATTAAAGCTCTCAGTTGTATTATTTTAGTTGTTTGGTAATTTGGCTCTTTTTATTTGAACATGAACTGTTACCATAGCCTTTGCATAATCTAAGGGTTGAAATATTCAATCCCAGAGTGTTTTCAAAAAAAATAAAAAATAGAAAATAAAATCAAACAGCTAGTGTCCCAGTATGTCGCTGCATTTGAACAAACCTCACAATCCAATAACATCTCTTGTATCAATTTAAGCTGAATTCAAATAAATGGCTAAACTAGAGAGTTCAAGGAAAATTTTGGAAACTAAAGTTAAGGATTTCAATCCTCTAGAATGCTACATCTGTGGTATAGACAGTAAAAATTGTTGAGAGATGTGGTTCTAAAACTGGGTGAGTTTACTCGATGATTTTGCAAGCTGAATGTCTAAGATCCTTGCCACCAGCAAGACTCTCACTGAGACTTCATGCACTGATAGATTGCTTCAAATAATGATCTCCATGAAGAGAGCCTGGATCGTCTGCCAGCATGCAATGTCCTGAGTTTTGTTTTATGCTCTTGAAATATGAGCTTTGCTAAGTGCACACTCATGTGAAGTAAAGCTCATGTACATGCCACACATGCAGGCACATAGGTGAGAGATGCGATCAATCCATCATGTTGGTCCTACGTTCTACTTGTTTTCCCAAAAAGTAGATCTGGTCCACACAACATATGGGCCTCAATATTGGAAATAGGTGGATGGGTTAGCAAACTATAGCCAAGTTTTTCAGAGCCGTTCATATGTTTTGCAAACAGTGGCTTGCCTGACTTGATCAACCTGATTCTTTGCCTGGGCCATCAATGCAATGGTTCCTTTCTGGAGGATGGATTGGATTTTGGACCTATTGTGCCATGTTGTCACGTGTGGCATGTACATGAGCTTTATTGCACACAAGTACACTTAGCAAAGCTCCTTAAACGTTTAAATTGTTTTCTATTCCCCCAAAATTAAATACCGAGTTGAGAGGATTTTTCAGGTGTTTGTACTATGTTTGAGACGGGTTATAGATAACAGTTATTTGGTTGCAAGCTTTCTGAAAGATGCCTGTGTAGTTTGATGTTGGTTAGAGCTATTGGGGGATTAAGATAGTAAATGTTGCTTCTTTGTGGGATTAATGGTTGTCTACTATCGGTTGTAGTATGATACAAATATCAGGTGAGCCTCCAGGCTGTAGAACTTTGGATGTTAAATAAAAAACCTGCTGACAATCTGATTCTATGTGCACATGGCCCACCTGATGATGGGACAATTGATTTTTGTGCATGCCCTGGATATTTTCATGGGGCCCCCCCTTGTGAATGCTTATAATGTCGTCCACACCCAAAGCGCACAATGGGTTGTAGGTTATGCTAGCCTGCAACTGGTTGCAGGTGAGCATTCTTGCTGAAAGAGTATAGAGATTTTTTACATTGCCAATCCAGGTAGTGTTGTGGAACATCTGTGCAGTGCATCAAGTGTACCCTAATCGTGAAGAGGGAGCATATGCAAAAATAGGTTGGTCAGCTTATCAGGTGGCCACCCCTATATGAAAAGATCATATCAACCCATCCGACAGTCCAGTGGATCGCATGAGTAGCGGGCAGCGGGCCATGGCTAGCCTAGCCGACGAGCCATGACTGCACACTCGCACAACGAGCCATGGCTGGCCTGGCCAACAATCCATTCCATACATCCATTGAGATTTGAGCTCTTAAAATTAAAAAAAATTAAAATGGAGTGGCCTAGTAGGTCCTACCTAATCGGGATCAGGAGTGGTGTGCCGGGCTGCGGAGTGAAGACTCTGAAGCCTAGCCAACAGTCCATTCCGTACACACACACACACACACACACACACACACACACTCACACACATGTGCTAATAAATCCGGTCCGGATCGGGTCAGTCCGAATCACATCCAATCGGATCGGATTCCGGATCAGGTCGGTTCGGAACAGGGCCTATCCAGATTCGACCTGAAAATATTTAATATCTAGATGGGGCTACCCGATCTTGACCGTCGGTTCTGTTCGAATCGGGTCGAATTGGGTTGGATCCACTGGATCGGGTCTGAAATGCCCAAGTACTACCCCTGCCTGTTCTGAGCTCGCGACAGGTGGAGGCTCCTAGGGCCATTGAGGGGCCACCATGATGTATGGATTTCATCCACACCATCCATACATTTTTCCATATTATTATAGAGTGTGGGGCCAAAAATAAGTCAGATCCAATTCTCAAGTTGACCACACCAAATGAAGCAGCGGTTCTAAGGACACCCACCATTGAAATCATTTTAGGGTCCACCATATTTTTTATTTGCCATCCAACATGTTAATATGGTCATATACAACTGCATGAAGTGAAAAAACAAATATCATCTTGATCCAAAACTTCTATGACCTCTAAGAATTTTTCAACGGTAAAAATGTAATCCTTAATTTGTGGTCTATTTGAACCTAGTATCTTTGTCATTTCTGGTTTCATGATCTAAAATGATATTTAAAATGTATGGACAGTGTAGATAGAATTTATAAAACATTTTGGTCCCTCAGTAGCTGTCGGAGCCTTTGCCTGTCCCGAGCTTCGAACAGGCAGGGGTAGTACTTAATCCGCGCCTTATTTTTGTTGTTTTCTGTCACGCTCCCAAACCTAGAAATCGGGCTCACAAAATTTTCGATTGCTGAATCCGGTGCTAACAGCCTCCGTAATACCCCATTCTCGGCTCTCACCGCCCATACACCAGGTTCCGATCCTGTGATCCTACAAGGAGGATTTTTCAACGTACATTTATCTCATAAGAAGCATAACCACAAGTATACTCAAATCACAAAGGTAACATCATCATCATATATCCATTAATATAAACATTTGAATACAATGCTGAAAGGGGAATACATATATCGAAATCAAAGCTTTAAAAGACCGCTGCATGCTCCCTGCTCAACGCTGCTGCAACCTAACGCCACCTGCACGCATCTATTATGCATAAGCTTATAAAAAGCTTAGAGGGTGGTGAAAGTGTGTGAGCAGTATAAGCGTGCTCAAAATGTTGTATCAGAGTAAATAGAAATATTGGTAAGTCCACGAACCATACAATATCAGAGTAAGCAGAAATACTGACAAGTCCATAAAAATATCATCAACCTTATCCAGGATATGCGATGCAAAGACATAGCAAGCCAATGTCATATATTTAGAAAGTAATGTAAGTCAGCTATGTAATGCAGCGACATAATGAGTCAATATCAGATACCGATGATGCATTACCATATGCAATTCTGAAGAGCTACGAATATCATCGGCCTCATCTAAGTCATATGAATGCAGAAACATAGCAACCCAAAATGCCACATGCCGATATGTAATGCAATATGCAATATGTGGTGTAAATGAAATGACCAAGCTGCAGTGTGAAGTCGGAATGATAGTACGTGGTATCGCAGGCTATGGGGCCTATCACAAAGTACTTCTATCCAAACCAGTCCCATACCTAAATTTGGGTAGATAGACTCAATGTGGTAAGCTCCTGATCTCAGGTTAGTCGTGCACCCCAACCGAAATCTTGGCCATTGCGAAGATGTATATAATAAATAGCTGCGCACCACCAGCCCGAGTGGATAGTGAATGAATAAATGAATGTGCAATTTCTGCTCAATAAGTCCACATATCAGTACTGTACATCTCTGGAATCATCATCGAGGTCTAGTACACTCCAACTTAGCTATCGCCCTAGCCGGCGGTGTAGTTCAGCGAGTGAAAAAGACCTTATTACCTGCCTACCAGTAGTATACCAATGCCTACCCGGCTTATCGATAGCGGACCCATTTGGGAGCTGGTCATACTCAGCCTAGCTTACAGTCCCCTCACTCTGGCGGATAAGGCCATGCCCCTCCCAACCGACCACGACACAGTGGGAGACGCGACCTACTGGTATTTGGCACTTGGGCGCTCATGTATTCACTCGGTTTAGACGTTGGGGCGTCTCCTGGCCTCGGAGGTTTAGGGACTTTCACCCACGGACATCCAAAGTGCCCAAATTTTCAAACCAAACATTTTCAGTGTCCTATCTGGCCATCCACGACATGTCTGTGGAGGTCACAGCGCTGATGTCGCTAGGGCATACAGTAATCACCATCATACAATGCGAGATGCATGAATCATGTAGTCCAATCATGCATCAATCCTGTGCATACCGTGCGCTCATGTGGGATAACTCCACCTATCAGGGAGTCCCATAAACCATCAGTACTATAGCATATGCAATGGTTAATCACATCTCATAATAAACATACAGATGATGCGAATGGGCATGTATCATGATACTATGCTGTCACATACTCATAATCAGTATCAATAACCGGCATCGATAATCGACCTCGACAATGTGGACATTTAACTAACATTGCTCCTAAGGAATGGCCCACATAGAGCCTAACATATATTGGACCCATGGCCTCACATAAGGGCCTAATATACAACACCGTGGGCTTCAATCAAGAGCTTAATACACATCACGATGGGCCTCTTACATGGGCCTAATATACATCACAACGGGCTCCATCGCCTGGCCCTTAATGCACCACAATGAGCCTCATCACATAGGCCTCACATACATCACGTAGGCCTTAAATGCATCACAATGGGCCTCATATACATCACAATGGGCTTCATCACATAGGCCTTATATGCATTAAGTTGAGGCTGAATGCTCATTACAATGGGCCTCAAATATATGCCGCATATACATCACATTGGGCCTCGACAATCAGTCTCGATATTCAACCTCAACAATCGGCCTTAACCATTAGAATCGACCTCGACAATTGGCCTCGGCAATCGAAATCGGCCTTGACAATCAGAATCAGCCTCAATAATCAGAATCGGCCTCGATAATCGGCCTTAACAATCGGAACCGGCCTCAATAATCAGAATCGGCCTCAATAATCGAGCTTAACAATCGAAATCGACCTTGATAATCAAAATTGGCCTCAATAATCGGGCTTAACAATCGGAATCGGCCTCAAAAATCAAAATCGGTCACGATAATCAGAATCAGCCTCAATAATCAGAATTGGCCTCGATAATCGGAATAAGCCTCGATAATCAGAATCGGCCTCAATAATCAAAATCGCCTCGATAATCGGCCTCAATAATCAGAATCGATAATCGACCTCTACGCAAGGCGGGATACATAGATAAACAACCGATAATGGGCCAAGAAATATCGATGAGGCCCAATTGTTTGAGGCAACCCACTAGAGAATGATGAGAATGGGCCTAACCAGGCCTAAGGGAAGGTTATAATGTGAACGTTTAACCATCATCGCCCATTAATGTGGACATGTAACCATCATTGCTCCCAAGGAGTGGTCCACATAGAGCCAAACATCATAGTGGACCCATAGCCTCACACAAAGGCCTAATATACATTGCAATGGGCCTCACTCAAGGGCCACATATACACCACATCGGGCCTCACCAAATGGGCCACAAATACATCACTTAGGCATCATTAAATGGGCCTTATGTAAGATGGACGACGTGAATATAAAATAGATGGATGGCATGGATATAAAACAGATGCACGGTGTGAATTACAAAGGATGACGTGGATATAATACATACACTATGGCAGGCCACATACATCAAGGCCCACCATCCTATACACATGGACGGTGTGGATATATGCAACACATCAAGGTGGGACCCACACGTGTAGGTAAAACACTTGCTGCACGTGGGTCCCAAACAGATGAATGGTTGTATAAAACACATACTCCATGATCAGACCCACCTAACTAGGCTGTTGGTCGAATAAATGGACAGTTGAGATGTAAAACAGATGAACAACATGAATGTAAAACAGGTGGACAGTAAGGATGCAAGGCATATACGTCATGGTGCAACATCATCTCAAGATGGATGGTTTAGATTAAAACACATATATCATGTGGTCCCACGCCCATCAGCTGGATGAACGACGTGGGTATAAAACATATACATAATGGTATGGCACATACATCACGTGGGCTTTACAAGCACGGATGGTGCAGATACAACGCTGCCTCATGGTGGGCCACTGCACATGCTGACGTCATCAGCAGCAATGGGACCCACAGAGCCGTTGACGCCACAACACAGCTATATAGCTGGTGTGGTAGTCCACCCAATCCACGTCCAAATAAAAGGTGGGTCCCACGTGGGGCCCACCATATACGTATGATATGTATATAATATATATAATATCATATTATACTATTATATTAATACTTTATTTTTATTTATATTATATGTGTATATATATATATATACACACACGCACACATATATCTTGTTGAAGATCTACAGCGTCCAGTCCAGGCAAGCTAAACGGATGGCCTGGATGAAACAAACACATCAGGTGGGTCCACATGCAGGGCCCACAACAATATTTTATTATTATTATATATATGTATATTTTTTTAATTTTTTTAGAAAAGACCTCCAGCGTCTAGGCCTTAAACGGCCTGAACATGAAACACCTAAATCATGGTGCCCCCCAGCAATTTGGTTGGACAGTGTGATAAAATACAAATGTCAAGGTGGCCCCCACCCCCTTACACATGTGTAGGGTGGGTCCCACACAAGTCATAAAATCATCTCTTCAAATGGCCGGACAGTATGGGTTTAACGCATACCCCATGTGTGGGATCCACGCATGGACAGTTGGATGAAACACATTCATCAGGCGGGACCCACAAAACTTGTTGACACCAAGCACAGTAGCCACATGCTGTTGGCCGTCCAGCAGATGGATGGGCCACATCCAAACAGATGCAAAGGTGGGTCCACACGTGTGGAACCTACCAACATGAGTGGTTAAAGCTAATACTTATATTTCCCTTCATCTGGGCCGTCCAATGGACCGACGGCAAGGTGGGCCTCATAATCAGATGGTCAAGATCGTCTTGCATCATGGTGGGCCACAAGGCATCACAAAAAAGAGAGAGAGAGAGATAGAGAGAGAAATGTGAAGGGGAGGGACCCCGCCACTATTGGGCCCTCCCTTATACAATGCATACATTAAGTGGATCCCACAACAAGTGGGCCCTCAAATCATCAAAATCACATAAATCAAACCTTAGAAGAACACCCACCGTCGATCTCCTCTTCTTTCTTCCACCAACACGATCTAGAGCTCTAAGGGGTGGATTTTAATGGTTGAGATGGACTTTGGATGGTGGGGATGGGAGATAGGAAGGTGGGCCACACCAAGCTCTCTCTCATAGAGGTTGGAACATGAGTTGCTTGGGAGAGATGAGAGAGATAAGAGAGATGAGAGATATGAGTGATGGGAGTACTTGTGTAAGGGAGAGAGTTAACTTTGGGGATGGGTAATTGTACTTGGGGATGGGTGTGAGTGATGGGAGTGACGTGTACTTGATTGATATGATTGATGGGATTAATGTGATAGATTTTCTTGGGATTAGCAACACGTGGCGTTTTCCTCGAACTAAACGCGGACCCACATCTCTTGGCCCGAGTATCGCCTCAGCGCTCGAGACGCTGCAACAGAACCGTGGCGACAGCGCGGTTACAAGGATACAAGTCTCGGGTCGAGCCGACTTTGATATACAGAACATGACTCAGGATCACACGCAAACACCGATAACAGATCGCGGGTTGCCGAAATTCGACCGGGAGGACCGGGGAAGCCTACGGAACGGTACGGCCTAGGATACGGGCCTTACATTTTCTATATCTCTGGTTTGATGATAGTGATAAATATTAATGTTATTATTGTTACATCCAGTAGGTTGACGTAACCAAGTTCTGTGGGACCCACCATGATTAATGCGTTATATCTAAATCCTATGTTCATTTGGGGAGAATGTTTTAACACTCCAACCCAAAAATAAGACAGATCCAAAGCTAAGTGGACCCAACTTCATAATGTAGTGGGGATTGAACGCCTACCATTAAAACCTTCTTTAGGTCACAGAATTTTGGATGAATCTAATATTTGTTTTTGCCCTTCATCCAAAAATGTGTGACCTTATAAACAGTTTGGATGATAAATAAACATCACGGTGGACTTTAGGAATTTTTTTTAAAGGTGGGAATCATTGTCATCACATATTTTTGTGGTGTGGTCCACTTGAGCTTTTGGATATGACTTATTTTTGGGTTTATACCTTGAAATGATCTCGCCAAATGACGGTGTGGATGCAATAAATACATCATATCATCGTAGGGTCTGTAAAATTAGTGACATCAACACACCACATTATAGACATAGTGGCACACTACACAATTGGCTTTTAGTTGGGCATGCTCCATCCACCATGGACCCAACTGATCAATGGTCCAGATCGCTGAACCTTGGGTTATTATGAATGAAAAGAAGTTTAACTTGCATTTCCCTCTTATCTGGCACATTTATGACATGTGATCCATGTTAATTTGCAATAGAGTTAAAATCTAACTCAAAAATCAAGCATAAGTCAACCTTGTAACAGGTGAGCTCCATTACATACATCTCATCCATGTTTTTTTTCCTATCATTTTAGAGCATGAGCCCAATAATGAGACAGATCTAAAGCTCAGGTGGGCCACACACTAGAAAATCTTAGGGTGTCCCGAGTTAGGGCGGCTACCCTAGGCTTGTTCGATCGATCAGGGTGAACACGGACGACCGACAGTAGCTGGACTCTACGGGATGCTTGCACCCAATGCCGGTGGTACTAGGGTTCTCTAATGTTAATCAAATTAGTCCACTAGCCGACTGATCATGTCTGACATGACCAAATTGAATCTAAGATACCACATTCCCAATGGATGATCCATTCATAATCGTTAGTGTGATATAATCCTCCTAAGACTCATATGCCGGGCATGGTGTTATAAGACACCGTGTTCGAGCTGTCGGCCTACGCTGGGGTGACGAGCCTCCCTTTAATGACCAATGAGCACTAATGGAGGTGATAGACCATTGTTCAAACGACCTCCGTCAAATTATCTGACCGATGGTTGCGTGCTAGAGTACCGTTCGAACGACTTAGGCGTGAATAGAATTGGGTAACACCCGGGAACTCGGGATCATGGTCTCTGTACTCGGGTGCCGATTTTTTGGGCATTACAATAGCGTACAAAGTATAGAAAGGGCAGTTGAAAGAGAAAACTGAAAGATATCCTCAGCTAGCTAAGGTGATTAGATGAATGACCAGGTGGAATGTCCTTGTTACATAAGTTGCAGCATCGAGTACTCTAAGCCATTAATTTCAGAGTCTTAAAGAAATACAAAGCTCCTCTACTTCTCTCATATCAAGAAATTATCACAAAATTTTGGAGTACACATCAAATTTCTCACAACAAAACAGGTGAAATTAGCCTCATAGTCAGAGCAACATAAAACAAAAACCATACATTAAAAATACACACATGGATAAAACTCATAGGATATTGATCCAATCCATCAATCCCATAAAAGTAACCCTGATATTCCCATTCTCCAAACGAAGCTTTGTATCCTGTATTCATACTACCATTAAAATTATGAAAAAATAAGAAAATATGATAGAAGAACAGAGTCACCAAAATCATATCCATTAAAAAACCAATATCAAGTTTGGTGGTGTAAGAAATGAGTTTTTGTTTGATGCATTCAACTTTTGAATGTGTGAAGACGTAAATCTGAAACCTTCTCAAGAGTTGGCACCTAATCCACCTTTGTTTGAAAACAATAATATACAATCAATTAGCATTCAATTTAGCAGTTTCTAAAGCAAATAGATCATCAGTTGGTTCAAAGAACAGTATGAATATTTAGCAATCATGGACGTGAGTGATAGTCAAATAAAAGATAGGTTAATCATGTAGAAAATAAAACTTTAAGTTAACAATTGTGGTCAATCTAACAGTGATGTAGAATGAGTGCATCTTGTATCTTCATTGTTGAAGTGTTAGATTCAGCATGACATCTCCTTAGATATGCCTGGTAGTATATATCATGGTGAGGAATTTGTGATGAAGCTAGTAGGAATAGAAACAAGCAACATCAAACAAATGAGTATAAATACAAGTGGGAGAATCATATGCAAGGAAAAAAATGTAACAAATTACATGCACACTATCCAAAAAAGGGGGTTCACATTTCAAAAAAAAGGGTGCAAAAAATCAACTACCATAGCACAAAAGAATTCAATTCCACACACAGCAACAAGAAAAACCCACCTCAGAAAATCCTAATTCATATTAACAAAACAAACGAACTCACACATAATTGGAACTTAGACCCTACATTTGCATGCAAACACATTGCATAGTATTAGAAATTGTCGACATTTTTGGTGATTATCAAGGACAAAATCAAGTAGATATCCAACATAAATACTGGAAAATCCAAAAAAAGAAAAATAAAAAAGAGAATACCTTTTTTCTTTTGGATATGTTTGAGAGAGTAGATTTTGGCACCTTCCGAGGAGTTTTGGAAGATCATCGATGTTTAGATTGCGGATTGATGATTCTAGTCTTTAAAAGGTCCCAAATAAACCCAAAAGTCTTCGATTATGGTAAAGAATTTCAAGGATTTCAACAAGCTTTTTGTCATCTTGTTGAGATTCTCCAACAAAAATTCCTCCGATCCTGTAATGAATCAGCGTTGAAGATGGCTTTGAATGGGGGTTTTAGGTTAAAAAGGAAAAGGGTTTCTATTTCCTTTTGTTTACGCAGGAGAGAGAGAGAGGGAGAGAGATTGAGAGGGATGGAATCGGGAGTGAGGGAGCTGGAGAGAGAGAGGGAGAGAGATCGAGAGTGACGGAGCGGGAGAGAGATCGAGAGGGAGGGTCGGGAGTGACGGAGCGGGTGAGAGAGAAGGAGAGAGATTAGGAAAGGAAAATAGGATTTTGCTTTTGGTTTTAGAACTGATTAAACCCGTTTCAAATTTGGAACTGCCATGAGCTGTTCTAGAACAAAACATATGGTCGTTCCAAATTTGTAATTTTGGTGTAATGCATTATCATGTTCATAAAACCAAGATATAAATAGAGGAAAATATGCAATATTTGACACTCAACCATAACTCATTCTTGTTTGTGAGATATGATTGTTTTAAGTTTCTGACAGTCCGGATCAGTTCCCCTTCGGATAGGGCCTTCTTTGGTCCATCTTGGCCATGAAATTGTTCGTGACCGCTCTACATCACCTTTTTGAGTTTTTTGAGCAATTTCGTTAATTAGCTTCAATTGTGGAATGCTTTTTGACACACCATGATTTGGCTGCATAGAAAAAGGATGAGCAACGGTCAGTGGAATGCTTTTGTGGCAGCCAATAATTGCCATGATTTAATTGTGGAATGCCTTTGTGGTAGCCAATAATTGTCAAGATTCGCTTTTGTGGCATGTCATGACTAGTTCCTCCTCACCCCATGGGTCTTCTTTAATTTATCATGAATGGAAAAGACATGATAGTGTTGAGATGTGGAGCCACATCTGGAAGGCAGCTCGACCAGTCGAGTGCCCTGCTCGACCAATCGAGTGGCCCACTCGACCAACCGTGGACTAGCTCGACTAAAAGTCCAGCGAGCATCGGTTTTTTTGGTTACGCAGTACTCGAACAATCGAGGCCCATGCTCGACCAGTCGAGGGTCCGCTCGACCAGTCGAGGTTACGTAGATTCGTTTCTGGATTTTGCACGGACTGCGGATTTTTGAGTCAGTTTTCGTAGAGGTGAGAAAGGGGAGTTGTTTAAACTATAAATAGGGTTCCCTAGGGCTTTTCTAGGTGGAATGAGAGTTATTCCAAGGTGTGGGCAAAAGATTCTCTGTACTTCCATGGGAGATGTTAGTATATTGCCTTATAATCTTCGTTTTTCTTCACATTGAAAGTTTGCATCTATGGTTTTTTACCCTTGTTGGGCTTTTTCCACATATATCTTGTCTTGTGGTTTGTTTGGAATGCTTTGAATCTTATTCTAGTTTATATTTCTTCTTGTATATCGTTTGTGGGTGAGACCAGAGATTGGATCTTAGTTCACTGCGTTGTTGGCATGCTGCGCAACAACTGGTACCGGAGCTATTGGTTTAGTTCTATTGGGAGCGATGACGGAAGAAGGGAAGACTAGAATTAAGAAGTTTGATGGTTCAAACTTTGCCTTCTAGAAGATGCAGATGGAAGATTATCTGTATCAGAAAGACCTCTATATTCCTCTAGGAGGAAAAGAGAAGAAACCAAAAAAGATGACAGATGATGAATGATTTTTATTGGACAGAAGGCTTTAGGAACGATACGACTCTCTTTGTCTAAGAACGTTGCCTTCAATATATCCAAGATGAAAACCACAAAAGAATTAATGGAAGCCCTAACTACGATATATGGAAAACCCTCAGCGTCCAACAAGGTTCATCTTATAAAACAACTATTCAACATGAAAATGTCAGATGGTGGGAGCGTGGCTGAACATCTAAACAAGTTCAATACAGTCACGAGCCAGTTGGAATCCGTTGGCATTGTTTTTGAGGATGAGGTCAGGGCGTTATTGATCTTGTCCAATTTTCCAGACAGTTGGGATGGTTTGGTGATTGATGTGAGCAATTCTTTAGGGTCGACAAAGCTGAAATTTGATGATGTAGCTAGTCTAATTCTCAACGAAGAATCTAGAAGAAAGGCACTAGGAGTTTCAGGGGATTCAGGGAATACTCTAAACGTTGAAGGAAGAGGAAGATCACTGAATAAAAGAGACAATAAACACGGACGTTCTAAGTCGAGTAAGAAGTCTAAGGGACCAAAAGACAAAGACAGGTGTTGGCATTGCGGGAAGAAGGGGCACATAAAACATGATTGCAGGGCGCTCAAGAAATAAGAAGGAAGCTTTCAAGGCGGGAAGGATTCAGTGAATCTATCTGAGGAGAGTAACACAGAGGCATTGATCTTGTCTCTTGATGCGAGGAATGAGTATTGGGTCATAGACTCAGGTGCTTCGTTTCATGTCACTTCATGTAAGGAAGTTCTGCATGATTATGTGTCAGGTGACTTTGAGAGAGTCTACTTAGGTGATGATGAGTCGTGCAATATCGTTGAAAATGGAAATGTTCATATAAATCAGAAAGATGAAACAACTTTGAAATTGAAGGATGTCAGACATGTGCCGAGTTTGAGACGGAACTTGATCTCAGGGGGGCAGTTAGCCGATACCGGACATGTGACGACATTCACCAGTGATTACTGGAAGATCATAAAAGGTGCCTTGGTGAAATCTCGAGGCAAGAAGGAAGGTACTTTATACGTGACTTTAGGATCATATAGTTCACTCACAGTCGCATCAACTGGAGTGAATGGGTAGTTATGGCATCAGAGGTTAATACATATGAGTGAGAAGGGGATGAAAGTACTATTGTCAAAATGGAAGCTACAAGGGCTGAAGTCTATTGACGTGGAATTCTGCGAGGACCGCGTGTTTGGCAAGTAGAAGAGGGTAAGTTTCAAGAAGACAGGACGCGCTCTAAAGACGCATCTGTTGGAGCTTGTATGCACTGATGTGTGGGGATCGGCATAGGTATCATCTCTTGGTGGCTCACGTTATTTTATTTTTTTATTGATAATGCTAGTAGAAAACTGTGGGTTTATTTCTTAAAACACAAATTTGATGTATTTAATATATTTAAGAAGTGAAAAGTTATGGTAGAAAATGAGACAGGTAAAACAGTAAAATGTCTCAGATCAGATAATGGGGGAGAGTACTATGATAAGAAGCTTGAGGAGTATTGTGCAGTAAATGGAATCAAACATCAGAAAATGATTCTAGGGACACTACAACAGAATGGTGTGGCTGAGCGCATTAACAGGATCATCCTTGAGCGCGTTAGGAGCATGAGGTTACATGCAGGGTTGCTTAAGAAGTTTTCGGCAGATGCTGTGAATACTGCCACATATCTCATTAATAGAAGTCCCTCAGTGCCATTGGATGGTGGGTTACCAGAAGAAACATGGACTAGGAAAGAAGTGAACCTCGCACATCTCAGAGTGTTCGGTTGCACTTCATATGTTCATATTGATACAGAGCACAGAAATAAGCTGGATGTGAAGTCCACGAGGTGCATGTTTATAGGCTATGGGCAGTATGATTTTGGCTACAGGTTTTGGGATACAGAAAATAGGAAAATCATTAGAACCAATGATATAGTCTTCAATGAAAAAGTGATGCATAAGGACAGTGTGTAGGAAAATAAGGCTGAGGAGAAAGAATTTGTAGAGTTAGAAGAGTTACCGGACACGGGTGTTACAGTGTCACATGATGATCATGCACAGGAGCATTATGAGGCAGAGCCACAAACACCGGTTGTGAGGAGGTCTACTCGGGAGAGAAGACCCACAATCTGATACTCACCCTCCTTCATTATCTACTATTGACAAACAATGGTGAAGCAGAATGTTTTGAAGAGGCATTACAGTCAGATACACGGGTTAAGTGGGAGCAGGCCATGGATAATGAGATGGACTCTCTTGAGTCTAATCGTACATGGGAGCTAGTCACTCTACCTAAGGGTAAGAAAGCTCTTCATAACAAGTGGGTTTACAGACCAAGGAGGAGCATGATGGTTTGAAACGGTACAAGGCTAGATTGGTTGTGAAAGGGTTCCAATAAAAGGCAGGTATCGACTTCACTGAAATATTTTTACTAGTGGTAAAAATGTTTATGATTCGCATGGTCTTGAATATAATGGTTACAAAGGACTTACATCTAGAGCAACTAAATGTTAAGACAACCTTTCTTCATGGGGACCTTAAAGAAGAGATATATATGCATCAGCCGACAGGATACGTGACACCAGGAAAGGAGAACAAGGTATGTAGACTGAAGAAGAGTCTATATGGCTTGAAGCAGGCCCCGAGGCAGTGGTACAAGAAGTTCGACAGTTTCATGTCGGGAAACGATTTTAGGAGATGTCATGCAGACCACTGTTGTTATTTGAAGAAGTTTGATACGTCGTACATCATCCTTCTTCTGTATGTTGATGATATGCTTATGGCCGGTTCAAGCATGAAGGACAGCTCAGATCTCAAAAGACAACTGTTTAGAGAATTTGCCATGAAGGATTTAGGAGCTGCAAAACAAATCCTAAGCATGAGGATAAAGTGTGATAGGTAAAATAAGAAACTAGTTTTGTCACAGGCAGAGTACATAGCCAAAGTACTTGATCGATTCAATATGGGAGGTGCTAAGCCGGTTAGCACTCCATTAACTAACCACTTCAAGCTATCTAAGGAGCAAGGTGTAAAGACGTAGGAGAAACGGGACTACATGGCTAAAGTCTCATACGCGTCAGCTATTGGGAGTCTCATGTATACTATGGTGAGCACGAGGCCAGACAGCTTGAAGTGGACCCTCAAACTAGTTGCAGATATCATCCCAAGAGAGTTGAGAAACCTCACCAATTCAGGGACCCGACAATTATTGCTACAATAGGTGGGTTCCCTAAACCCTATATTCGACTAGTTGATTAGTTGAAAATCTCAGCCGAGTCAACTCAATAGTTATGCATTGAGATCTTGGAATCCTTTATTCAGGTGCCAGTTGCAGCCATTAAACGAAGATCCACCATTGGCTGGTGGATCATCTTCCTCAAATGATGGAAATACCCACCTTCTCTAAGTGGGCCCCACCTCCAGATCCGAGAGTTAAATGGGTGGACCAGGGCCCCATAAGTGCATTCATGACCCTTGATTGAAATAATGCAAGCTTGATCTAATCCCGTGGCCATAAAACACTATGGATTAAGTAGTCAAAAACGTAACTGATCGGCTGATTAAGTGCTGATCCTTCTAGGCTTCCACAAGGCTATAAATAACCTCTTAACTTTTAGGGCAACCGTCTCTAAAAATGGAAAGTTTGAAAGAGAAAGGGAACGCCATTTCTCTATTGCCCTGAATCGAGTCGACTCGGTTCGAGTCATTGCATCAGGCCAAGCTCGTCTAGTTCTGTTGTTGATCGCCTGCAGCAGAGAAGCAAGAGGAGATGAAGAGAAAGTAGAGAAGAAAGAAGAGATGAAGGAAACCTGAAAATGAGGAGGGAGAGAGAGAGAGAGAGAGAGAGAGAGAGAGAGAGAGAGAGAGATGGGTCGCGGGTCGAGTTTTCGCCGAGTCGGGTAAGTTCGACCCACTGTCTTGGGGTCGGTTGGGCCCAGCTAGCTACTGGCTGTAGCTGACTTGAGCGAGCAGGAGTAGAAAGGGAAGAAAGAAGAAGATCAAAGAGAAAAGAGGGGAGAGTGTTGTTGCCGAGGCTACAGGCGAGTCACGGACTCGAGTCGAGCTATGTTAGGGGTAGCCGGGCCATGTATGTCCGAGTTCGGGTCGAGTTTAGGTTGTTCAGGCCTTCTTGCTAACTCCCCAAACAAGTTGAAGGCTGTGAGGAATAGAGGAAGAGAAGAAACAGAGAAAGAGAGGGAGAAGAAAGGGAGTTTAGCACGCGTGGTCTGCTGAATTGGGGAGTGTGACTCGCTGCTGAGTCGAGGTTGAATCAGGACGAGTTTGATTCGGGTTTAAGGTTGCTGGACGCCCCATGAATGAAGGAAAAAAGAAAGTAAGAAAAGGGAGAGAAAATGGAGAGAAAAGAGCAGGAAGGAAGAAGAGAAAGAAAGTTACTATGGTTGTTTCACTCCCATCGAGTTGACTCGGTTGGTCCAATTGAGTCTGTCTATTTTCTGGATAGTCAGTAAGGAGAAGCATGAAGAAAAGCAAAGGGAAGGAAAAAAGAAAGTGGAAAGAAGAAGAAGATGATGGAAAGAATAAAAAGAGAGAGAGAGAGAGAGAGAGAGAGAGAGAGAGAGAGAGAGAGTTAGTTTGGGCATTTCATTCCAAGTCGACCCCACCGAGTCGGGCTGACTCTGTAACCCTAACGTCCACCTCTGAACATGACTGATTGAGAAGAGAAAGGAAGGAGAGAGACGCCATCGCCGAGTTGAGCTATTAAGTCGACTAATGTGAGTCAACTCGCCTTCCCCAAATTGGATTTTTGACTTACCACTAATTGTCATTATTATGATTATGATGATTAAATGATTAGCTATTAGTAGACTATTTATGCTAATATTAGTTATTATGAATAAAAATATTAATTATTAAATATTAGTATTTTGTTTATCATTTAAAATATTATCATTATACCATTTAATATCATCATAATTATTACCAATATCATCATAATTATTACCATGTTAGCCAGTATTAATTATTCCATTATGATAATAATTATTTTGTAGTTACCCATATTATTAACGTTGTACTTAATTATACGTCAATTATAGTTCATATCCTAAAATCTAAGCCTAGACCAAATGAACAGAAAAAAACCCTAAACCTAAGAAATTCAAAACCTAGGTTATGATCTTATCCATAGATATGATCTAACTGTACTATTTTACAATTCATGATAGGATCCGATCTTAAACTGTGTGCACGAATTCCAACAAGCGTTGAAAAGTAAACCTGACTCTAAGGTGAGGATTACCTTCAAGCTTTTCTACATCATGATAATTATCTTAGTTCAGTTATTTTATTATTTACTTAATTTAATCTTTAGTAAATATGACGAGGAATGTTAGTTTCTATTTGTGTGAATTCTTCCTAAATGGTTAATCATTGGATTTACATTCAAGCGTTTGAACATGCTATATATCGTAAATTCTCTATCTTAGTTTAAATGAAATATTTCATATGAATGAGCTTGTGATCACTGTATGGTGTATGTAAAGGTCCTCGAATTAGTGGTCATTTGCAAAATGATTAAATGAAATTATACGGTAGACTTACTATCTTATAAATCATATGTCGCCTAAGTGGCTTTTGGGAAAACCCCCTTTTTATCACATCCTTGGGATGAATCGCTTGCCTTATGTGGCTTGATGTAATATTTGCCCTATGTAGCTTTAACGAACTGTCTTCGTATAATCTTGCGATGGTAAGTTCCACTTGTAGAACTACAATTGGCCACTAGTTGAGTAGGTTACCTTTAAACATCCTATTTATTAGCTTCATGAGCCAGGGATGGTGGAATGGGACACTATGCCCTGAGCTGTCGGCCTATGCTGGGTGACAACCCCCCATAGTAACCTTTGAACTTCCTTAAAATGATGGATTGAAATTGGAATAATAATAGTTGGACTAATCATGCATTTTTATGGCATATATTATGGTCTTTTCTAGGTGGTTAGTTCTCCTTGGGCGTACCTTTGTGTACTTTTTTAGGTGACTAATTTTCCATAGGTGATCTATGTTATTTGGTCTTTTTCGGGTGGTTAGTTCTCCTTGGGCGTACCTTTGTGTACTTTTCCGGGTGACTAATTCTCCTTGGGTGATCTATATTATATGGTCTTTTCCGGGTAGCTAGATCTCCTTGGGTGTACCTTTGAGTATTTTTCCGGGTGGCTAGTTCTCCTTGGGCAACCTCATTGCATTGTCTTTTTCGAGTGGCTAATTCTCCTTGGACAACCTCATTACACAAGGATTTCAGCAAGATTTTCGTCATCTTGTTAAGATTCTCCAACAAAAATTCCTCTGATCCCGGAATGAATCGGCGTTGAAGATGGCTTTGAATGAGGGTTTTAGGTTAAAAAGGAAAAGGGTTTCTATTTCCTTCTGTTTATGCAGGAGAGAGAGAGGGAGAGAGATTGAGAGGGATGGAATCAGGAGTGAGGGAGCTGGAGAGAGAGATCGAGAGTGATGGAGCGGGAGAGAGTTCGAGAGGAAAGGTTGGGAGTGATGAAGCAGGTGAGAGAGAAGGAGAGAGATTAGGGCTGGAAAATATGATTTTGTTTTTGATTTTATAAATTTGGAACCGTCCTAAGCGGTTCCAGAACAAAAAAATTAGCTGTTCCAAATTTACAATTTTAGAGTAATGCATTACCATGTTTATAGAATCAAAATATAAAAAGAGAAAAATATAAAATATTTAACACTCAACAATAACTCAGTCTTGTTTGTAAGATATGTCAGTTTTAAGTTTTTGATCGCATGGATCACTTCCCCTCCCGGTAGGGCCTTCTTTATGCATCTTGGCCATAGGATTGTTCGTGACCGCTTTACATCACCCTTTTGAGTTTTGCGAGCAATTTCATTGATTAGCTTCAATCGTGGAATGCTTTTTTGGCAGGCCATGATTCGACCCCATAGAAAAAGGATGAGCAACGGTCAGAGGAATGCTTTTGTGGCAGCCAATAATTACCATCATTTGCTTACGTGGCATGCCATGACTGGTTCCTCCTCACCCAATGGGTCTTCTTTAATTTATCATGAATGGAAAACACACGATGGCCATGAAAGAAGACCGTTGGATTTTTCATTTTCAACCGTTAATTATATATCCACTAATCTGTTAGTCAGTTAATCAAATAGGTGTAGTTTCTTGATTATGATACATCCAAACTGATACTTCTAATTTGGACCGTATAACTTGAATGCTTGTATGCCACGTATGCAAGTTCCATGTGATTTCTAAATGCCTGCGTATCATCAATCACTGTCTGCGTATCATCAATTTCAGGTACGCAATCCGTCACGGGTTCCACTATCTGCTTCTCTCTGCGTTGATACTCCCCCCATATATTCTTACCTTTTGCTACTAATTAGTACAAAGTTAGGTTAACTTTTTGCTAAAACTAAATTTATAAGGGGTATTATATCAATTAACTTGGGTGTAGATGTTAGTTACCCCGGGAGAAAAGAAACAGGAGCAACGATCAGATAGCAGCTTCATTATAACTTCCAATACAGCTACTCTTACCTCCTAACTTATCATATTATAATAATATCCAATCCGTACAAAATGTGAATCACTTAATTTAAATCTATTTTTATTGAACTTATTAATTTTTGGATCATAAAAATACTCTAAGTAACAGTATCAGATGTTGTCCATTTCTATTGTACTAATCTCTAAATATAATTTTGGACCATCTGATTTTCATCCCAGATAATTTTAATGATTTTTAAAACAGTTTTGAAGGATAGGATTTTGTATACAGGGGAATTATTAGCGGAAAAAAGGACTGATGCATTATAAGTTATGATACAACCGATGAATCTACGCGGAGTGCACTTTCAATCTGTTGGATATTATTTACGCGGTTTCTGGTAGGCGCGACAATCGAGAGCGTGTCAGTGTACTTCTCGGGACTCGAACCTGCTGGTATTAATCTCGAGGTTCCGCACACGTGTCTTCTTATCTAGTTTTACCGGAAATGGATTGGCTACTCCCCCTGCCATCAGCCCGCGGCTGATGGTCGGTGCTCTGTGGGGCCCACCTTGATGTATGTGCTTCATCCATTCCGTTCATCTACTTTTAAAGATCATTTTATGGCTTTATACCAAAAATTATATGAGATATGAATCTAAGGTGGACCACACCACAGGAAAACAATAGTGATTGGATATCTACCATTAAAATCCTCATAAGGCCCACTGTACTGTTTATTTGACATTCAATCTGTTGATTAGGACATACAGACCTAGATGAAGGGGAAAAACAAAGATCAGATTGATCGAAAACTTTTATGACCCCCAAAAAGTTTTTAATGGTCGACGCTCATTCAAAACTGTTTCATGTAATGTGGTCCATTTGAGATTCGGATATATCTCAATTTTGATCTCATACCATAAAATGATATATAAAAATAAATGGACGGCATGGATGAAACACATATATCATAGTGGGGCCCACAGAGCACGGACCATCAGTCATTGGCCGGTGGCAGGGTTTCCACGTCAGTCTGATTCTTTTCACCTAAGCTTTGGCATGTGTGCTAGTCGCACGTGAGAACCATGACGTGCAAAGAGATGGAGCGAATTGGGTACCGAGATCGGTCAGGCCGTGACCGTGAGGCCCACCTTCATTTATGTATTATAAATCCACGCCGTCCATCTATTTTGCCGAATCATTTTAGGCTATTATGCTAAAAATGAAGCAGATCCAAATATCAGGTGGAACGCATGACCATAAGAAACAATAGTCATCAAATGGCCAGCAAAGAAAAAAAACTTCACCGAGGGCATGATAATACTTGTTTTGCTGTATTTTAAAATAATTTTAGTTCAAAATTTAAAATTTAATTTTCCTACCATGTTTCTATATTGAAAATGTTTTTCCTTTTAGTTTTGCTCTCTTGTCCGACTGAAAAGATCCAAAAAATTGTTCATGCATATAAAAGGTGTAGTTTTATATAAGACTTGAGTTGTCAATAAATAATAGTCATTTGGGTTTCGCCACCTCTTAACAACATATGCACTAAGCCATACCATAATCGTGTGATGTGGGCGCTCTGGCTAGGTCTAAGTGTAGGTTAATGTGTGAAATGAGAGTACACTCATCTTAATGATTTTTAACTAACGATTTATTTATTTATTTTTTCAAATGTTGCCTATGTAGAGACCGACAAATAAAATAAAATAAAATAGATTAAAATAATGTTAATTTTATTAAATTGAAAATGGTGTTCATTATTATCGATAAAGTAAAAAATAAATATAAAAATATAAAAGAGATGAATACTTGAAATTGTCTGAATGAACATGTGGTACAAGTAAATGGTCAACAGGATGTGATTAGAAGATTTGATTTCTCAAGTAAGAATTCAGTTTATCGAGATTCATAGTTAGAGGGTTGTTGATGATTATACTAATTTTACAGTACTGTAGTGGTAATGTTGAATAGTAACGTTCTATATTAAAATTAAAGCTAGTCTAGGGTATATTAAGATAAATTTAAATTTTATTGTAAAAAAGATATGTTGTATTTGGCATATGGCATTGAGCTCTTTGTTGCATTTTTCTTTTATAACTTTTAGATGTAGTACAACAGCACTGGTTTTTCTTATTGGTCAAAATCTATTGTAGTTATGAATGTCATGTAGTCTTCTCATGGGATCTCCCTAAATTTGAGATTACTTTTAGGTCTCAACTTTTACGAAGATGCTTTTGAAAATTAAAATTTTAAGGACACCGCTGCGTCTACATTTTGCTAAACTAAAATATATCCACCTTTTCGCCTATGATACCCATGAATATTTGTGAATGTACTGGGCCCTGGATGGAATCTACTCAAATATTATTTTGATATTTAGATCTTTGAAAATTTATAATCCCCTCAGGAGCTTTAAATGTCTTTAGAAAAATATACCAAAGAATTGTAAGATACATCTAAATCAGCATATTTAGATTTGTGATAAAATATCAGCATCCCGCGTTAATGACAGAAGACGTATCACCGAAGAAAACAAGTAAAAGATACCGAATACAATTCTAATAATACTGAAACCTTGCTGCTAACAAATGGCGTGTGCAGTAAAAAATGGATGTACACGCTACCTATCAATCATGAGATTTTGTCACTTGCGTGGACTGCTGTACTTGTAATCCAAGATCCAAAGGATGGACGCCTGAGATCTCCAAGTTGAGGATTTTGCGAGAAATGTCCATCCATCACTGTGGGCCCACCATATAAAGTTTCTACATAGCTGAGACATAGGCCACACTTGTACAAACTCAGCACCTGAGCCTCCTATGCATATCTTGTACATGTGGCACAAATGTGCAAGATCTAGACGTTCATCCCTTGGGCCCTACCGTGGATGGGGGTGAACCATAGGAAAAGCCTTGCACGATTCTATACCAAAGAATCCCACTGCATCAAACTCTGTGGGCCAACATTAATGTATTCTAGAAATTCAATCCGTCTATCAGTTGTTTACCCATTTAAGCCCATATCCCACATATGCATTTGATCCAAAAATTTTGTGGCCCCAAAAAGTTTTCAACGGTTGGATTTTAATCCTCACTGCTTCCTGTGTTGTGGTCCACTTGAGCCTTTAATCTGGGTCCTTTTTGGTCTCATGCCCTAAAATGATATGTTAAAATGGATAGATAGCATAGATGAGACATATACATCACGGTGGGCCCCACAGAGCCTAGAGGGGGTAGCACCCAATCCGCAAACCAGGTGGATCGGGCCCACAACAAAAATTAGGGCTATACATGAACCAAGTTAGATTGGTTAGCACGCTTGGCTCGAAAAAGCTTAATTTGGCTCGGTTAGGAACTATCGAGTTGATTTTTTTAGCTTGAAAAAATTTTAAACTGAGTTTGAGCTTGCACGAGCTCTACTTGAGTTAGATTGAACCCCAACTCAAATCAAACTTGGATCAAACCAGTTTGGTGACTCGGTTACTTTGATATTAATGCTGCTCACCAAGTGTTTGATGAAAAGACTCAATAAAGTGTCTGCTGGTGGCAAGGACAATATGTATATGAAATATCTGTCAACAGCTATTGCTGTTTTATGTACAATAAGAAATTGAAAGTGAACTTCATGTGTTTGTGAAAATGTTACACAGGTTTGATCTTGGCTCGAACTCAGTTCAAATTGGCCCGAGCTGTTAACTGAATCGAGCCAAGTTGGCCAGTCAAGCTCAAGGATCGAGCCAAGCCGAGTTCGAGCTGGGGTCAGCTAGTGGCTGAACCGAGTCAACTCGATTTGACTTGTGATACACCTCTACCAAAAATTAAGCCATTAGAAAATTCAGGTGGGCCACATCATCATTCCTGACGGCATGTCCCACCAGGATTTTGGATTTGGCTGATTTTTGGAGCAGCCCATTTTCTTGACATTGTGGTTCTGATGTACGGTTTAGATGGCAGACATATTGCAGTGGGCCTCACGTATAGTCAACACTATAGGACTAAACGTCATAGATGGATGGTTATACAAATGTAAGGTGGACATTCAGTGGGAAAAATTAATCCGATCCGCCCAATCTTTCGAAGCATGGCCCACCTACAGTAGGCCTTACGAATGAACGTTGTGGATCTCATATAAAGTGTGCCACGTGTACTGTATCCTTCCCATCAGACACATCTTTTGTAATCACATTTTTCTTTATTAACTCATCTACGAGTAGTATCAATTGCTTGATGACGCCATTAACGGTGATTGAATATGAATGAATTATCTTCCTTAGCGTTCTAAGCTTTAACAAGCTACACGACTTTTCTGCCAATGTGTCGCATATGTAGAACATCCGGACGGTGAAGACTGTTGGCCCCCATCATGAGATCACCAGGCAAGAAAAACAGGCTGATCTATTTACTAGGTGGGCCACAATTGCACGTTATGCAATATCAACAGCCACTTACTGATTCCATTCATGTGGGCCATATGATCATCAGATTGTTCTGATTTTTATGGTAGGTGATCTTCATGATGGCACCCAGCTTTTCCTCGGATCGGATGCTCTACAGATAAAGTAATAATTATGAAGTGAGGAACTGAGTTTGCAATGTTATCATTCTCATTGAAAGAGATGATGGTTCCTTTGACATTCCTTTTGAAATTTGAAGAGAAGAATTTGATTTCCCTCGCTTTGGGTGGACACCAAAATCCTAGTAAAACAAAGATTAGGCAGAGATCGCTAAAGAAGGAAAAAGAGAGGGAAAAAAAGAGAACAAAGAGGGTAAAGATAGAAGAAATTTGAATTTTGAAGGTATGGATGTGGGCCACATCTCATTATTGTTCGTCTGTTTATTAGGGGACATTGGACAGCCAAAATCCGGGTGTCCTGGATTTCATATGTTTGTATTACAAAAAAGCTTGTACTCGCTTGGACGTTCATCAGGTTTGGCCCATTGGGAACATATTTTGGCCCAAAAATCGAGCCAGTTCACTTATCAAGCAGGCAGTGAATGCATGTTGAATATGGACCGTCGGATTGACTTCTTTTAGCCATCTGTTTCTTTTCTTCTTGGGTGGTCCACCTATCTAGAAGATCGGCATGATGACATTTGGATCAAAGAGAAGAGCGGCTTGGATCGCTTACTCGTCCCATGTTTCCACGTGGGAGAGAAGTGCCAAAAAAACGTGCTCTCGCTGGAATTCACCCAGCACTTGTCCTTATCAGATCCATGCATTATTGAAAGCAAATGCTGTCTAGCTAAGCTGCTTTTGGCTTCCAAAACATAGAGAACTGCCATAACTAGAGATGGAAGCAGCCATTTCAATCCAACTACCGCCACATATGTGGGAAAGATCGGAGCCGTTCATCTACTTCACCCTTCTGCGTATGTGATGTGGCCCAAAAATCAGCTCATTCTGTTCATCATATGGGGTACAAGCGTTTGAAAAAAATGGACGGTTAAAATTCAAGACATGCCTGTGGCCCACCCGATAGCAGATTGATCCTGATTCTTTTGCCACGAAAAATACTACATGTGCCCGTCCGATTAGATGAACGGTCCAGATCTCATGTCTAAATGCCACTTGCCAACCGTCGGAACGTCAGCCATCCAAATGGCTACTCGCGTGAACGGCCACAATACTGCTCCATTGCAGTTCAATAATGAAGGGCGCTACGTCTCCGTCGGGTGCATGCTAAAACCTTACCCAATTCTTATCAATAGGTGTCTGATTCAGCACGCGTGCAGAGCCGTACATATTCACATGCGGGCGTACATTGCAAATATGAGACACGTGTGTGAGATCTAAACTTTCCATAAGGTTGGAAATAATAGCTTGGATCTTACGCCCAAAATCAGGAAATCCCTCTCCTCAGATGGGCCACAATTTACGTCATGAAGGCTTTTTATTAACCATTCATTTATTTTGCTATTATGTGGCCCACCTGAGGGGTGGAATAGCCTTATTTTTATGGTAGAAGATCTAATCAGTGTATCTCGCCTGATGGAAAGGTTAGATCTCACACACTTATCTCATTGTGACATGTTTCTTAGATGAATATGTGCGATTCGCACATGCGGGAGGAATTGGCAAAGCTTTAAGAAACCTTTGCAGAGATGGGTATGGACTGCCAGCAACACGTACGATAAGGAAATAAAAAAGAAACTGGTCAAGTAAGAGAAACAATGAGAGGTTTTGTAGCCCCACATGCACATGTTCGCACACGCCTTTACATGCAACACGCGTGCCAACAGGACACGT
This sequence comes from Magnolia sinica, assembly GCF_029962835.1. Classification (NCBI taxonomy): domain Eukaryota; kingdom Viridiplantae; phylum Streptophyta; class Magnoliopsida; order Magnoliales; family Magnoliaceae; genus Magnolia; species Magnolia sinica. The sequence goes on from NC_080591.1 coordinate 68,025,552, forward strand.
GTGAATGGTTTGTACTGTGGCAACCACCGTGAAATTTACATAGCACAAAATCTAGCAGGTTTACTCATTAGGTGGGCCACCACTGCACACGAGTTTTAAAAAAGTTTTTTTTTTTTTCGTAAACACCTCCCTTTTACGTATTCTGCATTTGAAAAATAAAAATAAAAAAAAATCTCTTGCACATGCGTGTTTAGCAAAGACATTGGATCTTCCGTGGGATTTTGGTTTTGATCCGAATACCCGTGAATCAATGTGGTTAGGAGCCCGTTCCTTCGTGTAAAGTAAGTTTGTTTAGCCATGAAACCACTTTTTTCATTATTGAGTGAATAAAATTATCCTATTTCACATCTGCCCCTGGCATGGCGGTCTCTAAGGAAGTTTTTATTTTTTTATTTTTTCAAAGAGATGTGTTCCCCGTCAAAAATCGAATTCAACCCACCCATTAACCGATTTGGTGCATTTATTTTGATCTGACAATCGTGAACCCGTGTGAAAGTTTTTTCTATTCTTTGTTTGTAGTTTTATATGTCACAAGCTTGTAAATTAATAATAATGCACCGGATAATGCGGAAAGGATTTTGGTAATGGGGAGTTATTTGATACTCTAATAGAGTATGATGCTTGATACACGGGTGCTCATAAATTGTCCTTGTGGCATACGCTAGGTTGCAATTCGATTTGGGAGCGGATTAACTGTTACTTACCTTAATCGTGCAGGGCTCACATGATTTATTGGTTGTATATCCACGCCATCCATCTGTTTTTACGACTCATTTTAAGAGGCGGTGCAAAATCTGAAAAAGATCAAAATTAGAGGTGTACACAAATCAAACCGAGTCAAGCTGTGCCCAATTCGACTCTAATTGGCCCTAGCTGACCCCAGCTCGAACTCGGCTCAAACTCTGTCCTTAAGCCTGACTGGCTAGCTCAGCTCGGTTCAGTCAGCAGCTCGGGCGAGTTCGAGCCAAGATCGAGCCAAGTTCACCTGTGGGGCATTTTCACAAACACATAGAGTGTACCTTTAATTTCTCACGGTATATAAAACAAAAGCTGTAATTTTCGTGTATTTCATCAAATAGTCAGTAGGCAACATTAAAATCAAGATACAGGAGTATTTGTTTCATATTCATACATTTTTTGCCACTTGCCGACAATTTGTGAGTCATTTCATCAAACACTTGGTGTGCAACATTAATATCAAACTAACTGAGTCACCTAACTAGATTGATTTGAGTTGAGGTTCGATCCAAGTTGAGTCAAGCTCGGGCAATTTCGAACTCGATTCAAAATTTTTTCAAGCTCAAGAATCAGCTCAACTCGGCTCAAACTCAATTTTGAACCGAGTCAAATTAAGCTTTTTTAAGTCGAGTCGAGCAAGCTAACCAAGCTAAATCGTTTCGTGTACAGCCCTAATCAAAATGTCAGGTGGACCACATCACTAGATGCAATGATGAAGGACCGTGAAAAACTTTATGTAGGCAGTAAAAGTTTTGAATAAAGCTAGTCTCTGTTTTTTCCCTTCTTCAGTCAAGGTACTCTTGACATGAAAGCAAATATACATTACCAAAACCTTACCATGGCCCCTTTGGAATTTTAAACAGTGGGGCACTCAATTACCATTGTTTCATGTGGCATGGTCCACCTAAGATTTAGATCTACTTAATTTTTGGAACCACATCCTAAAATGATTTGGAGAAACAAATGAACGACATGAATATACAAAACATCATCGAGGTGGGCCCCACAGTAAGGGTAGTATGGCCCACTTGAGTTTTTGATCTGTCTGATTTTTTAGTGAAGCGGACTACATCCAACCCACTTGGATAGTAAGTTGTTCGATTAGTTTTATGTGAGGCCACCATGATGTATTTATTTATCCTCACCACCCATCTTTTTTTTACATCATGTTAAGATATATGCCTAAAAATGAGATAGATCCAACTCTCTAATGAATTAACCACATTAAATAGTAAGCTTGAGTTGCATGAAATGCACCATCATTAAATGCAAGTCATCTCTGGTGTAATCCGCAATAGCATGAGAGCATTGGATCTACCTCATTTTTACTCATACCTTAATATATCTTAACATGATATGAGAAAAGGGATGGACAATATAGATAAATGGATTCATCATGGTGGGCCATGCAGATTTGGTCGGACGACTTATTATCCAAGTAGGGTGACTTATTATCCAAGCAGGGTAGACACAATCTACTTCCGTTTCTTAGATCCATATCCTATCGTGGTCTTTCAAAATAAATGAATAGAGTGAATTTGTCATAGACATCTCTGTAAGCCCCACACTGCGTCGGCACACGAATATCTATGTGCCCAATGTCATAAGCAATCTGCTCCCTTTCTCAGGAGTTTTGGGTCCATCTTGATAAGGTGAGAGAAATGTTCACACGTGACCTTGTATTGCTGATCGCAAATGGGTCATTCTTTTATAGCATCCGAGCTGTGCAAATGGTGGGCCACATCAGGAGAGCTACATTGGATGATGTTCTGTCACAGTGTATCTGTGTGGCCTACCCAATGAGTGTGTCATTACGAGTTTTACTTTAGATGATTTTCTTGATGGTGTCCACCATTTTCATGTCTCGGATTCTTGATCTTTAAGTGATTTATTTTCTATTCATTGCCTTCAATCATAACATATTAGTAAGAAGTGAAAATTGTTGGATGTTAAATTTACCAATACCCAATAATCTATGTATTTTTTTTCCAATGAAAGAATATTAGTCAGTTATGAAATTCATATTCGCTTTTGCCCCTTTGGTTCCACACAGGAATGACATTGTGGGACCCACACATATGAGGAGTAGATAGTCATTGTGGGATTTGATTTGATGGTACTGTCAAAGATGGGGACCACTCAAATCCCATAGGTTGTACTTGTCTCAAGCTTGATAAAGGTGAAGGCCCTCGTGTATGTATGATGCAAGGATTGACATGATGAGGTCAAGCACCGTCTTCTTCAAGGATAATTACTCTGAATCCACGGAGCTTCTCTAGACTCCTCACATATGCTTCTCGAATCCACGAGGAAAAATACAAGGAAAATATAAATAAAATTTAAATAATTTGTAAATTGATTGATGATCCAAACAAACGAGATTACAACCCTCTAAATAAGGATACTAAGTCTTAGAATAAGTTTCGGAATTAAACTACAACTAAAACTCTTAGAAATCATGACTCACTATAAATAGTAAACTTACTATTTATAGACGGTTGTGATGTCTAGTAGTCATCATAGTTTCGGCCAAAAATAGTAAGTGTCCTATTTGACTCAACCCTGATTTTCTCCTAATTATTCTAAGCACTTTTCATATCGGGCACAACTCCTAAAGCCCAGCCGATGAAGAGTTATTAAAGAAATGAAATTAAAGATGGTATTTCACAAATTTGGAGTACGCTAGCTCATCCTACCCCAAAATCACATATGGTGAGTTGGATAACTCATTCCGATATGTGAGATACATCCGTTTTAAGGTCCTGACGGTCCTGATCACTTTTGCTTTCGATCGGGTCTTTTCTAATCCATCTTGGACATGAAACTATCTGTAACCCTTAAGAACAATTTAGAAAGTCCTAATCATTTTCATACTCCCGATTACACTCAGTATATATACTACCTAACCGGAATAGGAAATAAATCGCGTACTTACACAATTTTGTGTGTCTTCGATGAGACCTTTAATGGCATTGACAACCATCACGGACCAGTCAATAACATCGAAGATCCTTCGATGCATCAAGTAGCAACATCCAAAACTATCCAACAATCAACTAGGATTTTTCTAAAATTTTCCAATGGGATCGAGCATTTGTCGACCGTATCAACATTTGCTCGATGGGATTAAGTGGTTTGCCGATGTCATCGACATACCCATTTCTGGACAGATTTAAGACATTGACAACAGAGGTTACAAAGGGGTGAACGACTTAAGTGTGTCCCACCATTATGTTTATATGAAATCACCCATGTTAAGCAAGATTGGAAATAACACTACGTGAAAAATGGAAAAAAAAGGACGAATTCTGAGATGGTTTTGGACTGTCTGCAAAATTCCTTGGTTTAAAGACGGTTTAGAGACGGCCGTAATGTAAGACCCGTAACCTAGCCTGTACCATTCCATAAACTTCTACGGTTCCCTCTAGTCGAGTTTCGGCGACCCGGGACGAATAGATAGCATTGGCGCATGCTCTTGAGTCACATCCTGTAAACCCAAGCCGACTCAAAATGAGACCTATGTCATTTTGATCGTGCCGTCGCCGCGGTTCCGACGATGCGTCTTGTGCGTCAATACGATGCTCAGATTATAAGATCCGGCCCGTGCATTATCTAGACCGTTGATCGCTTGATTGTGGGACCCACCTATCCCTATTGTTGTACTTCCCTAGAAACATTAATTACTATGATGTCACCCTAGGGGTGACATCACCCTACCATACCACCTTACCTTCCCTTTTCCCCATAAGTCAAACTCATTAATTCCCATTACCTCACCATCCCTCTCTCCCATCACTCCCTTACATCATTTCTCTCTTTCAATTCTCTCCATTCCAAGCAATCCTTCCATGGAGCAACCCACGTCCATGGCTCCCATGAGAGAGCTAGTGTGGCCCACCTCCCTATCTCCCATCTCCACCATCCAATGATCATCTCCACCATTGAAATTGTTTCTTTGGGGCTCTATCATGCATTGGCGGAAGAAGGAAGAAGAGATCTCGAGGTGGGTGCTCCTTTCTTTCCTCTCATTTTTTTTTGTGATGTGTGGCCCACTTGGATGAATCCCATCTTGAGGTATGTTTTATCCCAACCGTACAAGTCATGTGGACCCTACTTTATAGTGATGGAAACCCACAAATATCAAGTTGATTTAAATATGGTGGGCCATGTTCATGTGGGACCCACCTTGGTGACACGTGGACCACCTACACGTAGGACCCACTATGATGATTGTGTTATACCTATGCTGTCCAACGTCCAAGGGACGCTGGACAGGGAGTGGCTAAAGTGGTGTGCGTGCACTGAAATGGTGGTGTACTAATAAGCAAAGGAGAGGAAGAAGAATAGTATTTGGAGGTGGGCTGCTCATGCAGGCCCCACCTTGATGTATGTATAAAATCCACGCCGCCCATTTCACTTCTCATCTCATTTTAGGCGTTGAGCCAAAAGATGAGGCTAATCTGACAATCAAGTAGGCCATACTGTAGGAAATGGTAATTTTTACCGTTGAAAACTCACCCAACGATTCTAGATGCTGAAAAATACTCAATATTGGTCTTGTTTGGTCAATATTGAGCCGTGAGATGCAATGGTCAGGATAGATTTTCCTGATGAGGGCCCCACCTAAGAAATTCCCTAGAAAAATTGGATTTAGAGAAAAAAAAAAAAAACACATCATAAGGCAGCAACGCTGCTGCTGTCAGAAGATTGCATGGGCGGGCGGACGGCCTGGCTGGACCTCACGGCTCCAGCCGTGGGCCCCACGTGATGCATTTTGAACATCGAAACCGTGCATTTGATGGGTCCCCATGGACCAGCCGTCCATCCCAAAAATTAGCTGTATACGGAACTCAGGTGGGCCATACCATCTAAAATCATGTGATAATATGCCTAAAAATATAAAATCATCTGGTGGGGCCTCCTTGAGTTTTGGATGTGATTGAAACTTGGTTTGGACCCCTAATTATATGGGACACCTATAATGGACGGAGTGGATCTGATTAATGTGGGCCCCATCTAGTATAAAAAAAGAAAAAATTTAATAATAGCAATCAATATGCTTTGACGTCCAGAAGGGTCTGGACGTCCATCGTGAAATAGGGAGGGCCCCCTTGGCCTCAATTGTGGATCTACCATGATGTATGTTCTACATCCATGCCGTTCATTTAATAGGTCCCCTTTTATGATGCGTTGGTTCCAAAAATTAGTCATAAAAAGTTCTCGGATGGCCCACACCATCACCTTTCATGCAGTGGTGTACCAAGTCACATGGAATCAACTGCTGGGGTCCACATGCAGCTTGGATCCACCTGAAACTCGGTTTGGGCCCTTAAATTGGTGGGACAGACACAATGAGTGGGTTGGATTTGTGAACTACATCACGGTGGACCCCCAGGACCATATAACCATACCAAATATATATATTTGGTGGACAATAAATATTACAGTGGGCCAAAGGCCCACGTGACCTTATAAACTAGTTGTATGGTAAGTAAACATTGCAGTGGGCCCCTGGCCCATGCGACTTTATCAACAGATTGGACGCAAGTAAACATTTCAGTGGGTCCCATGATCATGTGACCCTATCACAAGGTTAAAAAAAAAAAAATAATAATAATAATAATAATAATAAAAATAAATAAATAAATAAATAAATAAATAAATCTACAGTATCCATATCTCATTAATGTCTGTAAAAATGAAAAATCCATATAGGTTACAATGGATATAAGACCTTATCAACAGGTTGGATGCAAATAGATGTTATAGTGGCCCAAGTTGGATGATAAATAAATATTACAGTGGGCCCTAGGCCCATGTGACCCTATGACTAGTTTGGATGGAAGATAAACATCATGTTGGCCTCATTTTGGATGGACAGTATGTTGGGCCCTAGGTGGGGTGGAAAATAAACATTTTGGTGGGTCTTACTTAAGACTTATTTATGTATGTGTTGTGTCCACAACTGTGGACCTCCATCATGGAACATGTGACTTATCTATTCCTTCCATCCCTATGGGACCCACTATGATGCATGTGTTTCATCCAACCGTCCAACCATTTTTGGAAAATGATCCTTTTTTCTTAGGTTTGGGACGAAAATAAGTCAGATTTACTTATCAAGTGGACCATAGTGCACGGTGAGGATTGAATGACTATCTTTGAAATCTTGAGACCCTATGATTAGATTAGACGGGAAATAAATGTTATGGCGGACCTTGAAAATTTTAGTAGTGGAAATCATCATCACCACTTATATTGAGTGTGGCCCATTTAACATACATGGGGCCCATTGATGTGGCCAATTTGATGTATGTATGACCATGTTATGAGGCCTACTTTGATGTATGTTGTGGCCCATTTGTAATGACACGTTTGATGTAATTTTATCCAATCCATACAGTGTAGGCACCCCATTATGATATATATATCAGGGCCCATGGGTCGAGGCCCATTAGTGCTGCTATTTGATACAACCCACTTGATGTGTACGAGGCCCATTAGGGCGGCCCATTGATGCAAGGCCTATTGTGACATGTATTAGGCCCATGACGCGTGACCCATTTGATGTATATAAGACCCATGGGTAGGGCCCACATATTATGTATTTGAAGCCCATGAGCAGAGCCCACCTGAGGTTTATATATGGGCCCCATTAATGTGGCCCACTTGTATTCGAGGCCCACGGGTTGCGGCCCATGGGTCGTGGCCCATTGTGATATATACTCGGCCCATACGTCGTGGCCCATTGAGATGTGTTTCCGACCCATTTAGTGAGGCCATTGTGAAATATTCCTACTCTTGTGATGAGGCCCATTGAGATGTATTTCTGGCTCATTGATGCGGCCCACTTGTTGAATTGAGGCCCATTGGTGTGGCGTGCGGCCCAATGTATCGACCCACCGTGATGTGTAGGTCCACGTGCTGTATGTGTAAGGCTCACCTGTGATGACTATTTGAGGCCTACTTGTTGGATATTTGGGCCCATCTTATGTTTGACTCTATGTGGACCACTCCTTGGGAGCAATGTTGGTTAAATGTCCACATTGCTAGGCAGTGATGGTTGGATGTCCACATTGTGACCCTTCCTTAAGCCTTATCAGGCCCATTCTCATCATTCTCTTAGTGGGTTAACCCAAATAAGTGGGCCCCATTTACCATGGACGGATGGCTCCATGCTACCAGATTTGATATAACCATGGTCGAGGGCTGATCTTTATATTATGATTGATCAGATGTTCATCTATGGACCCAGTCTTGTCTATGTGACCGGTCGTCGGTGTTGATTATCGAAGCTGATTGTCGGTGCTAATTATCGATGTAGATTATCGGTGTCGATTTGTCGAGGTCGATTGTATTGGCCGGTTCCGATTGTCGAGGCCGATTCTGAGTATCGAATTCGATTGCCATGGCCGATTGTCAAGACCTGCATGATGTATATGTGACCCGTAGTTGAGGGCCATTGTGATATGTATTAAACCTATGATGCATGGTCCATTTAATGAATTCAAGACCCATGTGTAGGGCCCACATGTCCTGTGTTTGAGGCCTATGGGCAAGGCCCATTGTGATGTATTCATGGCCCATGGGCAAGGCCCATTGTGATATGTATTAGACCCATGAGCAGTGTCCCACCTGTTGTGTATATGTGGCCTTTGAGTAAGACCCATTGTGTTGTATATTAGGCCCTTGTGTGAGGCCGTGGGCCCATTATATGTTTGACTCTATGGAGGCCATTCCTTGGGGGCAATGTTGGTTAAGTGTCCACATGGTCGAGGTCGATTATCGATGCTGGTTGTGGATACCAGTTATGAGTATGTGACAGCATAGCATCATGATACATGCCCATACGCATCATCTGCATGTTTGTTATGAGAGGTGGTTGATCATTGCATATGTCATTGAGCATGTTGTTATGAGACTCCCTGATAGGTGGAGGTTATCTCACATGAGCACACGGTATGTGCAGGACTGAGAGTGGATTGTATGACTCATGCATCTCCCATTATGATTACTTTACGCCCTAGCGACATCAGGGTCGTAGCCTCCACAGGCATATCGTGGATGGCCAAATAGGACACCGAAAATGTTTGGTTCTAGCATACGGGCGCCATAGATGTCCCTGGGTGAAAATTCCTAAACCTCTGTGGCCAGGAGACGCCCCAACGTCGAGACCGAGTGGATACATGAGCGCCCGAGTGCCAAATACCAGGAGGCCGCGTCTCCCACTGTGTCGTGGTCGGTTGGGAGGGGGTGTGGCCTTACTCGCCCGAGGGTAGGGGGCAATACTAGGCTGAGTTTGACCAGCTCGTGAATGGGTCCGCTATCGACGTGCCGGATAGGTATTGGCAGACTATTGGCAAGGCGGATAGTGAGGTTTCTTATGCTCACTTGGACTGTGCGGCTGGGAGAGCGGCAGTGCCATTTGGAGTGTACTAAACCCCGGTGATGATCCCAGAGATGAACCGTACTGATATGTGGATTTAGTGAGCAGGAGTTGCATACTCATTCATGCATTCATTCATTCACTATCTACTCGGGTTGGTGGTAAGCAACTAGTTGATACGTGTGCCTTCGCAATGGCCAGGATTTCGGTTGGGGCGCGCGACTAACCTGAGATCAGGAGTCTACCACATTGATTCTGACTATCCAAATTTAGGTATGGGACTGGTTTGGATAGAAGTCTCTTGTGATGGACCCCATAGCCTGCGATACTACGTACTACCATCTCGACTTCACACTCCAGTATGGTCATTCCATCCGCACCGCATATTGCATTACATCCGCGGCATATGACATCTTGGGTTACTGTATTTCTACATTTATATGGTTTAGATATGACTGACGTATTTGTGAACACATAAGAAATGTATATTGTATTGCATCCTCTACATTTGATATTTGGCTCTTTATGACTCCTCGTTTGCGTAGCTGTTATATATTGCGTATATATCGATTGGCTCATGGACTTGTTCATATTTCCGCTTACTCTGTTATCGTATGATCTATGATCTTGTGAGTATTTCTGTTTACTCAGATAATTCCTGCTCTTGTCAGTATTTCTCCTTATTCAGATATTGTACGGTTTATGGATTACCAGTACTTCCAGTTTGTATGATAATGGCATTGTATTGAATACTTGACACTTATCTTGTGCACATACTTACACCACCCTCTAAGCTTTCTATAAGCTTATGCACGATAGATGAGTGTAGGTGGCGTTAGGTCACTGCAGCGTTGAGCTTGGAGTGTGCAGTCATCTTTTGGAGCCTTGATGTTCGATATATGTATTTCCCTTTCAGCATTGTACTCAACTGTTTATATTAGTAAATATGTGATGATGATGTTGCCTTTGTGATTTATGTAAACTTGTGGTTATGCTTATTACGAGATAAATGTACATTGGCAAAAAAAAAAATCCTCCTTGTAGGATCCCAGGATCGGAATCTGGCGTGTGAACGCTAGGATCCGAGAATGGGGTACTACGGAGGCTGTCGGCACCAGATTCGGCAATCGGGATTTCTATGAATCCGATTTTCGGATTTGGGGCGTGACACGTAAACCGTCTCTAAAATTTTAGACGGCTCTTGACCGTCCTTAATATTGTTTTAAAAATGTTGAACGTCCACAAATCATTTAAGACGGTCAGAATCCATCGTTAACTGAGAAGAAAAGACAGCTATCGACCATCTGGAATAAAAGACGGTCTTTGACCGTCTTATATGCGGTCATCTGAGACGGTCAAAGACCGTCCGCATTAGAGACGATCATTGGCCGTCTTTTACTTGTAATCTGAGACTGTCAAGGATCGTCTGTATTAGAGATGGTCATTGGCCGTCTTTTACTGGTAATCTGAGACTGTTAAAGACCATCTGCATTAGAGACGATCCTTAGCTGTCTTATTAGTGGTCATTTAAGACTGTCAAAGACCGTCTGCATTAAAGACGATCCTTAGCCGTCTTATAGCCGTCATTTGAGACTGTCAAAGACAGTCTGCATTAGAGATGGTCCCAAACCGTCTCTAATGCTCAGGTCAAAAATTAAGAACAAAAAAATTATGAATTTTGAAAAGAAAAAAAAGTTGAGAAGCTTAAAAAAATAATTAACAATGTTTAAGAAAAATTTAAATTTTGGAAAAAAAAATTGTGATTTTATAAAAATCTAGATTTTGAAAAAAAAAATTAAGAACTTTGAATAATGTTGATAATTTTGAAAAAAAAAAAAGATTTCATAAAAAAAATGATATTTTGAAAAGGAAAATTTTAAAAATTAAACAAAATTGTGAAAAAATTGATGAATTGTTAAAAAATATATTTTTTAAAAAAGAGAACTAGATTTTGTATTTTGACAAGAAAAATTAAAAAGTTATATAACAAAAGTGAGATTAAAAAATGATATTTTGAAAAAGAAAATTTAAAAAATTAAACAAAATTGTGAAAAAATTGACAAATTGTAAAAAAATATATATTTTAAAAAGGAAAACTAAATTTTGTATTTTGACAAGAAAAATTGAAATACAAGAAAAATTGAAAAGTTAGATAATAAAAGTGAGATTTTGATTTTGTGTTGTATATCCTTGCTGCCCTTGTGTTTCTCCAACACATTTTTGGGCCAGGTATAAAAAATTGTGTAGATTTAAATCTTAAGTGGACCACACCACTGGAAAGAATGATAATATAGTACCTCGCCATTAAAAATTATAAAGAGCCCATCGTAAGGTTTTAGTAATTTTTATTTGCAATCCAACTTGTTAATAATGTAAAGAAGATCTAGATGAAGGTAAACTACAAAGATCAAATTGATCCAAAACTTTTGTGGCATTCAAAAGATTTTTAATAGTTATTCATCATTGTTTTGATTGGTATGGCCCACCTGAGCTTATTGAGTTCTTATGATTTGAAATCACATCTTAAAATATGATGGAAAAATATATGGATGGTGTCGATATACATAAAATATATCAAGGTGGGCCCTACACGGTTAGAGTAACACCCATGAAAGAGTTACCTAAATAGTAAAATGGTACTAGTAAAATGGTACTATAAGGTCACCTCATGGGAACTTCCCATGAGGTTAATCTATGTGCGCCCCACCATGATGTGTGTAGAACATCAACACCATGCATTTGATGTGTCCCCTTTTAAGTCTAAAAATCAGTCATATACGAAACTCAGCCATCTAAAACTATGTGAAGACATCCCCAAAACATATAAAAGCATTTGGTGGGGCCCACATTAGTTTTGGATGTGTATGAAACTTGGTCTGACTCCTCATCCAAGTGGGACACACATAATGAATGGGCTGGATCTATGAACCACATCTAGGTGGGCCCAATAAATGATTATGAATGTTTTAATGGGAGGGTAACCCTCTCAACTATAGTATGTGGTGTGGCCCACTCAAGTCATGGATTGACTTTATTTTTAAGGTCGTGGCCCACCATGGAATGGTGCATCTGACTGACGGGGCAGATCCAAAGTTCAAGTGGACCCACATAGAAAAGAGTGGGATAGTGACACCCACTATTGAAACCTTCTTAGGGCCCGCCACGATGTTTATTTGAGATCCAACCTGTTTATAAGTTAATACAGACATGGAATAAGGTGGGACATACACATAGTTTTGATGTGTCCCTTTTAGCTTATGAGATATCTAAAAAATCATCCGTATACGAAACTCAGGTGGGCCATACCATCTAAAACTATGTGAAGACATTTAAAAAAATATAAAAGCACTTGGTGGGGTCCACATGAGTTTTGAATGCAGCTGAAACTGGGTCTGACCCCTCATCCAAGTGGGACACACATAATGAGCTTGATCCGAAACTTCTCCATCTCCCAAGAAGTTTTTAATAGTGGAAGTGCAATGCCCAATTTGTAGTCCACTCAAGCCTTGTTCCTGCCTAATGTTTTGCATGATACCTTATAATGATATGAGAAAAAAGATTAGGTTATAGGGCTCTATAGGGCCTACAAAAATATATGTTTTATATCGAAGCCGTCCATCTATTTTGAAATATTATTATAGGGCTCTATAGGGCCTACAAAAATATATGTTTTATATCTAAGCCGTCCATCTATTTTGAAATATTATTATAGGTCATGAAACTAAAAATCAGGTATATTGAAGGCTAAAGTGGACCACACGGTAGGAAACATGGAGATTAAATCACATGTGCTTCCTATGGTGTGGTCCTCTTGGGCCTTCAATCTACTTTATTTTTGGGATCATGTACTAAAATTATTTATTAAAATTGATGGACAATGGATAAACAAAATACATCATGGTGGGTCCCACAGAGCTCTAGACAGGACATCCATGTCTGTCTTACCCCATTCACACCCAAAATTGGGAAACGGATTGACTACTCTCCCAGCCACCAGCCCCGTGGCTGGTGGTCGGTGCTCTGTGGACCCCACCATGATGTATGTGTTTCATCCATTCTGTTCATCCATTTTTAAAGATCATTTTATCGCTTGATCCTAAAAATGAAAGGGATATAAATCTCAGGTGGACCACACCATATGAAAACCATAGTGATTGGATATCCACCATTAAAATCCTCCTAAGGCCCATTGTACTCTTTATTTGACATCCAACATGTTGATTAGGTCATACATGCCCAGATGAAGGGAAAAACAAAAATTAGCTTGATCCAAAACTTTTATGGCCCCCAAAATATTTTTAATGGTCGACGCTTATTCAACATTGTTCCCTGTAATGTGGTCCACTTGAGATTGGGATACACCCCATTTTTGGTCTCATACCATAAAATGATATGTATAAATAGATGGACAACATGGATGCAACACATACATCATGGTGGGTCCCACAGAGCACCGACCACCATTTCCTAAAATTGGGCGCACGCTCAAAACAGAGCCGCGCCCAAAAATCTCTCCATTTCTCTCTCTCTCTCTCTCTCTCTCTCTCTCTCTCTCTCTTACAGGTTTCCATTCTAGTCTTCTTGAACAATCCAAGCCCTCTCAGGAAAATGCATTCCTTCAATCTCTGATGGCATTTAATGGTTAGGGTTTTCTCTCACGCCTCGTGCTAGGGTTTTCAGCGCCTCTCTACCTTCCGCATCAAGAAGAAGCTAGCGAAGAAGATGAGGCAGAACAGGCCAATACCTCACTGGATCCGCTTGAGGACCGACAACACCATCAGGTACAACACGAAGTGCAAGCACTGACGTCGTACAAAGCTAGGGTTTTGAGACCCTTGAAGGTTTTCCCTTTTTATATCGTCGAATTAGGCTTTTGATTTTTTGCTAAAAGACATGAAATCGCAATCTGTTTGGTTTCTTTCTTCTATTACTCCTTTGATATTTGTAGGAAATGTGATTTATACCGATTTTTCGGTAATGCAATTGCCAAAGGATGGATTGATCAGATGTTGATGTATCGTTTATAGTTTCAATAGCTTCAGTTCTTTTGATTTAAAAAAAAAATAATCTCTGATGGCATTTTCATAAATTTCATAGCATTCCTCTGTTATAGATCTCGTGCTAAATGCACGAACTGATTATCTTTATTTTTTTTTTAAATACATGATATCATTAGGGTTAGGGTTTTTAATTTATTGTTTTCCTTCTCATTTTATTTCTGTATGAATCATTTATTCATGAACTAGTAATTACTGATTCCCATGATATGATATGTTTTGTGAATGTGCTTTTTTTTTTTTCTCTAGGTAAGATTGGAAAAGTTTAAATTAAAATAAAATCTATGTGAAAGGAGAAAAAGAGTTAACTCATTAGGGGATCATAAAATCCCATTCACAGTTGGAAAAATAAAAGCCACTGCATCAACTAAATGGATCCTTTTTAAAAAAAAAAAATGGTATTCGAGGCTTTTGAATTGTGATGTGTACCGAATGTTTAACAAAATGCCAAAGGAAACATGCATACCAAATGTTTGAAATGATAACTAACAGAAACTTGATTTTTTCTTGTTGTTTTGTACCCCATGTTACTCCCACTGTTAGTCTTTGTTGATTGTGTTTAAGATTTTAATTTCTAGGAAATAATTATGCCATGTACTGAAAGAAGTGCAAATATTCCAGCAATAATTAACTCTGTAAGGAGCTACAATTGTTCTATTATTAGGCTAGAGGTTTGAAAAACAATGGCTACAATACCAATGGTTTCGATTTTACCCCACCTGCTTCTCTTCTGGCTGAGTTTTCAAGAAAGGTTTAGTGTTATAATTCATGTTGATTTTTGCATAATGATTTTGACATTTCTCTATAAATATGACTGATTGTTGTTTTCTTGCAATTGCATAATGATTCATGCTGACATTTCTCTTTTGGCTGAGTCTCCATGAACTTTCTACCATTCTCTCGTTTGGCCGCATCTATTCTGTTGATGGCTGGTTAACCTTTGAGCTTGTTGCAGATCAAGATGAGTTTTTTATGATTTCACTAGACAGGCAGCAATTCTAAAGTCTTTAACACGTCGTTCATATTTCACAGTTTCTCTTATCAAACTTGTTCAGGCAAATTGGTTAGGAGAATCATATATTGGTTCCCTGGAAGCATTTGATGGGGAGTTAGTTTCCCTTTCGCCAATGGGATATCTTTGAATGTGGATTTGTCAAAGGTTTTCTCTAATATTCCTTCTCCAATTAAAAGATGAATTTAGCTCTATCATCTATTTGTTAAGAGGCAAATATTCCAGAATCATCTATTGTATGTATTACCTAATCTTTATAGGAAGAGATGCAAATTTTGGGCAGGCAGACAAAGAAGAACCCTTGCCTTATTGGAGAGCCTGGTGTCGGGATGATAGATATTCCAGAAGGGCTAGCTCAACACATTGCTAATGGGGATGTACCAGAGATTATTGAAGGAAAGAAGGTGAGGGATAAGGATCATTTGATAAATCAACTCGAGTTTAAGAACCTACAAGGTTTTATGCTACTTGGTTTCATGCTTGTTTTGAATCTATTTTTCTCCACTTTCTATTTTTAAAGATTCTTGAATTTGTTGGTTTTGATTTTTCTATAAATATCTTGTTTCTTTTACTTTTATCTTCTTCTTTATTTTTATTTTTATTTTTATTTTATAGTGGCCATTCTTGATAATATTGTATGGGTTTAACTTTCCAAAAATAAAAAGATGGTATGGGTATGAAAAAGTGGTAGACACTCATATGGTTTTGTAGATATTGTTGCATAAGGAATATGATACTTTTTCATTAACTATGAACATGAGCTACCAGCTTTGAAACTGAATCTATCATTAGTTTCATTGCAGAAGGGCGGTTACCTGATCTTTATAAGAAGACATAAATGTGTTGCCTTCAGTTTCATAAGTTTATCTCATAGTTAACAATACCCTATTATTCACCAACATTCATTTACCATGTGTGTTTTATCTATGAAACTCACAGTGATGTTTGTGTTATATCTACTCTATCCATTCCCTTATCTTCACTCATCTCCTTGCCATCTGTTTGTTTTGTTCGAAAGCTTACAAGAAATGTATTATCTATTAGTCCACTCTGTATCCTTTTTTCTATATGACTCTGTTTTCAGGAACTGCAAACGGAGAAGTAATTGGTAGTGGGCATCAAGAGCTGGGGCTATATCTCTTTGATTCTCATACTCGCTCTCAAGTTACTAGTTTTTCTTTTCTTTTTTTAGTATGAACAGAAAACTTCGTAAGTAGCATTGTCACTTTAGCCATCCCTCATTTCAAGTACAAAAAATGTTGTTATTTATTTCTATTACTTGTAATTCATTGTCATGTGATATTTGGATGGAGACTGACACTCTATTTTTCAACCAAAATTACTTTTTTTTTGCCATAATCAAAAGGCTAGAATTGTCCCAGCTAGAAGACTTTAATACTATACACAAGGAAGAATTTAAAGCTACATGGTTGGTCTCACTCTCATCTTATATTCCATCAGATGTCCATACACGTGGTTGGCTGGCAACATGTGACATGTGTAAAGTTGCTTCTGGGGCTCAAAAACCACCATCTTAGTTAAGTTATTGAATGCAAAAAATTTATCCCATTATTTAGTTACACCAACAATCAACATTTTTAGCAGCAGTAACCATTAGTTAGAACTTACTAAGTTCTACTAATTAGAGTGGCAGGTTCACATGACAAGCTTGCTAACCATTACTAGGACTTGTTAACCCAGTGGTGTTTCCCGCTGTGACATATGTGAAAATGCACCGGGTATGCATTCATTTTTTTATTTTTTTCACCATGAAGGTCCTTTTCCTTGAACTTAAGAAAGAATTGAACTTATTTTTATTTTTGGAAACTGGATGTAGCGTTCTTTTACTGCGATATAGATGGGAGTTCCCTTTGCTTGCACTAGGACATGACCGTACATGTTGGAGGTAAAAGAACCCATGGAAGGTATCTACAATTGAGGCAGAGGGTTGAGGTTAGTTTTTGTCTTAGAGTTCCCTTTTTTGTCTTCTATCAGATTTACTTATGATGTAGTGCATCTTGATTTTCCAAAATCAATTGAACTCCATTGCTCAACACTTACTATCCTTTCTTTAAATGCTTGAAGATGTAATGAGACTTGAAAATCTCAAGCGTTTACAATCCCACTTTATCATTAGGGCTGCTTTTACCGGGTTTGATGCAGAAATCGTCGCCAACTTCACAGAAAGACAAATAACATCAGTGGCCACAGATTGCAACCTGGATTTAAACAAGGTTCGAGGTGCCGTCAACAATGCTAACAGAATCCTCCAGGTCAGATTGTTGATTGGACCTGATTTTATTTAAATGATCTTGATAATCCATTTTATTTAAATGAGTAGACCCGGATGTACATCAGAGCTATCCGGATGTTGAGCGGGGGTCCTTGGAAGGTGGGAACCACTGTTATGACCATGATGAAGCTGCCCATTTTCTATGGACAACATTGGAGTGGCCTGGCCATTTGGACAGGCCATGTTTATATCTGTATTTGCTCGAAATTGATGGAGCAGATCCGGATGTGCGTCGGAGCTATCCGGATGTTGAGCGGGGGTCCCTAGAAGGTGGGAACCGCTGTTCTGACTATGATGAAGCTGTCAATTTCCTATGGACAGCAATGGAGTAGCCTGGCCATTTGGATAGGCCGTGTTTATATCTGTATTCGCTTAAAATTGATGGAGCAGATCCGGATGTGCGTCAGAGCTATCCGGATGTTAAACGGGGGTCCTTGGAAGGTGGGAACCACTGTTATGACCATGATGAAGTTGTCCATTTCCTATGGATAGCATTAGAGTGGCCTGACCAATTAGAGCAGGCCATATTTATATCTGTATTTGTAGGGACCACACCCTTAACCTATAACCTAAACCTATTCTCAAATCCCAAAACCTATAACTACAACGTAAACCTTAACCTAAACCTATAACCTATAACCTAAACTTAATTCCCCAAACTTTAACCTACAACCTAACTTAAACTTATACTTATAACCTAAACCTATTCTCAAATCCCAAAACCTATAACCTAAACCTTAACCTAAACCTATAACCTATAACCTACAACCTGAACCTATAACCTACACTCAATTCCCTAAACCTTAACCTATAACCTAACTTAAACCTATACTTATAACCTAAACCTATTCTCAAATCCCAAAACCTATAACTATAACCTAAACCTTAACCAAAAACCTATAACCTAACTTAAACCTAAACCTATAACCTTAACCTAAACCTAAACCTATAACCTTGACCTAAACCTAAACCTATAACCTAAACCTATTCTCAAATCCCTAAACCTATAACCTAAACCTAAACCTAAACCTATAACCTAAACTTATTCTCAAATCTCTAAACCTATAACCTAAACCTAAACCTATAACCTATAACCTAAACCCAAACCCAAACCTAAACCTAAACCTTAATCTAAATCTATAACCTAAACCCATAATCTATAACCTAAAACCTAAACCTAAACCTAAACCTAAAACCTAAACGTATTCTCAAATCCCTAAACCTACACCTAATCCTAATCTCAAATCCCTAAACCTAAACTTACACCTAATCCTAATCTCAACTCCCTAACCTAAACCTAAACCCGATCCTGAACCCGAATCTGAATCCCTAAACCTAAACCTAAACCTATAACCTAAACTTAATTCACTTAACTTAAACCTACACCTTAAGCCAAACGTATAACCCGAACCCGAACTTGAACCTGAATTCCTAAACCTAAACCTAAACCTTTAACCTATAACCTTAACCTATAACCTATAACCTAAACTCAATTCCCTAAACCTTAACCTATAACCAAACCTAAACCTAAACCTATAACTTACACTTATAACCTAAACCTAAACCTAAACTTGTAACCTTAACCTAAACGTAAAACCTAAACCTAAACCTAAAATGTAAATATATTCTCAAATCCTTAAACCTCAACCTATACTTATAACCTAAATCTATTCCCAAATCCCAAAACCTATAACTATAACCTAAACCTTAACCAAAAGCCTATAACTTATAACCTAAACCTATAACCTAAACTCAATTCCCTAAACCTTAACCTACACCCTAACCTAAACCTATACTTATAACCTAAACCTATTCTCAAATCCCAAAACCTATAACCTAAACCTATAACCTTAACCTAAACCTAAAACCTAAACCTAAACCTAAAATCTAAATGTATTCTCAAATCCTTAAACCTAAACCTACACCTAATCCTAATATCAACTCCTTAACCTAAACCTAAACTTGAAAACCCAAACCTAAACCCGATCCCAAACCCAAACCCGATTTCTTTAACCTAAACCTTAACATATTCTCAATTCCCTAAATCTATAACCTAAACCAAAACCTAAACCTTTACCTAAACCTAAACCTTAACCTTAACCTATAATCTAAACCTAAAACCAAAAACTTAAACCCAAACCTAAACCCGATCCCGAACCTGAACCCGATTTCCTAAACCTAAACCTTAAACTATTCTCAATTCCCTAAAGCTATAACCTATAACTTAAACCTAAAACTATAACCTTAACCTAAACCTAAAACCTAAATGTATTCTCAAATTCCTAAAGCTAAACCTACACCTAATCCTAATCACAACTCCTTAACCTAAACCTAAACTTGAAAACCCGAACCTGATTTTCTAAACCTAAACCTATAACCTAAAAGTAAAACCTAAACCTAAACCTAAAACCTAAATGTATTCTCAAATCCCTAAAGCTAAACTTAAGCCTATAACCTAAACCTATAACCTACAACATTAACATAAACTTATAACCTAAACCTATAACCTACAACATTAACCTAAACTTATTCTCAAATCCCAAAACCTATAACCTAAACCTAAACCTTAACTTAAGCCTAAACCTATAACCTAAACCTAAACCTTAACCTAACTTTAACCTAAACTTATAAACTTAACCTAAACTTATAACCTTAACCCATAACCTAAACCTATACTTATAACATTAACCTAAACTTCTAACTTTAACCTAAACCTATTCTCAAATCCCAAAACCTATACTTATAACCTAAACCTAAACCTATAACCTATAACCTAAACCTATACTTATAGCCTTAACCTAAACTTCTAACCTTAACCTAAACCTATTCTCAAATCTCAAAACCTATAACCTAAACCTAAAACTTAACCTATAACCTATAACCTATAACCTAAACTCAATTCCCTAAACCTTAACCTATAACCTATAACATAAACTCAATTCCCTAAACCTTAACCTATAACCTATATCCTATAACCTAAACGCAATTCCCTAAACCTTAACCCAAAACCTAACCTAAACCTAAACCTAAACCTATAACCTACACTTATAACCTAACTATAATCTAAACCTAAAACCTAAGCCTAAAACCCAAACGTAAACCCAATCCCAAACTCAAACTCGATTTCCTAAACCTAAACCTTAACATATTCTCAAATCCCTAAACCTAAACCTAATCTCAACTCCCTAACCTAAACCTAAAACTAAACTTGAAAACCCAAACCTAAACCCGATTCCGAACCTGAACCCAATTTCCTAAACCTAAACCTTAACCTATTTTCAATTCCCTAAAGCTATAACCTATAACCTATAACCTAAACCTAAACCTAACCTAAACCTATAACCTTAACCTAAACCTAAAACCTAAACCTAAACCTAAAATCTAAATGTATTCTCAAATCCTTAAACCTAAACCTCTAATCCTAATCTCAACTCCTTAACCTAAACCTAAACTTGAAAACCCAAACCTAAACCCGATCCTGAACCCGAACTCGATTTCTTAAACCTAAACCTTAACCTATTCTCAATTCCCTAAATCTATAACCTAAACCTAAACCTAAACCTTAACCTAAACCTAAACCTTAACCTTAACCTATAACCTAAACCTAAAACCTAAAACCTAAAACCTAAACCTAAACCTAAACCCGATCCCGAACCCGAACCCGATTTCCTAAACCTAAACCTTAAACTATTCTCAATTTCATAAAGCTATAACCTATAACTTAAACCTAAACCTGTAACCTTAACCTAAACCTAAACCTTGACCTAAACCTAAAGCTTAACTCAATTCCCTAAACCTTAACCTATAACCTAACCTAAACCTAAACCTAAACCTAAACCTATAACCTTAACCTAAACATAAAACCTAAACCTAAACCTATACTTATAACCTAAACCTATTCTCAAATCCCAAAACTTAAACCTTAACTTATAACCTAAACCTAAAACCTAAACCTAAACGTACACTTATAACCTATAACCTAAACCTAAACCTAAACCTAAAACCCAAACGTAAACCCGATCTCGACCCCGAACCCGATTTCCTAAACCTAAACCTTAATGTATTCTCAAATCCCTAAACTTAAACCTACACCTAATCCTAATCTCAACATCCTAACCTAAACCTATAACCTACACTTATAACCTAAACCTAAACCTATAACCTTAACCTAAACATAAAATCTAAACATAAACCTATACTTATAACGTAAACATATTCTCAAATTCCCAAACCTATAACCTATAACCTAAACCTAAAACCTAAACCTAAACCTACACTTATAACCTATAACCTAAACCTAAACCTAAAACCCAAACGTAAACCCGATCTCGAACCAGAACCCATTTTCCTAAACCTAAACCTTAACGTATTCTCAAATCCCTAAACCTAAACCTACACCTAATCCTAATCTCAACTCCTTAACCTAAACCTAAACCTAAACTTGAAAATCGAAACCTAAACCTGAACCCGAACACGATCCCGATTTCCTAAACCTAAACTTATAACCTTAACCTAAACCTATTCTCAAATCTCAAAACCTATAACCTAAACCTAAACCTAAACCTATAACTTATAACCTAAACTCAATTCCCTAAACGTTAACCTATAACCTAATTGATGCAGGACAATTAACCACTTGCTCTAAAAGCTTGAACTGTTAGAGTATGGTAAATTAATCTCTTTATCTCATAGCCCAGGCTCCACATCGCATAGGTTAGGACCTCGGCTGAACCCCCTACGTGGGTCCCAAATCACATGGCATGCCCACCCCGAGTGTGTCCCCGCATCTCACGGGCTACCCCACTCGAGCCTGGTATGAAATGTGCATTAATCACCCCCGATGAGGAGTCTCGAACACGAGACCTCCTCCGTAGGCCGCACCCACCCTGAGTGTGCCCCTGCATCCCACAAGCGACCCGACTCGAGCCTGGTGTGAAAATGTCCCTGCATTAATCACCCCCAGTGAGGAGTCTCGAACACGAGACCTCCTGCTCTGATACCAATTTGATGCAGGACAATTAACCACTTGCTTTAAAAGCTCGAACTGTTAGAGTATGGCAAATTAATCCCTTTATCTCATAGCCCAGGCCCCACATCGCATGGGTTAGGACCTCGGCTGAACCCCCTACGTGGGCGCCAAATCACATGGGCCGCCTACCCCGAGTGTGTCCCACATCTCACGGGCTACCCCACTCGAGCCTGGTGTGAAATGTGCATCAATCACCCCCGGTGAGGAGTCTCGAACACGAGACCTCTTCCATAGGCCGCACTCACCCCGATTGTGTCCCTGCATCCCACAAGCGACCCCACTCGAGCCCAATGTGAAAATGTCCTGTATTACTAACCTAAACCTAAACCTAAACCTATAACCTTAACCTAAACATAAAACCTAAGCCTAAACTTATACTTATAACCTAAACCTATTCTTATAACCTAAACCTATTCTCAAATCTCAAAACCTATAACCTAAACCTATAACCTAAACCTAAAACCTAAACCTAAACCTACACTTATAACCTATAACCTAAACCTACAACCCAAACGTAAACCCAATCTCGAACCCGAACCCGATTTCCTAAACCTAAACCTTAACGTATTCTCAAATCCCTAACCTAAACTTACACCTAATCCTAATCTCAACTCCTTAACCTAAACCTAAACCTAAACTTGGAAACCCAAACCTATACTTGAACCCGAGCCCGATCCCGATTTCCTAAACCTAAACTTATAACCTTAACCTAAACCTATTCTCAAATCCCAAAACTTATAACCTAAACCTAAACCTAAACCTTAACCTAAATCCCAAAACCTATAACCTAAACCTAAACCTTAACCTATAACCTAAACCTAAACGTACACTTATAACCTATAACCTAAACCTATAACATAAACCTAAACCTAAAACCCAAACGTAAACCCAATCTCGACCCCGAACCCGATTTCCTAAACCTAAACCTTAATGTATTCTCAAATCCCTAAACTTAAACCTACACCTAATCCTAATCTCAACTCCCTAACCTAAACCTATAACCTACACTTATAACCTAAACCTAAACCTATAACCTTAACCTAAACATAAAACCTAAACCTAAACCTATACTTATAACCTAAACCTATTCTCAAATCCCAAAACCTATAACCTATAACCTAAACCTAAAACCTAAACCTAAACCTACACTTATAACCTATAACCTAAACCTATAGCCTAAACCTAAACTTAAAACCCAAACGTAAACCCGATCTCGAACCCGAACCCGATTTCCTAAACCTAGACCATAATGTATTCTCAAATCCCTAAACCTAAACCTTAATGTATTCTCAAATCCCTAAACCTAAACCTACACCTAATCCTAATCTCAACTCCTTAACCTAAACCTAAACCTAAACTTGAAAACCCAAACCTAAACCCGAACCCGAACCCAATCCCGATTTCCTAAATCTAAACTTATAAACTTAACCTAAACCTATTTTAAAATCCCAAAACCTATAACCTAAACCTAAACCTAAACCTAAACCTTAACCTAAACCTAAACCTTAACCTATGACCTATAACCTAAACTCAATTCCCTAAACCTTAACCTATAACCTAACCTAAACTTAAATCTAAACCTATAACCTTAACCTAAACATAAAACCTAAAACTAAACCTATACTTATAACCTAAACCTATTCTTATAACCTAAACCTATTCTAAAATCCCAAAACCTATAACCTAAACCTAAACCTTAACCTATAACCAAAACCTATAACCTAAACCTATAACCTAAACCTAAACCTAAAACCCAAACGTAAATCCGATCTCGACCCCGAACCCGATTTCCTAAACCTAAACCTTAACATATTCTTAAATCCCTAAACTTAAACCTACACTTAATCCTAATCTTAACTCCCTAACCTAAACCTATAACCTACTCTTATAATCTAAACCTAAACCTATAACCTTAACCTAAACATAAAACCTAAACCTAAACCTATTCTCAAATCCCAAAACCTATAACTTATAACCTAAACCTAAAACCTAAACCTAAACCTACACTCATAACCTATAACCTAAACCTAAATCTAAAACCCAAACGTAAACCCGATCTCGAACCCGAACCCGATTTCCTAAACCCAAACCTTAACGTATTCTCAAATCCCTAAACCTAAACCTACACGTAATTCTAATCTCAACTCCTTAACCTAAACCTAAACCTAAACTTGAAAACCCAAACCTAAACCCGAACCTGAACCCGATCCCGATTTCCTAAACCTAAACTTATAACCTTAACCTAAACCTATTCTCAAATCCCAAAACCTATAACCTAAACCTAAACCTTAACCTATAACCTATAACCTAAACTCAATTCCCTAAACCTTAACCTATAACCTAACCTAAACCTAAACCTAAGCCTATAACCTTAACCTAAACATAAAACCTAAACCTAAACCTATACTTATAACCTAAACCTATTCTTATAACCTAAACCTATTCTCAAATCCCAAAACCTATAACCTAAACCTAAACCTTAACCTAAATCTAAACATATAACCTAAACCTAAAAACTAAACCTAAACCTACACTTATAACCTATAACCTAAACCTAAACTTAAAACATAAACATAAACCCGATCTCAAACCCGAACCCGATTTCCGAAACCTAAACCTACACTTAATCCTAATCTCAACTTCCTAACCTAAACCTAAACCTAAGCTTGAAAACCCAAACCTAAACCCGAATCTGAACCCGATCCCGATTTCCTAAACCTAAACTTATAACCTGAACCTAAACCTATTCTCAAATCCCAAAACCTATAACCTAAACCTAAACCTAAACCTTAACTTATAACCTTAACCTATAACCTAAACTTAATTCCCTATACCTTAACCTAACCTAACCTAAACCTAAACCCAAACCTGTAACCTACAATTATAACCTAAACCTAAACCTATAACCTAAAACCTAAACCTAAACCTAAACCTATAAACTACACTTATAACCTAAACCTAAACCTATAACCTATAACCTAAACCTAAACCTAAACCTAAACCTAAACCTAAACCTAAAACCTAAATGTATTCTCAAATCCTTAAACTTAAACCTACACCTAATCCTAATCTCAACTCCTTAACCTAAACCTAAACTTGAAAACCCAAACCTAATCCCTATTTCGTAAATCTAAACCTTAACCTATTCTCAATTCCCTAAAGCTATAACCTAAACATAAAACCTAAACCTAAACCTAAACCTAAAACCTAAATGTATTCTCAAATCCCTAAACCTAAACCTATACCTAATCCTAATCTAACTCCTTAACCTAAACCTAAACTTGAAAACCCAAACCTAAAAACCTGAATAAACTTTCTACAATTCTTCATGATTATGAATTATGATGTTTTGTTAGTTGAATATTTTTTTATTAGATGAAAGGCACAAAAAGAAAATTGTTAGTGATTTTTTTTTAAAAAAAATTTAATGCAAGAAATTTTCTAACGCCTTTAGGCGGTCTATATTTTTCTAAATATTCAAATCTGAGACGGTCCATAACCGTCCTTCTAAGGTTCATCAGAGACTGCCTATAACAGTCCTTTTTAAATCGTCCTTTTTAAGGACGGTCCATGACAGTCCTTTGTAAGGACGGTCCAAGACCGTCTTTTGAAGGTTCATCAGAGACGGCTCACCATAGTCCTTTTTAAGGACGGTCTATGACCATCCTTTGTAAGGACAGTCCATGACCGTCCTTTTAAGGTTCATCAGAGACTGCTCATAGCAGTCCTTTTTAAGGACAGTCATGGACCATTCTTGTTAAGGATCGTCCTTTTAAGGTTTAGCAGTCCTATAACGTCTATATTTATTGACGGTCCATGATCATCCTTCTTTAGAGACGGTCCATATCCATCCTTTAAATGTCCATAGAAATGACGGTTCATGACCGTCTTTCAAGTAATACAACACCCCGCAATAAGCGGCTCTTGCGACGGTCCAAAACCGTCCTTTATTGTGTTTTGGGACGGTTTTCAACCATCCTTTTTTCACAGTTTTGGAATATTCAATCAGCTTTTTTCATGTTTTATGAAAAAAAACAAGTTTGAGATAAGGGATTTGAAATTTGAGAGAAGGGATTCGAAAATTCGAAAAAAAACAAGTACACTTTAAAGTGGAATTTTAAACATCTCTTTTGAATCGCATGTTGTGGTTCACTACCCAACGCCATACATGTACAACCAAGGGCAATACCGACCCATGAAGAATAAAGAGACCCTTTTCTGATAGTAGGGAATCAAATAAACTAAAACACACCTGTAGTAATTTCTCCTAGCTGCTAGGCTGCAAGTAGTGGGAAACTCGCACCCTTTCCTGATTCAGGCATTGCTTGACCTGAGAATTTCCGCAAAAAGTAAAAAGTCATGTTCCTGACTGGTACTAAAAACATACATTCATTTTTCTAAAGGGAATTGATATTGACGTCCACCCTGGCTAATGTCAATGATTTTGTTTCCCATTAATGGAAAGAAGATATGATTTTGTACCAATGCATAACCAAAAGTAGAAAGGGTGGGTGCATCCATCGATCATGGTGGGCTGTGGGTGTAGATAGGTTTCCCTTTATAAAAACTTGAAGATTCTAATAAAGCCGGAATGACCTTTAACTCATATTCCATAAAGGAATCTTCGTAAATCCATTTTGAAGCCTTTTGAGAATAGTAAGCAAATTCAAAGTCCTTGTAGAGATCCATATCTTTCTCAGGACAACTACATCCTTTACTAATATCCACAAAGAAATCCAGAACATTCTTTACTAGGCCTTGATCGATCTGCTTCCCATTTTGCTCTTGATTAATCTGAAACATTAAAGTATTTGTCAACCGAGTTTGAATGAAAGGAACTAGTACTACATTTAAGATACAGGATTCTACATACCAAGGGTTTAACAGCATCTCTGAATTACCAAAATCCTCTCCGCATTATCCGGTGCATTATTACAAATTTATAAGCTGGTGACATATAAAACTTCAAACAAAAAATAGAGAAAACTTTCACATGGGTTCACGATTGTCAAATTAAAATAAATGCATCAAATCGGTTAATGGGTGGGTTGAATTCGATTTTTGACGGGGCACACATCTCTTTAAAAAATAAAAATAAAAATAAATTTTTTATATAAAAAAACTTCCTTAGAGACCGCCGTACGAGGGGCAGATGTGAAACAGGATAATTTTATTCCACTCAATAATAAAAAAGGTGGTTTCCGGGCTAAACAAACTTACTTTAGGAAGGAACGGGCTCCTAACCACATCGATTCACGGGTATTCCGATCAAAACCAAAATCCCACTGAAGATCCAAAGTCTTTTCTAAACACGCATGTGCAATAAATTTTTATTTTTATTTTTTCAAATGCAGAAAACGTAAAAGGGAGGTGTTTATGAAAAAAAAAAAACTTTTTAAAACTCGTGTGCAGTGGTGGCCCACCTAATGAGTAAACCTGCTAGATTTTGTGCTATGTCAATCTCACGGTGGTTGCCACAGTACAAACCGTTCACACGTGTCCTGTTGGCACGCGTGTTGCATGTAAAGGCGTGTGCGAACATGTGCATGTGGGGCTCCAAAACCTCTCATTGTTTCTCTTACTCGACTCGTTTCTTTTTTATTTCATTGTCGTACGTGTTGCTGGCAGGCCATACCCGTCTCTGCAAAGGTTTCTTAAAGCTTTGCTAATTCCTCCCGCATGAGCGAATCGCACGTATTCATCTAAGAAACATGTCGTAATGAGACGTGTGTGAGATCTAACCTTTCCATCAGGTGAGATACACTGATTAGATCTTCTACCATAAAAATAAGGCTATTCCACCCCTCAGGTGGGCCACATAATAGCAAAATAAATGAATGGTTAACAAAAAGCCCTCATGACGTAAATTGTGGCCCATCTGAGGAAAGGGATTTCCTGATTTTAGGCGTAAGATCCAAGCTATTATTTCCAACCTCACGGAAAGATTAGATCTCACACACGTGTCTCATATCTGCAATGTACGCCCGCATGTGAATATGTACGGCTCTGCACGCGTGCGGAATCAGATACCTATCGAGAAGAATTGGATAAGTTTTTAGCATACACCCGACGGAGACGTAGGGCCCTTCATTATTGAACTGTAATGGAGCAGTATTGTGGCCGTTCACGCGAGTAGCCATTTGGATGGCTGACATTCTGACGGTTGGCAAGTGGCATTTAGACATGAGATCTGGACCGTTCATCTAATCGGACGGGCACATGTAGTATTTTTCGTGGCAAAAGAATCTGGATCAAACTGTTATCGGGTGGGCCACAGGCATGTCTTGAATTTTAACCGTCCATTTTTTTCATACGCTTGTACCCCATATGATGAGCAGAATGAACTGATTTTTGGAACACATCACATACGCATAAGGGTGAAGTAGATGAATGGCTCAGATCTTTCCCACATATGTGGCGGTGGTTGGATTGAAATGGCTGCTTCCATCTCTAGTTATGGCATTCCTCAAGAGAAAATGACCACGGTAGACAAAACCTTTTACCCAGCGGTTTTTACGAAGGAATACAAACTTAAGTTACCAACTTAGACTAGCACGTGCGGACAGCGACTTCGAGGACGAAACTACCCCTCCTTTTCACTGCGAAGACGAGTGCTGACGCTCCTCCAACTGAGAGTTGTACGAACGGCTTAAAAGAGATCAAAGTTACATGCCCCCACAGCTATGTATTTATTATATCCGCAACGTTCAACCATATTTCGAGATCATTTCGGAGCATTATCAAAAAAAAAAAAAATCATATCCAAAGATCAACTGGGCCACAACACAGAGCAGCAGAAAATTGATTTTCATCGTTGAAACTTTTGTAAGGCCCACCATAACATTTATTTTCCATCCAATCTATTCATAAGCTCACAAAGACCTGCATAAAAAGGAAAAACAAATTTCATAATGATTCAAAACTTGTGTGGCCCCTAAAAGGGTTTCAACGGTTGACATTCAAGCAGAATGGGAATGGTGCATGCAGGGGGATACGGATATAGCTACGGTTATAATCCGTAGCCATAACAGCAGCTTGGCGATCAACCATGAATCCCACGATTCTATTGCAAGTCGCTGTCTCTATTGGCGATTAATCGTGGATCACGATTCCACCCCTCATTCTATGGCTACGGATTATAACCGTAGCTATAACCGTATCACTATGCACTTTCTTTTTTCTTTTTCTTTTTAATTTTTTTTTTTATTTTTTACATGGAGAATTTTATTCTACCTACATTTTTTTCTAACACATATTTATATAAATATGTAAATATAAGCATATAAAAAAAATTTCTCTTTTTTTTTCATTTCTTTCTTTATTCATATAACAAGAATATTTTCTAAACCAAAATTTGTTACTTAACGTACCATATATAATTTTAGGGCTAAAAGTTGGGCGGGCTCAACCCGACTAACCTGTGACCAACCCGACATTGGGTTGGGCTTGGTCAAGATGTATCGGGTTTGGTCTTGGGGTTGGGCCATACAAACAGCAACTCGATAAAACTTGGGTCGGGCTTGGGTTGAGGTCTCGGGAATTGCCAGGAAATGCACGGAAATGACCATGAAATGAAGGGAAATGACCATAAAATGATGGGAAATGACCGTAAAATGTATGGAAATGACCGTGAAATGAAGGGAAATGACCGTGAAATGCATGGAAATGACCGTGAAATGAAATGGAATCGTCGGGATTGATCGTGAAATGCATGGAAATGATCGTGAAGTGAAGGGAAATGACCATGAAATGCATGGAAATGACCGTGAAATAAAACGGAATCGCCGGGATTGACCACGAAATGCATGGAAATGACCGTGAAATGAAATGGAATCGCCGGGATTGACCGTGAAATGAAACGGAATCGCCGAGATTGACCATGAATGCATGGAAATGACCGTGAAATGAAACAGAATCGCTGGGATTGACCGTGAAATGAAACGGAATCGCCGTGATTGCCCGTGAAATGCATGAAAATGACCATGAAGTGACAAACTGAAAATTGAGCGGATAAACTAGAAATTGAGCAGGCCAAACTTAAAATTGAGTGGGCCAAATTGGAAATTGAGCGGGCAAACATGGAACTGAGCGGGACAAACTAGAATTTCAGCTGGCCAAACTGGAAATTGAGCAAGCAAACATGGAAATGAGTGGGACAAACTAGAATTTCAGCGGGCTAAACTGGAAATTGAGCAGGCAAACATGGAAATGAGCAGGACAAACTGAAAATTGAGTGGGGCAAACTAGAAATTGAGCGGGACAAACTGGAAATTGAGCGGGCCAAACTGAAATTTGAGCGGGACAAACTGAAAATTGAGTGGAACAAACTGGAACATGAGAGGGCCAAACTGGAAAATAAGCGGGCCAAACTGGAAATTGAGCAGGATAAACTAGAAATTGAGCTGGACAAACTGAAAATTGAGCGGGCAAACATGGAAATGAGCGGGACAAACTAGAATTTCAGCGGGCCAAACTGAAAATTGAGCAGGCAAACATGGAAATGAGCGGGACAAACTGAAAATTAAGCGGGACAAACTAGAAATTGAGCGAGACAAACTGAAAATTGAGCGGGCCAAACTGAAATTTGAGCGGGACAAACTGGAAATTAAGCAGGACAAACTGAAAATTGAGCGGGCCAAACTAAAAATTGAGCGGGCCAAACTGAAAATTGAGTGGGATAAACTGGAAATTGAGCGGGACAAACTAGAAATTAAGCGAGTAAACATGGAAATGAGCAGGACAAACTAGAATTTCAGTGGGCCAAACTGAAAATTGAGCGGGCAAACATGGAAATGAGCAGGACAAACTAAAAATTGAGCGGGACAAACTGGAAATTGAGTGGGCCAAACTGAAAATTGAGCGGGAAAAACTAGAAAATGAGCAGGCCATCCACCTCCAGAGCCATGAACAGACCTGAGCAATGAGAGAAGGGCTAGCTTTGCCAACTTCAACTGCTCGTGGGAGTAGTTAATAAACTCTAAAAGATTGAAAATCTATTGTCCTTACACAAATGTGTAAGTCCTGAAACATGACAAATATCAAACTGGTCATAGCATTTTTTTAGGTACGTTAGAACTGTGCTTTGACATAATGAATACCCTGGGAAATAAGCCACTTTCAAAATACCCACCAATATAGCTTCTCCAATTTTACCAATTATAAACGGTAAGTCTTTAAAATTTTAAGAAACAAAACTATGTGAGTTACTTTAGGATCATTTGAATTGGGGGCATCTAGATGCATTGGATATTTCTATTACTAGGCAGGATCATTTGAATTGAGGGCATCTAGATGCATTGGATATTTCAATTACCAGGCATTGCAATGCCTGAATGGTGTAACTGCTGGCAATTAAACATAAAACAATGAAAAGCTGAAAAGCTGCAAACATAACATAAAATAATGGCTCTTCGATATAAACACATAAAACTTATAGTAGAAGACATAGAACATTGTGGGGATGTTCTATGCACAATGAAGCCAAAATGTGAACTATTTAGACCACTTAAGGTGGATCCCACATTTATAGGGCCAAGGTATATCCAAGATTCTTCATCAGTTATAGGGGATGCGCCTAATATAAGTTTCCAACAACCCAGGGTATATTTACCAGATTACTCAATTTTTATGAAAATGTTCCTAAAACGAACGTCCTAGCTTATCCTCTTGGGGCTGCATGCCTCCAGAATGCCAAGAATATTTCCTGATTGCTAAGAAACTAATTCTGAATGGCTCTCAGTTTGGTGCTGGATGTCTTGGAGGGACCAAACATCCAACCTTTTCTGATTCAAATCCTTTCAGATGGAAAATCAGAATAATATTAGGATACTCCATTATGAACCAACCCTATTGGTTCATCGATAAATCCGTGACCACTTCTTTGTTAATTGTGTAGTAAATTGGTTGTAGCATCACCCGTGGAGGATTATTTTATATACATTGACGATCTCCCATGTCCTAAAAAGACTCCTCAACTCATTTGCCAGTGTTGTTTCCGCTCTTTTCTTAGGATTATACATCATATATTGTAGGAAGAATTTCAATCCTTTTATGAATAAATTCCATCCTTGTTGGGAGTATTTGAAATTTTATTAGGGTGAGAAGTTGGGGTTCTCCATCTCCGAATTGGTTGTGTAAATAATAGTACAATACCTTGTTTGTTTTTAGTGCTTGTATGTAACGGTTATGGGTTATTTACAAATGTGATGTGAAGAGTTGATCCAAATTACTTGTCTTCCTTTTTTAGCAACCAGCCAAGGAAAACGTACCTAAATAAGACTTTAATTTCACTACTAAACTATGGAGGTGTCCCAAAAGAATACTTTATGGATCTTCTGAGGAATGCTTTGAATGATGCTCAATTTTCAGTTTGTCCCGCTCGATTTCCCAATTTCCAGTTTGACCCGCTCAATTTTCAGTTTGTCCCGCTTAATTTCCAGTTTGGCCCGTTCAATTTCCAGTTAGACCCGCTCAATTTCCAGTTATGCCCGCTCAAATTCTAGTTTGGCCCGCTCAAATTTTGGGTGAAGAAGAAAAACAAATTTCATAATGATCCAAAACTTTTATAAGCCCTAAAAGGGTTTCAATGGTAGACGTTCAATTCCCCAATGCCTTTTACAGTGTGGTCTACTTGATAGTTAGATCTATCTTATTTTTCGTCTCAAGCCTTAATATGAGGTCGTCAAATAGATGGACGGTTTGGATATAACACAGACCTCATGATGGGACCCACAAAAGGTGGTGAGGATTACAACAGCAAAAAAAAGTAAAAAAATAAAAAAATCAGGAACCTATAGTTACAGTTTTCTATAGCTACGGATTATAACCGTAGCTATAGAGATAGCTCTGCGATCAATCATAGCTCATGCGATTCCACCGCAAGTCACTGTCCCAATCGACGATCAATCGCGGATGCCGCAATTCCAACCCCCGATCTATGGCTACGGATTATAACTGTAGCTATAACCGTAAACATATCTTTCTCTCTTTTTTTTTCTTTTTCTTTTTTCTTTTTATACATGGAGAATTTTATTCTACCTACATTTTTCTCTAACACATATTTCTATAAATATGTATATATAAGCATATAAAATTTTTTTAATCTCTTTTTTTCATTTCTTTCTTTATTCATATAACAAGAATATCTTCTAAACCAAAATTAGTTACTTGACATACCATATATGATTTTAGGGCTAAAAGTTGGGCGGGCTCAACCCGACCAACCTGTGGGTGACCCGACATTGGGTTGGGCTTGGGCAGGATGTATCAAGTTTGGTCTTGGGGTTGGGCCATACAAACACTAACCTGATAAAACTTAGGTTGAGATCGGATTGAGGTCTTGGATTGCCTGACCCAACACGAACCCGATTAATATATAAGTTCCTTATAAATTAATTATAATTGAGTGCAGATCATTTATGTTGAAGGCAAAGGAAATTCCAATGCCTCCCCTCAAACTAACAAGATATGCTGGATTTCCCTCTCCTAAATAAATTGCTTGATACAAAATACGACTTGTAATGGAGTAGTTGTCCTATATTTTAGCTTGTTTGTTTAGAAAAAAATGCATGAAAATGATGGTTTAGTGAAGGGAATTGACCGTGAAATGAAATGGAATCACTGGAATTGACCGTGAAATGCATGGAAATGACCATGAAGTGAAGGGAAATGATTGTGAAGTGCATGGAAATGACCGTGAAGTGAAGGGAAATGATCGTGAAGTGCATGGAAATGACCGTGAATCAACACGGAATCGCCGGGATTGACCATGAAATGCATGGAAGTGGCCGTGAAGTGGTGCGAATTGACTGTGAAATGCGTGGAAATGACCGTGAAGTGAAGGGAATTGACCATGAAATGTATGGAAATGACCGTGAATCAACACGGAATCGCCGAGAATGACCGTGAAATGCATGGAAATGATTGTGAAGTGAAGCGAATTGACCAGAAATTGAGCAGGACAAAATGAAAATTGAGCAGGACAAACTGAAAAATGAGCGGGCCAAACTGGAAATTGAGTGGGACAAACTAAAAATTGAGCGGGCCAAACTGGAAATTGAGCGGGACAAACTGGAAATTGAGCGGGACAAACTGGAAATTGAGTGGGCCAAACTGGAAAATGAGCGGGCCAAACTGGTAATTGAGCGGGACAAACTGAAAAGGAGGGATATTTTTGTCCTGAAATTCAGTCTCCGCACGAGCAGGTCTAAGTTGCAAAACAAAGTTTGTATTGTTTCATAAAAACAACTGGATAAAAGGTGGGGTCCACAGTCCTAAATTTCTCAAGAAAATACCCCTCCTTTTCACATACTCTTTTCACTGCATTGTTTTCAGCGTTGCTTTCACTCCCCTTAACGAAAAAACAGGTGCTTCCAGCCCTACACTTTCTTGGAACGAAGAACTGAAGTACGAAGGGTTTTCTTCTCATTTTCCTAACTAAAATCTCTGTGAAGCATCTAGATATTCATCTAGATATCATTAATCTACATTTGCCATTTTTCATCTTGGCTACGGTTACGTGAAATCCCACGAACTGTTATGTTAAGAAATGGTATGTTGTACAAGCTTTAAAACCTGAATAGTATTTTGTACAAATATTAAGGAATGGTATGTTGTACAAACCTGAATGGTATGTTGTACAAGCTTTAAATTCCAAACATTTGTGGGTGGTCAACAAATAGAAGGGCCGCAATTAAGGAATCTTAAGCTCTTTCGTGGGTCCTAAAGGCAACCATCAGCAGTTTGGATAACTGAATAGTGGCCATCACAATTAGAACTCCTTAAATCCTGAATGGTATGTTGTATAAGCTTTAACAAACACTTCAAAAATTAGAACATGGCATACTAGATTAGCTCAACCAATAGCTATTAAAAATACAATTGAATCTCTAAAAATATAAAAATAAGAAAAGACCCAAAGAGGGCCACAATCAACTGAAACCAAAACTTTTGTAGAAAACATAATCTTAGAAAAATCATAGACAACAAAGAAGAAGATTGATTGGATAACAAAGATTGATCAATCAATATGATTTTATATTTATGCTCCATCGACAATAGGGCCCACAATAAATCAACATTTTTGTATGATATAATCAACTGCATCTCTCCAAAAGTACCAGCTATCAGGGAATTTTGAAAAGGTGAAATCCTTCCAACTATCAATAGTCTCATGTGGATTGATATCTCAAAATTTTCTATGATGAATTGGCTGATGCATAATGCAAAACTGAAAGCGTCGTCTCATGAGAGCATAGGCCAAGGATTTTTCCGATGGATTAGAGAGACTAAGTTTGGGGAGAGACACAAGATAACCTGTCAATGGAGATCATGGTTGAACAGAAAAGGGTAATTAGAGGTACTTAGAAAAGAAAATTAACATCCTTAAATGATATTCTTGTTATTCTACTAATGCTACTCTGGTTGTCCTTACCATTCAAACATAGCACAAGAGAATTTCATCTTTTTTCGGCAATGATTGCAAAGAAATCACAATATCCATAACATACAAAGAAAACATGGAAATCTTATTTTCGACTAGTGCATGTGAAAAGTTCTAAATGGTGGGGACTGCATGCCTGGAAATAAGGGGGAAGAACCAAATGAGCTTGAATTTTAGCCTCTTGTACATGCAGAAGAGGGAGCCAAGAACTCATTGTCATGGATTGATTAATGGCGTATCAGCAGCATGGCCTTCTATGTTAGAAGGGTAAAAAAGCAATGGCAGGTGTGAACTAAGTGAATTATGTGTGTTAGAAAAGGGACCAAGATTGCACCATTATCATCATCTCTTTCACATGGTAGAGAATAAATTACTTGTGCTAATAAGGAAATGCTACGAAGTTTTATTATGGGAAGTATCATGTATTGGGGTCATCAAAACCTGAATTCAGGATTCATGTAGTGCATGGATCCGAGGGAGAAGTATTACTTACACACATTGGAGAAGGTTATTCATCATGTATTGGGGTCATCAAACTAATTTGAAATGTTATGTTATTCATCACAAAACTCCTTGAGATTGCAATCCCACCTTCAGTTGTTCATTTTCAAAGGTCAGTTTATCCAACAGCACACTTTCTCTTGTTTCTTCACTAGCATCTTTTCAGTTTCTTTGAATTGAAGTTGCATCTCTTCCAATTGCATTTATTAAATCTTCTTTTCCAGTAATTCCTGTCATAGCCTATAACAAATTAATGTTGAGTGACATAAATATCATAAGAGGCCATTTCTGGATACCTCCACCAAATATCACAGAACTTCAACTGCTAAAATGATTTTGTCATTCAATCTAAAAGAAATAAATATTGGCGTGATTTAATGCCATTTTTAAAAACAAATGCAATAACGACTAATAAAAAAAATCCATGTAAAGAGGGTGAGAGTAGTGAGGGAAAGGTTAAGGCAAAGAGGATTCCGATTAATCGCGGATCCGGCAATTCCATGTAAAAAAAAAAATACGGATACAGTTATAGCTACGGTTATCGCTGCATTTATAATCCATAGCCATAGATCGGCGATGGAATCATGGGATCCGCGATTGATCCCCGAATGGGATAGCGAGTTGGGCGGAATCACGGGATTCGCGATTGATCGCCGAATTACTGTTATTTATGGCTACGGATTATAACCGTAGCTATAGTCGTATCCCTGTGCAATTTTATCTTTCTTTTTTTACATGTAAAATTTTATTCTACCTAGATTTTTCTCTAACACATATTTTATATAAATATGTGTGTGTCTATATGTGTGTGTGTGTGTGTGTATATATATATATATATATATATATATATATAAGCATAAAAAAAAATTTCTCTTTTTTTATTTTTCATTTCTTTCTTTATTCATATAACAAGAATACCTTCTAAACCAAAATTAGTTACTTGACATATCATGTATGATTTTAGGGCTGAAGTGAAGCAAATTGACCGTCAAATGCATGGAAGTGAAGTTGGTTTATTTCCTCATGATATCTGAAAAGTGGGGTCCTCAATCTCTTCATCATGGATTCCTATGAAAACTTGGGTTTATTTCCTCAAGATATCTGAAAATTGCAAAAAGCACTAATCAAAAGAGTCTAGAGCTGGATATCTTCTGGCAATTGCCATGAAACTTGATTGACATTCTGGAAACCTTTATCAATTTTTGTTAAGCTTATCTTATGTTTTTGTTGCTAGAAAATCATGAAAGTATATAATTCCTCGAATTCCTCAATTTCCAGTTTGTCCTACTTAATTTCCAGTTTGGCCCGCTCAATTTTCAGTTAGGCCTGCTTAATTTTCAGTTTGTCCTGCTCAATTTTCAGTTTGGCCCGCTCAATTTCCAAACCCTTTATTTTTCTAATCTCTTAACTTCCAAACCCTCTATCCACATCTTCCACAACCATCATTTCCATCTAGGAAGTCAATGTATATATTGTCCCCTGATGTGATGTTGACACGCAGGAGTCTACATGTGAGAGGAGTCATCGAAAATGATGTAGACCAATAAAAACATTCGGCATTTGGAATTTTCGTTGCCTTCAACACAAATGATCTGCACTCAATTATAATTAATTTATAAGGAACTTATATATTAATCGGGTTCGTGTTGGGTCAGGCAACTTGAGACCTCAACCCAAGCCCAACCCAAGTTTTATCAGGTTGGTGTTTGTATGTCCCAACCCCAAAACCAAACCCAATACATCCTGCCTAAGCTATAAAATCAAATATGGTACGTCAAGTAACTAATTTTGGTTTAGAAGATATTCTTGTTATATGAATAAAGAAAGAAATGAAAAAAGGAGAGAATTTTTTTTATATGCTTATATATACATATTTATATAAATATGTGTTAGAGAAAAATGTAGGTACAATAAAATTCTCCATGTAAAAAAAAAAGTACAAAAAAAAGTAAAAAAAGTGCATAGGAAACGGCTATAGCTACGGTTATAATCCGTAGCCATAGATAACCGTGGCCTTTTATTTGAAACAGCAATGAATCGCAGATTCCGCGATCCATCCCCAAATCCTACAGCGAGTTGCAGTGGAATCCCCAATTTCCAGTTTGGCCCGCTCAAATTTTAGTTTGTCTCACTCAATTTCCAGTTTGGCCCACTCAATTAATTTCTAGTTTGGCCCGCTCAATTTCCAGTTTGGCCCGTTCAATTTCCAGTTTGTCCCACTCAATTTTCAGTTTAGCCAGCTCAATTTCCAGTTTGTTCCACTCAATTTTCAATTTGGCCCATTGAAATTCTAGTTTGTCCCGCTCATTTCCATGTTTGCTCGCTCAATTTCCAGTTTATCCTGCTCAATTTCCAGTTTGGCCCGCTCAATTTCTAGTTTGTCCTGCTCATTTTTCAATTTGGCCCGCTGAAATTCTAGTTTGTCCTGCTCATTTCCATATTTGCCCGCTCAATTTCTAGTTTGGCCCGCTCATTTCCATGTTCTTTTCGTGGGTCCCATCATGTTCTAATTTTTTGTTTCTTTATCCAAAATTCCAAGATTTTCAAGGTCCCATCATATTCGAGCAGTCCCACCGCATGGTGAATTTTCAAGCATATTTGAGCAGTCCCACCTACAAAATTCAAACTCTATATGAATCTATATGAACAAAAACATAGGAACGACTAAATCTCCAACCACATTCGAGCAGTCCCACCGCATGGTGAATTTTGAAAGAAGTTATAGCTGAAACTAGAAAGTATAGAAACAGGAATAGATCCCGATTGTAACTTTGCAACTGAAAATGATGGTTAACATTAAGTAGATAAACCAGATGTAACTGATAACTATTATAGTTTCATTCATACAACCTAGATCACACAATGTTCCTAATATCGAAGCTTCATTCAAAATAAAATCTTTGAAACAATCAGTGCAATGACAAAAAGAATAAACAAAATTTATAATAGAAGCAAAGGAAATAAGCACTACCAAAGGATAGAGCAAAGGTTAGTGCATTATCAAACTGATTCAATTTAGAGAGTAATTGACTGAATGGGATTGCAGATAGTAAATTGGGAAGATTGAATTGGGAAGATTTTAAATTGGGAAGATTGAATACCTGTCCAAATGCAAATATGGAATTATTAAACCCAGCTAAACAGATAGTAAAGAACTGAATTTTTAAGGGAATTCAAATACTCTCACAATCTATAAAATCACAAATGAAACATGTGATAATAGTCTCAAATTGAACCCACAACCTTAAGGTAGCAGCAAGGCTTCATTCAATTGAGCTGTAAAATATATGATTCTTACAAAATTTACAAAAAGAAGAATATTTAAAAAGCAATACTCCATAACAATGAGATAGTGACAATAAAAACAAGGAAAAGGCAAGCAGAACTCCCATAATGACACTTTCTTTACCTTGAAAATCTAAGAAGGATAATATACAAGTCTATGAGATTCTTCTCCTCCTGATATATACTAGCCTGAACAAAGAAAATAGGCATTGCACATGAATGAATTTGTCTCATGACTTGAACTCATTTAACCTAGAGAGCATCCAAGAACCATGGCCCACAAGTACATATCAAGTTCAATATTGTGCTAAAAGTGAAATCGATCAATTTCTAGACAAAACTAACAAGAAAAAAAAAAAAGATCACTCAATCTTTCTTTAATAAATGGGAGATTTAATATTGTTGCAGTATTTTCTTAATGATCTATTTGTAGCTAGCACATCTGTAGCTGGCTCAGATCAACAGCCTAGCTCACCAAACCATGGATTGTTCTTGCATCTTTTTACTAACCAACTGTTTTCTTAACTGATGGTTTACAAACAGACGGTTAAGAAAAAGCTGAAATAACAATCAAAATTTGATAGAAAAAAGACAAAGATTGGACCTATTTACAATAGTCACTTGTCCATCAGTTGGGTCAGCTTAGCATCAAATTCCTTCTCCAGTTCCATTTCTTCTTCCAAATACCTCCACTTCAACTCAGTCTTCTTATCTTCATGCAATCGTATTAGCTTCTCTCTCTCTCTCTCTCTCTCTCTCTCTCTCTCTCTCTCTCTCTCTCTCTCTCTCTCTCTGCTTCAAACTCTTTAATCTGATTTGACTGGCTATCAATGAATTGAGCAATCTCTTCAAGCCTACTTTAAGGACTGTTTGGATTTGTAGAGTTTTTATTTTTTATTTTTGAAGAAAATGGAGTTTTTTGGGAAACTCCATATCTAAAAAATAGTAAGAAATGAAAATTTGTTTCCCATGATTGTCTTTCAGCAAGATTTTCTTAAAAAAATTTCTTCATTTACAAATCTATATTCATGGAAAATTTGTAGAAATTGAGGGGGACATGAACTGAAAATTGAATGGGCGAAACTAGAAATTGAGCGGGCCAAACTGGAAATTGAGCGGGCCAACATGGAAATGAGTGGGCCAAACTAGAATTTCAGCGGGCCAAATTGGAAATTGAGCGGGCCAAACTGAAAATTGAGCGGGCGAAACTGAAAATTAGGCGGGACAAACTGAAAATTGAGCGAGCCAAACTGGAAATTGAGCGGGACAAACTGGAAATTAAGCGGGCCAAATTGAAAATTGAGCGGGCCAAACTAGAAATTGAGCAAGACAAACTGAAAATACACTAAGACAAAGTATAAAGTTCATTTTATCATCCACTAAAATTACAAAGTATGCTATAAATCCACCCATGCACTTCCAGTAAATATGAAATTGAGTGGGACAAACTAGAAAATCAGTGGGGCAAACTAGAAAATCATTATGCCCACTGTTTCCCATCGTAGGATCCACTTGATATTTTCATATGCTTCAATTTGGGGCTCAACCCTTAAATTAGATAGAAAAACGGATGGACGACGTGGATATACTACGTGAAACGGATTGGCTACTCCCCCTGCCACCAGCCAGTCAATGCTCTGTAGGCCCCATCATGATGTATGTGTTTTAACCATGCCGTCCATCTATTTTTATATATCATTTTACGATATTATACAAAAAATGAGGTATATCCTGATCTCAATAGGACCACATTACAGGAAACAGTGTTTATTGAACATCGACCATTAAAAACTTTTTGGTGGCCGTAAAAGTATTGGATCAAGATGATCTTTGTTTTTACCCTTCATCTGGGTCTTTATGACGTAATAAACAGATTGGATTTCAGATAAACGGTACAGTGGGCCTCAGGAGGATTTAAATGATGGATATCCAATCACTATTGTTTTCCTGTATTTTGGTACATCTAAGATTTATATCCCTCTTATTTTTAGGATAAAGCCATGGAATGAACTTTAAAAATGGATGAACAGAATGGATGAAACATATACATCATGGTGGGGCCCACAAAGCACCGACCACCACCCACGTACATCATGGTGGGGCCCACAGAGCACCGACCACCAGCCACGGGGCTGGTGTCAGGGGGAGTAGCCAATCTGTTTCCTATACTACATACATTCAATGTAGGCCCAACTGAGTTTAAAATATACCTATGGTGCGTGCTTTTTTCACTAGACCGACCATTTTTAGAAGAAGATGAAATGTTAATAAGGGGGGCCCACAAAAAGGATTTTTTTGGTCTTTTTAATGGGTGGGGAAAGGGGGTGAAAGCAACGGCAGTGAAGCAGCAGTGGAAAGAGAGAGGAAAAGCAAACAGTTGAAAGGGAGAGGAAAAGCAGCAATGAAAAGGAGGGGTATTTTCATCCTAGAATTCGGTCTCCGCACGTGCAGGTCTAGTTTGCAAAGCAAAGTTTGTATTGTTTCATAAAAACAGCTGGATAAAAGGTGGGGTCCACAGTCGTAAATTTCTCTGGTGAATTTGACCGAGTAGTTAATGAAATTGACCGAGATTTACATGAAATGCTCTTCGGTGAATTTGACCGAGCAATTAATGAAATTGACCGAGCGGTTCATAAAATTTGCCGTTACATTATATGAACCCGTAGAAGTTCCCCATCATATTTTTATGATATCTCCGTCAAATTTAAGAATTGCTCGGGGAATTTCATCAATTGTGAACCGAGAAGTAGGTCAAATGGACCAAAACCTCTTGCAATTTGGATTTATAGTTTGTACGCACTTATAGTGCTGTGTTAACTGAGTTGGGCACACCCAGATCCATAGCTCAATTGGCAGACCGAATGGAGATACCTCGTGTCAACACTTGAGGTCTTGTATCAATCTCTAGCGGGGGTGGCTAACATGGAGTGTGTGTACTAACATGGGTGTGTACTAACAAGCTAACCCAGTAAAAAGGAAAAAATAATAATAAAATTTAAAAAAAAAAAAAATTACAAAAACTGAGTTGGGCCCGCCTTGAATGTATGTGGACTATCCACGACGTTCGTCCGTTTTTCCATCTAAAGTAAGGGTTTCAGCCCAAAATGGTGGCATATCGAAATATCAAGTGGATCACACCGCAGGAAACAGTGGTTCCACCGTAGAAACCTTGTTATGCCCCCACAATGATGTTTTACTTGTAATCCATCATGTTCATAGGATGATTTTTGCATGGATGAACCGAAAACCAAGATTCAAGCTTCATCCAGCAGTTCAATGGCCCACAAAAAATTTACACTGTTTAGGTAAATGTACTACATTATACCTGTAGTG
Organism: Magnolia sinica; assembly: GCF_029962835.1. Lineage (NCBI taxonomy): Eukaryota > Viridiplantae > Streptophyta > Magnoliopsida > Magnoliales > Magnoliaceae > Magnolia > Magnolia sinica. The sequence continues at coordinate 68,068,627 of NC_080591.1, forward strand.
CGTACTTTCTTCCGTGGAGGGACCATTTTCAGAAAAACGAGCAAGCAGGGTAGTTTCGTCCAAGCTAGAGCGTGGGATCCAGCTAGAGCGTGGTGCGATCCAAGCAGCAGATGTAGTGCAGGAGTTTTCGTCTTTCTTTTTTGAAAATGGAGCTAGGGAAGGGAGGGAGAGGAGAAGACGCAGCAGCGAAAAGGAGGGGTAGTTTCGTCCTCAAATTCGCCGTCCGCACGTGCTAGTCTAAGTTGGTAACTTAAGTTTGTATTCCTTCATAAAAACCGCTGGGTAAAAGGTTTTGCCTACAGTGGTCATTTTCTCCCTTTCTCAAAGTTTTGGAAGCCAAAAGCAGCGTAGCTAGACAGCATTTGCCTTCAATGCATGGATCTGATCAAGGACAAGTGCTGGGTGAATTCCAGCGAGAGTGCTGGGCCCACAGAGTTTGATGCAGTGGGATTCTTCGGTATAGAATCGTGCAAGGCTTTTCCTATGGTTCACCCCATCCACGGTAGGGCCCAAGGGATGAACGTCTAGATCTTGCACATTTGTGCCACGTGTACAAGATATGCATGGGAGGCTCAGGTGCTGAGTTTGTACAAGTGTGGTCTATGTCTCAGTTATATAGAAACTTTATATGGCGGGCCCACAATGATGGATGGACATTTCTCGCAAAATCCTCAACTGGGAGATCACAGGCGTCCACCATTTGGATCTTGGATTACAAGTACAGCAGTCCACACAAGTGACAAATCCCCATGATTGATGGGTAGTGTTTACATCCATTTTTTTCTGCACACACCATTTGTCAGCAGCAAGGATTCAGTGTTATTAGAGTTGTAATTGATATTTTTTACTTGCTTTCTTCGGTGATACGTCTTCCATCGTTAATGTGGGATGCTGATATTCTATCATAAAACTGAATATACTGATTTAGATGTCTCTGACAATTCTTTTGGTATATTTTTCTAAAGACATTTGAAGCTCCTCAGGCGATTATAAAATTTTAAAGATTTAAATATTAAGATAATTTTTGAGCAGATTCGGACCAACAAATTAAGGCTCAATAAGAATATATTGGATCCGGACCTAGTAAATTCACAAATATTCATGGGTATGATAGGTGAAAAGATGGATATGTTTTAATTTAGTGAAATCTAGACGTAGCAGTGTCTTCAAAATTTTAATTTTCAAAAGCATTTACATAAAAGTTGAGACTTGAAAACAATTTCAAATTTATAGAGATCCCATGAGAAGATTACATGACAATCATAACTGTAATAGATTTTGACCAATAAAAAAAATTGGCAATGTTTAACTACATCTAAAAGCTATAAAAGAAAAATATAATGAAGAGCTCTATGCCCTACGCCAAACATAATATATCTTCCTTACATTATAATTTAAATTTATCTTAATATACCCTAGACTAGCCTTAATTTTAATATAGAACGCTACGATCCAGCATTACTACTACAGTACTGTAAAATAAGTTTAATCATCAACAACCCTCTAAGTATGAATTTCGATAAATCAAATTTTTACTTGAGAGATCAAACCTTCTAATCACATCCTGTTGGCCATTCACTTGTACCACCTATTCATTTAGACAATTTCAATTATTTATCTCTTTTATATTTTTCTATTTATTTTTTACTTTATCGATTGTAATGAACACCATTTTCAAATTAATAAAATCAAGATTATTTTAATCTTTTTATATTTTATTTGTCGGCCTCAAAATAGTCAAATTTTGAAAAAATAGATTAAAAAATAAAAAATCATTAGTTCAAAATCATTAACACGAGTGTACTCTCGTTTCATACATTAACCCACACTTAAACCTAGCCAGAGCGCGCACATCACACGATTATGGTTTGGCTCAGTACATATGTTGTTAAGAGGTGGTCAAACCCAGATGACTATTGTTTATTGACAACTCAAGTCTTATATAAAACTACACCTTCCATATACATGAACAATTTTTTGGGTCTTTTCAGCCAGATAAGAAAACAAAACAAGAAGTAAAAACATTTTCTATATAGAAGCATGGTAGGAAAGTTTTAAATTTTGAAATAAAATTATTTTAAAATACAGCAAAATAAGTATTATCATGCCCTCCGATGAAGTTTTTTTCTATGCTGGCCATTTGATGACTATTGTTTCTTATGATGATGCGTTACACCTGATATTTGGATCTGCTTCATTTTTAGGATAATAGACTAAAATAATTCGGCAAAATAGATGGACGGCGTGGATTTATAATACATAAATGAAGGTGAGCCTCGCGGTCACGGCCTGACCGATCTCGGTACCGAGTACGCTCCATCTCTTTCCACGTTATGGTTCCCACGTGCGACTAGCACACATGCAAAAGCTTAGGTGAAAAGAATCGGACTGACGTGGCGCTGGAAAAAAGAAAACCCTGATAGTGGTAAAACTAAAGTAAGAAGACACGTGTGCGGAACCACGAGTCTACTACCAGCTCGTTCGAGTCCCGACAAGTACCCCGACGTGCTCTCGACTGTCGCGCCTACCAGAAACCGCGTAAATTTCTTGAGAAAACTTATTAGATTCACCGGTTGTATCATAACTTATAATGCATCAGTCCTTTTTCCCGCTAATAATTCGCCTATATACAAAATCCTATCCTTCAAAACTGTTTTAAAAATCATTACAATTATTTGGGATGAAAATCAGATGGTCCAAAATTATATTTAGAGATTAGTACAATAGAAATGGACAACATCTGACACTGTTACTTAGAGTATTTTAATGATCCAAAATTTAATAAGTCAATATAAATCAGTAAAAATAGATTTAAAGTAAGTGATTCACATTTTGTACGGATTAGATATTATTTTAATATGGCAAGTTTGGAGATAAGAGTACCTGTATTGGAAGTTATGATGAAGCTGCTATCTGATGGTATCTCCCCGGGGTAACTAACATCTACACCCAAGTTAATTGATAGATTAAACCTTATAAGTTTAATTTTAGTAAAAAGTTAGCTCGACTTTGTACTAATTAGCAGCAAAAAGTAAGAATATATGGGCCGAATATCAACGCAGAAAGAAGCAGATAGTAGAACCCGTGACAGATTGCATACGTGGAATTGATGATACGCAGACAGTGATTGATGAGATACGCAGGCATTTAGAAATCACATGGAATTGCATACGTGGCATACAAGCATTCAAGTTATACGGTCCAAATTAGAAGTACCAGGTTGGATGTATCATAATCCAGAAACTACACCCATTTGATCATCTGATTAGTAGATATATAATTAACTGTTGAAAATGAAAAATCCAATGGTCTTTATTTCATGGCTTTGAAGCACTCGGCTATCATGTGTTTTCCATTCATGATAAATTAAAAAGACCAATGGGTGAGGAGGAACTAGTCATGGCATGCCACGGCAGCGAATCATGGTAATTGTTGGCTGCCACAAAAGCATTCCACTGACCGTTGCTCATCCTTTTTCTATGCGGTCGAATCGTAGCGTGCCAAAAAGCAATCCAATGTTGAAGCTAATCAACGAAATCGTTAAAAGAGGTGATGAAACAAGTTCATGGCCAAGATGGACCAAAGAAGGCCCTATCGAAGCGGAAGTGATATAGACAGGCAGAAACTTAAAACAGGCATATCTCGCTAACAAGAACGAGTTATTGTTGAGTGTTAAATATTATATATTTTTCTCCATTTATATCTTGGTTTTATGAATGTGATAATGCATTACACCAAAATTGCAAATTTGGAACGGCCATATTTTTTGTTCTAAAATAGCTTATGGCAGTTCCAAATTTGAAACGGGTTTAGTTAGTTCTAAAACTAAAAACAAAATCCTATTTTCCAGCCCTAATCTCTCTCCTTCTCTCTCACCCGCTCCATCACTCCCGACCCTCCCTCTCGATCTCCCTCACGCTCCATCACTCTTGATCTCTCTCCCTCCCTCTCTCTAGCTCCCTCACTCCCGATTCCATCCCTCTCAATCTCTCTCCCTCTCTCTCTCTGGCATAAACAAAAGGAAATAGAAACCCTTTTCCTTTTTAACCTAAAACCCTCATTCAAAGCCATCTTCAACGCCAATTCATTCTGGGATTGGAGGAATTTTTGTTGGAGAATCTCAACAAGATGACGAAAAGCTTGCTGAAATCCTTGAAATTCATTACCATAATCGAAGACTTTTGGGTTTATTTGGGTCCTTTTAAAGACCAGAATTGTCAATCCGCAATCCAACCATCGATGATCTTCCAAAACTCCTCGGAAGGTGTCAAAATCTACTCTCTCAAACATATCCCAAAGAAAAAAGGTATTCTCTCTCTCTTTTTTTTTTTTTTTTGGATTTTCCAATATTTATGCTAGATATCTACTTGATTTTGTCCTCGATAATGACCGAAAATGTCAACAATTTCTAATACTATGCAATGTGTTTGCATGCGAATGTAGGGTCTAAGTTCCAATTATGTGTGAGCTTGTTTGTTTTGTTAATATGAATTATGATTTTCTGAGGTGGGTTTTTCTTGTTGCTCTGTGTGGAATTGAATTCTTCCGTGCTATGGTAGTTGATTTTTTGCACCCTTGTTTTTGAAATGTGAACCCCCTTTTTTGGATAGTGTGCATGTTGAGATATGGAGCCACATTTAGGGACTGCTCGACCAGTCGAGTGCCCTGCTCGACTGGTCGATTGGCCCACTCGACCAGTCGAAGACCGGCTCGACTGAAAGTCTGGTGAGCATCAGGTTTTGGGTTCCGAGGTGCTCGACCAGTCGAGCAGCCTGCTCGACCAGTCGAGGTTACGCAGATTCGTTTCCAGATTTGATGCGGACTGCGGATTTTGGAGTCAGTTTTCGCAAGGGTGCGAAAGGGGTATAAATAGGGGTTCATAGGGCTTTTCTAAGTATTATGAGAGTTATTCTAAGGTGTGGGCAAATGGTTTTCTCTGTACTTCTAAGGGAGATGTTAGTATATTGTCTTATAATCTTTGTTTTTTCATAGTGAAAGTTTGCATCCGTGGTTTTTTACTCTTGTTGGAGTTTTTCCACGTATATCTTGTCTTGTGGTTTGTTTGGAATACTTTGATTCTTTTTCTAGTTTATATTTCTTCTTGTTTATCATTTGTGGGTGGGACTAAAGATTGGATCTTAGTTCACTGCGTTTGTTAGCGTGCTGGGCAACAACTAGTCTAAAAGCTATTAGTTTAGTTCTATTGGGAGCGATGACGGAAGAAGGGAAAACTAGAATTGAGAAGTTTGATGGTTCAAACTTGGCCTTTTGGAAGATGCAGATGGAGGATTAACTATATTAGAATGACCTTTATATTCCTCTAGGAGGAAAATAGAAGAAATCAGAAAAGATGACAAATGATGAATGGTTTTTATTGGATTGGGAGGCTTAGGAACGATCCGATTCTCTTTGTCTAAGAGCATCGCCTTCAATATATCAAAGGTAAAAACCACAAAAGAATTAATGGAAGCCCTAGCCACCATGTATGAATAATCCTCAACGTTCAACAAGGTTCATCTTATGAAACAGTTATTCAACATGAAGATGTTAAATAGTGGGAGCGTGGCTGAACATCTAAATGAGTTCAATACAGTCACGAGCCAGTTGGAATCCGTTGGGATTATTTTTGAGGATGAGGTTAGGGCGTTATTGATCTTATCCAGTTTGTCATACAGTTGGGATGATTTGGTGATTGCTGTGAGCACTTCTTCTAGGTCAACAAAGCTGAAATTTGATGATATGGCCGGTCTAATTCTCAGCGAAGAATCTAAAAGAAATGCATCAGGAGTTTCAAGGGATTTAAGGAATGCTCTAAATGTTGAAGGAAGAGGAAGATCGCTGAACAAAGGAGGCAATAAACATGAACATTCTAAGTCGAGGAAGAAGTCCAAGGGAATGAAAGACAAAGACGGGTGTTGGCATTGCGACAAGAAGGAGCACATGAAACGTGATTACGGAACGCTCAAGAAACAAGAAGGAAGCTCTCAAGGCGGGAAGGATTTAGTGAATCTATCTGAGGAGAGTAACACAGAGACATCGATCTTATCTCTTGATGCGAGGAATGAGTCTTAGGTCATAGACTCGGGTGCTTCGTTTCATGTCACTTCATGTAAGGAAGTTCTGTGTAATTATGTATCAGGTGACCTTGGGAGAATCTACCTGGGTGATGATGATCCGTTCAGTATTGTTGGAAAGGGAAACGTTCATGTAAATCAAAAAGACAGAACGACTTTGAAATTGAAGGATGTCAGACATGTACCGAGTTTGAAATGGAACTTGATCTCAGTGGGGTAGTTAGCCGATACTCGCAATCGCATCAACTAGAGTGAATGGGCAGTTATGGCATCAGAGGTTGGGACATATGAGTGAGAAATAGATGAAAGTGTTATTGTCAAAAGGGAAGCTACCAAGGCTAAAGTCTATTGACTTGGAATTCTGCGATAACTGTGTATATGGCAAGCAGAAGAGGATAAGTTTGAAGAAGACAGGATACGCTCTAAAGATGCATCTGCTGGAGCTTGTACACATTAATATGTGGGGACCGACATAGGTATCATCTCTTGGTGGCTCACGTTATTTTGTTTCCTTTATTGATGATGCTAGTAGAAAACTGTGGATTTATTTCTTAAAGCACAAATCTGATGTATTTGATGTATCTAAAAAGTGATAAGTAATGGTAGAAAATGAGATAGATAAAACAGTAAAATGTCTCAGATCTTATAATGGGGGAGAATATTGTGATAAAAGATTTGAGAAGTATTGTGAAGCAAATGGAATCAAACATCAGAAAACAATTTCAGGGACACCACAACAGAATGGTGTGGCTGAGCGCATTAATAGGACCATCCTTGAGCACGCCAGGAGCATGAGGTTACATGCAGGGTTGCCCAAGACCTTTTAGGCAGATGCTGTGAATACTGCGGCATATCTGATCAATAGAAGTCCCTCAACACTATTGGATAGTGGCCTACCAGAAGAAATGTGGACTGTAAAAGAAGTAAACCTTGCACATCTCAGAGTGTTTGGTTGCATTTCATATGTTCACATTGATGTAGAGCACAGAAACAAGCTTGATGCGAAGTACAGGAGGTGCACATTTATAGGCTACGGGCTGCATGATTTTGGCTAAAGGTTTTAGGATGCAGAAAATAGAAAAATCATAAGAAGCAAAGATGTAATCTTTAATGAAAAAGTGATGCATATAGACAGTGTGCAGGAAAACAAGGCCGAGGAAAAAGAATTCGTAGAGTTGGAAGAGTTACCGGACACGGGTGTTACAGCGCCACAGGATGATCATGCATAGGAGGATTATGAGGCAGAGCCACAGACATCGGTTGTGAGGAGGTTTACTCCAGATATAATGGTGAACCAGAGTGTTTTGAAGAGGCGTTACAGTCAGATACACGGGTTAAGTGGGAGCAGGTCGTGGATGATGAGATGGACTCTCTTAAGTCTAATCGTACATGGGAGCTAGTCACTCTACCTAAGGGTAAGAAAGCTCTTCATAACAAGTGAGTTTATAGACTGAAGGAGGAACACGATGGTTCGAAACGGTACAAGGCTAGATTGGTTGTAAAAGGGTTTCAACAAAAGACAGGTATCGATTTCATCGAAATATTTTCACCTATGGTGAAAATGTCTACGATTCACATGGTCTTGAGTATAGTGGTTACAGAGGACTTACATCTAGAGCAACTAGATGTTAAGACAGCCTTTCTTCATGTGAACCTTGAAGGAGAAATATATATGCATCAGTCGACAGGATATGTGACACCAGGAAAGGAGAACAAGGTGTGTAGACTGAAGAAGACTCTATATGGCCTGAAGCAGACCCCGAGGCAGTGGTACAAGAAGTTCGACAGTTTCATGTCGGGAAACAGTTTTAGGAGATGTCATGCAGACTACTGTTGTTATTTGAAGAAGTTTGATACGTCGTCCATCATCCTTCTACTGTATGTTGATGATATGCTTATGGCTGGTTTAAGCATGAAGGACATCTCAGATATCAAAAGACAATTGTCTAGAGAATTTGCCATGAAGGATTTAGGAGCTGTAAAACAAAGCCTAGGCATGAGGATAAAATGTGACAGGGGAAACAAGAAATTAGTTTTGTCACAAGCAGAGTACATAGCCAATGTACTTGATTGATTTAATATGGAATGTGTTAAGCCGGTTAGCATTTCATTAGCCAACCACTTCAAGCTATCTAAGGAGCAAGGTACAAAGACGTAGGAGGAACGAGACTACATGGCTAAAGTCTCATACGCGTCAGCTATTGGGAGTCTCATGTATGCTATGGTGATCACGAGGCCAGACATTGCTCAAGAAGTGGGAGTTGTTAACAGGTTCATGAACAACCCTGTGAAGAAACATTGGAAAGCTGTGAAGTGGATCCTCAGATACCTGGTGGGTACTAAGGATGTAGGGCTGTGTTATGGAGGATCGAAAATCAAACTACACGGCTACGTGGATTTAAATTTGACAGGAGACATTGACAGCAGAAGAAGCACTACGGGTTATGTCTTTACTCTGGGTAGTGTTGCAGTCAGTTGGGCTCCCAGTTACAGGAGATAGTATCTATCAGTACGACGAAAACGTGCAAGGAGATGGTATGGATGCAAGGTTTCATATAAGAGTTGGGTAAGAAGCAAGCAGATTGCAAGCTGTACAGTGACAGTCAGAGTACAATACACTTGGCTAATAATTCAGTCGTTCATTTAAGGACCAAGCATATTGCCATCAGATATCACTTCATACGTTCATTACTGAAAGATGGATCGGTTGCTCTTGAAAAGATTCATACAAGTGAGAATCCTGCAGATATGCTGACTAAGACGGTCACACGGGAGAAGCTGAAGCTCTGTTCAGCTTTGATTAGTCTTCAGGCTTAAAGATGGGGAGGTGGTACACTCCGAATGTAGAAGACGAATGTTTATGGTGATGTATCTCCAAGTGGGAGATTGTTGAAATATGAAGCCACATCTGAGGGCCGCTCGACCAGTCGAAGTTTGCCTTGTAATCTTCGAAGCACTCGACTATCATGTGTTTTCCATTCTTGATAAATTAAAGAAGACCGATGGGGTGAGGAGGAACTAGTCATGGCATGCCACAAAAGATCCAACACTTAATTGGGACACACCAATAAAACAGTGGAAATAATGAAGTAAGTAGCAATGAATTGGAGTATAGTGGAGAACCGTTTTCAATCACAAACCAAACTTTCCACCGTTCCAGAGTAACGATTTTGGTGTAGTGGTTATAGGCTCTTGATGGATATGGTTGATGTTATGTAGAGGAGGAACATCGTGTTTTGGAAGTGGGTTGTTGGTAACATTGGGGCAGTTTTGGATAGTGGGTGTAGGTATTTTCTTGCTATCAATGAGGCCTTGAATTTCATAATGGAGTCTCATGCAACGGGCCATGTCCTTGGTGAAAGGCAATGGGGTATATTTCTTTCCTTTATACAAAAATTATTTCAGTCATTTGTGTTGGTGTGTATGCAACTACGCATCAAGCTAAAACACCGTAAACACATGTAGGTTATTAATTATAGTATTAGTTTGAAGGATGCCTTGTATCACTTAAATGTTAGTGAGAGCTTGACTTGATATTTATCTTAATCCTTTTTACTTATTGTCAATCCGTTTTGGGTTAAATATTTTAATATGGTATCAAAGTTAAAGCCACAATATATTTCGGCAGTGCCACACATGGGTCACACCACCTATTGCTAATTGCCAATTGATTTTGGGTTGGATGCTTTAATATGGTATTGGAGTCAAGAGTTATACAGTGTTCGGCCCGTGTAAGGATCACATGACCCATTTGTTACCTCCACGCCGACCCGCATACTAACTCCACCTGGAATCCATATCCTCTACTTGTCACAAGGAGGAAAAATCCTACTTTCCTGCATTGTGATTGGTCTACATTGTCAACATTGCTACATTAAATGCCGTGTGATGATGTGGGACAAAGATTTCCTGCGAAAGCCTTTCGCAAGAACCACTTGCGCTGGGAACTTAAGTGGGGCCCACTGTGATGTTTGTGAGAAATCCACTCCGTCCATCCATTCTTTTTGAGATCACTTTAGGACATAAGATAAAAAAATGATCCGGATCTAATACTCAAGTGGGCTGAAAACGTTAGGATTAAACATCCACGGTTGAAATATTTGTGGGGTCACAGAAGTTTTGAATCAGGATAATATTTGTGCTTTCAGTTCATCTCAATAGGAATGATGTTATGAACGGTATGAATGGCATGTAAACATTACTGTCAACCCCAAGAAGGTTTCAACGGTAGAAATTTTCCTACCCACCTTTTCCTTTAGTGTGGCCCACTTGAGTCTTGGACCTGTTCAATTTTGGCCTCAATTACTAAAATGATCTCACAAAATGGATGGACAGAGTAGATTCTCACAAACATCACAATGGGCCCCACTAAGTTCCCAGCGCAAGTAGTTCTCACAAAATTGGCGTCTGATGATGTGGTACAATTCGATTGCCACAAGCAGGATTTTATTTTCCTGCTTGTGGCAAGCAGAGGATCTGGATTCCTCCCCGTGAAGCATTTCTGGTGGAGGGCCTATCAAAATACACTTGTTGTTGGGAAAATAGCACAAACACAACAAGTGCAACCAAATCTTTTCCCTCTGTGTGAATAAAAATAGGCAATAATATTAACAAAGCTAGTAAGCACCGAACAACAAGTAAAATCACAACCAATCACCAACAATCAAGACATCAAATTTTTACGTGGAAAACCCTTCAATGTGAAGGGAAAAACCACTGGACCTCCACTACTAAAAAACCCTGAACATAACATTCTTGGTTCATCACCTAGAGGTGGATTCCAACATGAACAATAAAGAAAGATCTCACCGAAGTGGGTTGATGGTGGTGCTTCAAAATTCCCTTTCCATGCGCTAATAAATAAAAACCGAAACTATGGACTTGTAGCATCTGTTGCCGGGATTCACCTCCTAAAATTTGAGCAAAAAGGGACTTCAAATGGACCTCCAAATCAAAGGACAAAGTGCTGCCCTAAACCCGTCTTTCTCACAAGAAGAGATTTTCTCAATGGCTTCTTTGACACACCACCCCAGCTGCACCGAACAGGACATTCCAAGGTTTTTTTTTTTTTAATTATTTTTAATTATTATTATTTTTTTATTTTTTACTTCAAAACTCACCAAAATGTGCCTCACAAAAGAAGGAAAACAAGGCCCATTTGTTGGGCTTGTGTGGGTCCTAGATAAATGAGGAGGAACTTCACCCAACACTTGCACTAAAGAGAATCTGTATTCTAGAAAATGCAGTTCATCCACTGTTTTCTCTATTTGTTATTCTGAGCATGAATCAGTGGAGCATCTTCTTTTTGGATGTAGATGGACTGCCCAAGTTCTGTTTGACAGTGGTCATAATTTCAAGGATAAATCCACACTTATTGCTTCTATTTCTAATTGGACCGAACAGCTTTTAGCTATGCCAAATAATTTCTGCCCATCCTTCATTATTGGCAAAGCGTGCTGTCATTAGCTGGGGTATATGGAAATGAAGGAATGACTCACTACAAGAAATAGGGCCATAGCCGACCGATGAGGTAACCCTTTGCCGGCTGCCAGTTTTAACGGTTGCCGGCAGGGGTCCGTATATATAAAAGAGTAAAATAAAAAAACCCTACAACCTAGCGCGACTTTTCTCTCTCCCTCTCTCTGCCGCTCGCTGTCCCTCTCTCCCCACCACCGATTCTCTCTCTTTTCGCCTCTCCCTCTTTGCTCAATCTATCTCTCTACGCCTCTCTCTCTGCACCTCTCCCTCTCTGCTTGATCTACCTCTCAGCCTCTCCCTCTCCGTTCGATCTCTATCTCCCTCTTCACTCTCTCCCTCTCCCCTCTCCCTCTCCGCTTGATCTACCTCTCCCTCTCCCTCTTTTATTTCTTCTTTTCTTTGGTCTAGCAGATTAAGGATCATTATGCAATATCAGGTCTCTCTCTCTCTCTCTCTCTCTCTCTCTCTCTCTCTCTCTCTCTCTCTCTCTCTCTCTCTCTCCCACTCCCTATCTATTCACATCAATTTGGGCTTTTTTTTGGCATTTTTTAATCCTTAAAGTAACATTGTGTAATGATTTGTGTTTTGGGAATTTTTGAGTTTCGAATCCCTAATTAGGGATTTTGTAGTGTTGATTCCCTAATTGTGGATTATAGATTTAAAAAAACTGAAAAATCCCTAATTAGTGGAATTTTCTTTAGAACTATGAAATGCTTTGTTTTTCTTGAGAGTAGCTAGATTGGGAAAATGCTGAAACCATTAGCTTCTATGTGATTTTTGTATTCTTGTTTAAACATCTTAATATTGTGCCATCTGCATCTGTGTATGTGGCTGTAGTACCAAGCCAGTGATCTGCATTTCCTTCTGCTTGCTTGTACAGGCCATGTTTCATAGCCATGTTTATGGAACACAAAAGGAGGTGCATTTGTGAGTAATTTCATTTACTTCATTTTGTGGGATGAAGCCCTTAAATCTCAGTCAGAATGATTGAATTTTTACAATTCATGCTATCCTGATTTGTAGATGTTGGAAACACTGAGAACCCAACAGAATTCCAGCATAAATTAGAGCCTTTCAACTAGGGGAAAAAAAAATGCTTTTTGTGATTTATAGCTTAGCTACGAATGGGACCATGCCATGTGCTTATCTAGACCATGAAACTTAAGCAACTTCTTTCATGTCAACTGCTTGATAATTCAAGTAAAGTTTTTTTTTTTTCTTCAGAATATAATTAAAAGGGTTTTCTGACTCATTGAACAGTACTGCAGAAATGGTGATTCAAAGAAGTTGGCAAGGCATTGATTTTGGAGCACTTTGAGGTGGTTTTTCTTTAGAGCCTGTTTGTTTCTCAGTCTTGACTATATCCTTGCAGGACACAACGGAGTATCAAAAGTCACTGGCACATGATATGGAGGATCGCTTGGAAGCGAAATGTGATAAGTTAGGTGATGCCTTTGTAATGGATGAAATGCGATAAGCGAAATTTCCATTTTGTGGATGTTTTATATACCATGTTAGTTGGCTCTAGAACTTCATGAGCTAAAGTTTGCTGATATTCATTTTGATGAAAGTCCATGGTAAATAGACTATCTTGATGTGATAATAACCGATCTTGAGTTCAAACTGTCTCGATCCCACATAACAATAATCAACTTTAATAACTTGCAGAAGCTTCAAGACGATCTGCAAAAGTTGGGATTAAAGATCAAGCATCATGAGGACAACCTGAAATTTCAGAAGACTCAAACAAACAACTTAGGATGAATCCATTTTTGATATGCAAGGTTAGCTTAATGCTTTTCTTTAGTGTGGTGTCCTTGTATCATCTTGTCTATGATCCATCTTGAATTAGGTATGGCCTTGAAACTAGTTAAAAGCAGAATCAGAAATAGAGTCCATAGTCTATCTATTATTCTGTCCTATTTTTGAAGCCTGTGTGGCTTTCGATCTAATGCACTAGGAAAGGTTGGGTCATTTAGATGCTACCCTAGGATTGCATCTATGCAAGTGCAACACGATATAACTAGTTACTACTTCATTGCCTTTCTTTTTCTTCTTTTAATATCTATTTCCTATTTCATTGTTAAGGGTGTGAACGGTCAGGCCCACTCGGGTTTGGGTCCAGACTCCAGACTCCTCGGTCTGTTGTTCTGGATCTAATGGACATTTATGCATAATTACTAATTGAGCGAGAAATTGGTTGAGGAGCTTCCGATATACTGGGAATTGATGCACTTGTGGGCAATCAAAGTTCCATCTATAGTCTGTCTGCTATATACAAAAGCTCCCTGCACCATCGAGATACATTTCCTAGCACCTTTTGTAAGTGGATGGTAGTATTTTAGCATGGATTTTGTAGGGACTTTCAATCAACCTGATTGGCCTGAAATCCCTCAAGGACCCACTCCTTTTTTCTTTGGAATGAGAGTAATAAGTGATGTTCCCAACTCCAATGAAAATACAACTGCTTTCAGAAGCTTACATTTCAACCTTTGTAGTATGTAGTATGTAGTACGGATGCAAGACAGAGGATCAAACTTTCACTATTTTATGGTGTGCAGCTGACAGAGAGCACGGCCTGCAACCTTTCATGTAAAGCTGCACCTTCCAACTTGTACATGCACTTGGACTCTCTCATTTGTTCTTTGAATATTTGGTATTGCTTGTCTTCTCAATTGGGTCTCATTTTGAACTTCTACATGCACTTGGATACTCTCTCTCTCTCTCACTCTCTCTCTCTCTCTCTCTCTCTCTCTCTCTCTCATATACAGATTATGGCTATACAATAGATGGCCAACAATTGAAGAGTTTGGATGACAATCTCATTTTATTAGGACTGCTCTAGCATAGCTCTCATGTGGAAAAATGCAGGCATGCCAACTAATGTGAATGAGATCCACACTATCCAGCAGGTACATTGCCTAATGAGATCCGTTGTGATGCTAGTGCAACATCCACTCCGTCCATCATTTGAGAAAAATCATGTTAGGATTTAAGCCTAATGGTATATTTGTTATGGATTTTTCAGATGAGGAACCTGTTCTATTACATTTATAAAAATTTATATTACATTTATATACCATTAGACTTAACCCAAAATCTCCAAAAACATCCTGATGCTTTTCGCATATACAGGCCTAATGGAACATGCTATGCATAGCTAATATTTCTTCTTTAGAAGTTCACATTTGCTAGAACATTTCCCAAATTAGTTTATCAACAGATCTAGTTAAAAGCTTGTGAAACTAATTAGAATGCCAATCAATCTCATCTCTTTACAGGGTTCTCATCATTGATGGATACTTTACTACTGCACATGTTACCTTTGTAGATATTGATTGATCTCTAACTGGTTTTGGGCCTTCTTTCCAACATGCAGATATTGAACCTTGTTGATGTTCAGTGTCATTCTGGAAGTCTACTTGTTAATTCATGTTGTCTCGCATAAAAGCTAGTTTTAAGTGACAGTTTTTCTATTGACAGGCTGAGAACCCAACTTCAGTACCTCAATGCTTCACCATGGCACCTGAGCATCCTCTTGTGTGGACTGGTCTCTGTCCTGGTTTCTTTCCCAACTTTGAGGTAATCTTCCGCCTATTTTATTTCTTGTTTCTTATTGTAATTTCTTTGCTGATGTGGCTTTCCTCGAGCATTGGGTGAACCAAGATGGACATTATTGCTGCTAGAAAATTGACTGAACCTCACCTTGAGTTGTTCCAGTTGTTATCATTAGCACACCACATAGATTACACTTTTAAGAGATATATCCATCATCATTGGCATTTGTGTCTTGTCTTCACTTTCAAAATCTCAGATGCCTTTCCTAGTACTCTACTCCTTGTGACTACTGGTGGTTTACCAAAGAAATTACAGTTTTGGAAAACCTTATTCATGTGATTTAGCTTATTAAGAAATCTTATACCATCCGATTCAACCTGGGATACATTTGAAAGAAATTGCAGTTTTGGAAAACCTTATTCATGTGTGCCTTTGTCAACCCATTGAATGTTTCTTTTGAGCAGCTTGCGCAGGGTGGTACTGCTATGGGAACTGGATTGAATTCCAAAAAAGGGTATGATTTTTTCTGGGTTTTAAGCAATGTCGCTTTATGGCTATTTGTCAGTGTGATTTGTTGTGGTAGTTATGTACTCATCATTTCTTACTATCTTCATATCTGGGATACTGTTTCTTCTTTTCTTTACTTTTTTGAGTTTACATTTGCCTTGATATTTGTTAAGCTTGATACATTTGTACTTCTTGTAGTGTCTCCTTCAGCATATCTCTTGTAAAAATTGCTGCTGCAGTAGCTGATTTATTCATTTTTCTTTTACTGGCAAGAAACCAAATATTTCAGTGTAAGAAAATGGGTGTTAGTGGTATTATTACATTAAATGATTTTATGTTTTATTGATCTTCTCTATAATATGATTTTACAGGTAGAAATGGTGGCATGGATAGGAAGAAGATCATTGCCATAGGTATTATGCTCTAAACCTCTGCATTCTTTTTTCATTGCTTCTTGTTCAGTGACGTTTCGTCAATACGAGGTGATAATTTATAGACCATAGCTGTCCTGAAAATACCATTTTGCCAAAACTACTACTATTGGTTTGTATGCTACTTGCAATTGTATGCTGACTATCTTACACTCTGTATGGGTTTCATCATGGTGTGCAATATCTTGAAACTTCTATTGGCTGCTTTGTGTTTTGTTTCTTATGGTTTGGAAGAGAGCTTTATGTTTCACACTCTTGTTCCCTCTTTATGAATGACTTTCTTTGCAGATAAAACTTAAGAGACTCTGTTTTATGGTTTTGAAGAGAGCTTTATGTTTTGCACTCTTGTTTCCTCTTCATGAATGACTTTCTTTGTAGATAAAGCTTAAAGAACTCTCTTCCTGTGCATCCTTCACTTCTTCTACTAAGTTTTTTATTTTCTAGGTGGCTTCTTTTATTTTTTGGGAAACTATGCCTTCAAAAAATAGCTCCATTGGTTTGTGTCCTTCCACTGGGAGGTTTTGAGGCATGTTGTTTAGGACATGATTGCTTATGCTAGGTTTTTGTCTTGCGAGATGTAAGTTGCCCCATCGTCTTTACTAATATAGATTGTTCTAGATTATTTATATTGTCAATTGATTTTTTTAAGCCAAGTAAAATCCTTTTGATGTTGATGCAAATTGACTTGTAGCAATCTGCTCCAACTACAACTAGATCGAACACTGAGCTCTGATTTTTCAATCAAATATTTCCGCAACACATCATCTTGATTTTGGTAAAGAGACTGCATGGTGGGGACCACCTGTGAACACAGATAAAGTACTAGCTTCTATATATAGTCTTTTTTTTCATGTACATCACAAATTGTGCTAGGAATTTAGAAATTACTAAAGAATTTATTTCCAGGAAACAAATTCTCCAAAAGTAAGCATCTTTGCATTCACATGGTAATTTTCAAATAGCACACTTGGTTGCTGCAATCTGCTATAAAAGTTTGGTTGTCTGATTTGTGATGTAAAATTTTTTATTTCTTTGAATTGTCCCATAATTCCATTCTATTGCAGTTTCCCCATACATTTTACTTGTTTACATCAATGTTGATAATACATATGGCATCACTTAAAATATTATTTTGAAGACTGCATTGTCTAGGTAACATTTATGTATGTCATTAAACCATATGGATTCTTGTACTTCGGTGGATTTCAGGGAGATTTGGCAAATTACCTTTAAAAGAAAGGACATCTACAGCCTTCTAAAGCTCTGAGATTTGCTCTTGATATTGCTAGGTAAGCTCATAACTTGATATTTGGCCACCGACTGATTGTTTTTTTAATTGAAGATGATGTGGTTTTCACTGACGTTGTTGGTGACAGCAAGTAATCAAAAGCTATATCACTTTTCCCTTAGTTTTCTTTTCTTTTGTGGGGACCTATGATACCACCAAACCCACAAGATCTGACAGTGATGTATAGCTTCATCTACAATTGGGTTAGCAATTTGGACAATCTGGATTTCTGAACAGCTAAAAGTTGTAATTTATCAGATGTGTATCATTACAAGCTATGTAGTAGATACTTTGTATTTAGAGAATTCTATAAGAATATCTGTATCTCTTGTGTGATCCGACATTTATTTATTTATTATCTGTGGACTCACAAATCAGCCATTTAGATTTTCTCAGAACATAATGTGTGGAATTTCAAAAACCTTCTTATAATTACATTTTTATATGGGTGATTTTTTTGTATCTAGGTGTGGCTTCACGCAATGGATGTTGCAGGCCTTCTACAGTTTGTTGTTATCTTGCAATCTAGCATGAAATCAGCACTCAAGGAAGACCTTTACTGGTGTGCTGCAACCCTTTACTTTTTCAACAAACAGGTGATGAGTTCTCAAATAGAACAAATACGTGCACACACATACCAATAATAAAACAATACATGCATAAAGAATGTTAAGAGCATGCTTGATATAGGGAATGGCACTCTCTACTTGAGTTTTTCTCGTAGGCAAATAAATAGCTTTGCAAATAATCCACAGTCTCATGAGTGCTTCCACTGTTCCACATGAAAATCTTCCATTGAAACTCTCGAGATCTTTTTAGAATGCTAAAATTTTTATTGAAAATTAATTGAAAGAAGGAAAGCTATCCATTAAGATAATGGACAACTATTGCCAATTAGAAGAGAGTCCCTTACTTCCAGATAGCTATCAGATCATTAAATAACCATTTTGAGTTCAGGAGTTTTTCAGATAGCTCTTCTTGATCTTGATAAAGCTCTTTCTTCTGATTGTTTAAGTTATTTAGAAACTGAAATGCTTGCAATGGCTCTTGTTTTAGTGGTATGCTGGGAATGGGATTCTTTTGAATATCTAATCTGAATCCTTATTTTATCATTGACAGTCGACAGATGTATTTGCATGTGTTATGACAGATTTCTTTTTTGGAAAGTAACATTACCAGGGATTGAACCCTGGATCACTCACACACACTTCTTAATCTTATTATGACAGATAAAAATTTTCCTGGTTCACTGGCTTCCTTTTACCTAAATAGTTTGCTATCTTGATGAGGACCCAAAGACTTTGAAGGTGTTTCCCATTCCACTTCATGATGCCAGTGGCTCAACTCTGCATTATGACCAGCTTAGCATTTCACCTGATGGAAAGATATTGGCAGCAACCCATGGTTCCACATTCTATCATGTGCTGAAACTGGAAAGGTTTTGGATACAGCTGAAAAATCACATTAAGGTTTTGGATACAATGTATAAAGATTTGTTTCAGATATTTTGATATGTAACCATGTGCTAGTATTTGTTATATGTTCTATACTTTAATTCACAGAAACTGTTCAATTAAGTTTTGATTTATTTCACTATAGGCATTGTCTGCCTGTAATATGTTAGTTAAAAACTGAAATAGGAAGCAATTTCTTTACAGTATATGCCTAGGAGGGCTTCCATGAATTTTATTCATTGCCTATCATATACCTAGAATAACTAAGAGTTTCCCTGTATCTTATTGGGGCAAGCTGATATGGATTCAACACTGCCGTTTCAGCTGATGTGAAACTGATTTTCTGCACCCCACTCAGCAGGCTATGCATTTACTGTGGAACCAATGGCTACGGTTGTACTGTGGGGCTGGTCATATTTAGCTACGGATTTTATCCATAGCTTTTGACCATTTTAACAATTTTGATGATTTAGCGGCGTCCAGCACAACTGTCAGTAAAGGTCCTGGCCGCCGGTAAAGCCTTTACCGACTGAGGCTTTACCGGCTGTTAGATAACTGCGGGCAAAGTCTTTGCCGGCGGTTTTATTGGTCTTTACCGGCAGTTTTGACCGCCGGCAAAGGCCAGTTTTCTTGTAGTGACTTGATGTTTCAGTCTACAGTACATCTCTCTAAAAATCATTTCTTTATCAAAGGCACCACTTTTTCTTCCTCTAAAGATCCAGATCAGTCCCTCTCTAAACCAACAGTACTTAATCCACCTCTTTCTAATTAAATTAAATTCTCTAAAACCACCATCCACTCTCTAAAACAATTCTGACAGTGCTTAAGTACTGTTCTAGAGAGGGGTTGCAAATAGTGATGTTTAGAAAATAAGTTACTTATTTTAGTGAAGCCAATAATATGAAAGTTAGTCCTGCTAACCGGAATGCAATAACACCACTCGAAGGCACAAGTGCTCCATGCATGCCTAGAAGAAACAACTATATAAAACACAAGGTGAAAAGTTAAAGCCACAAACAAACACTGTTATATGAAAACATAGAAACAGGATATGAACCCATGGCTTCCAGTACTAGACAACAACACAACACAGACACGATTGACATTATTTTATGCAACACAACACTGTTGGAAGTCCAAACCAATCCGGTGCATCTGTCCGTTGGATTCTCAAGGAAAGAAAATGTTGGAAGAAGCTTCCAGCAACAGGTGCATTCCTCCATGCGACTGTTCAGTTCCAGATGTAGAGTCTTTTAATATTTTATGTTGGTGTTTGTTACGGTAGTTAATACGATGCCCTATAGTATAATTTAAAAGGGTATTTTTGTCTTTTCACCTTGGTGAAAAATGTCTATATAAGGGAGTTCAATGAGCTTGTAAGCAACGGTAAAAATAGCAAAGTTTCTCTTCTCATTCTTACGTGTCCAGTAAGTTCAAATCTAAGGCTTTGTAAAGCCAAGAAAAGCTCTGGCTTATACAGCCATCAAACTGGTATCAGGGCCTAGTTCATTTTCTAGAAGAAGTTTTCAGTTTTTTTTAACAGCCAAGTACAAAATTTCTCTAAAGAAAAATCTGTTTTGAAAAAAAAATTCAGATTGCAGCACCAAGGTTTTTTTTGCTGCTTGAAGTTGCCAGCAATTTTTTACCAGCCAAGGAAAGAAAAATCTGTTTTTTTTTTTTAAAAAAAAAAAATCAAATTCCAGCAGTTTTTCAGCTGAAAAAAAAAAATCAGATTTCAGCAGTTTTGTTTTTTCAGCCAAAAAAATCTATTAAAAGAAAAAATTTTCCAAAAAGAAAAAAAAGAAAAATCTGTTTTAAAAAAAATCAGATCATCTATTTCATCCTTCTCTCCCTTCATTAAAAAAAAAAATCAGTTATTCCTTCCTTAAAAAATAGAAAAGATGGCCAGCACAATCCAGCCACAGGTTCCTAAGTTGTCTAAGGACAACTATGAAAAGTGGTGCATCCAAATGAAGGCGTTGTTCGGGTCGCAAGAACTATGGGAGATCGTCACCAATGGGTATGTAAAACCCACTATGGAAGAAGAAGCTGCCTTTACCAATGAAGAAAAGACCACTCTCAAAAATCAAAGGAAGAAAGACAACAAGGCTTTGTTCCTCCTCTATCAAGGGTTGGATGAATCAACCTTTGAAAAGATTGCCGAAGCGACATCAAACAAGCAAGCTTGGGATACCCTTGGCACCATTTTCAAGAATGTTGATCGAATGAAGCGGGTTCACCTTCAAACACTAAGAGCCGAGTTTGAAGCGGCGCACATGAAGGAAGGTGAAAGTATCTCTGACTACTTCTCATGTTTAATTGTTATTATTAACAATTTAAAAAGAAATGGTGAAAAAGTTGAAGACATACGTGTCATTGAAAAGGCACTGCGAGCTCTCACAACCAAGTTTGAGCACGCGGTTGTGGCGATCGAAGAATCAAAGGACTTGGAAAAACTGTCTATTGAAGAACTGATGGGATCGTTGCAAGTGCATGAGCAACGAATGCAAAAGAATACTGGTTCAATGCTTGAACATGCCTTAGAGTCTAAGTTGACTCTAAATGAACAAAAGAATGGCCATACACAACGAGGTGGCTGTGGCACTAGCAATCGTGCAAGAGGCAGAGGGCGTGAATATCATCCATGCCATCAACAAAATCAACAAAAGTTTACCAGTTTCCATGGAAGAGAAAATGGTAGAGGCCGGGTCATATGTGGTTGTGGAAATACAAAGAACGTTCAATACCACAATTGCAAGAAATTTGACCATTATGCCTCTGAGTGTTGGAGCAAAGTGGATCAAGATGAATGATCCAACTATGCTCAAACATCACACCATGAACAAGAAGACTCCACACTCCTTGCATAAGAAAAGGCATGCGAACGACCAGATGTGTGGTATCTCGACACTGGTGCAAGCAACCACATGAGTGGTAACAAAGAACTGTTCGTGGAACTCACAGAAAGAGTTCGTGACGACGTGAGTTTTGGCAACTCATCAAAGGTACCTGTGATAGGTAAAGGAAAAGTTAAAATCTATCAGACGAATGGTGAGCCAAATTACATCTCTAATGTGTATTACGTACCAAATATGAAAAATAACATCCTCAGTATCGGTCGACTCCTTGAGAATGGGTATGTCATACACATGGAGAACTATTCTCTCTCCATAAGAGATGTTCACAGGATACTTGTGGCTTAAGTCCAAATGGCGAAGAATCGCATGTTTTTGCTCCATATTAACACAAAGGCTGAGAAGTGCCTCTATGGACTCGTGAAGAATGATTCATGGAGATGGCATCTTCGCTTTGGGCATCTCCATTTCAGTGGCCTCAAACTCTTATCCTCATCAAGCATGGTGCATAGCTTGCCAGCTATTGAAGCTCTAGAACATGTGTCTAAGGCGTGCACACTGGGCAAGCAACAAAGGAACTCTTTTCCAAGTGGAGTGTTTAGAAGAGCAAAGGAACCACTTCAGTTGGTTCACACTGATATTTGTGGACCACTTGAAACACCCTCTCTTGGAGGTAATAAATACTTTATTACATTCATTGATGATTTCAGCAGAAAACTTTGGGTGTATTGCATTAAAGAAAAATCTTTCACTTTCACTACCTTTAAAATTTTCAAAGCTCGTGTTGAAGTTAAAAGTGATCATAAAATTAAAGTACTCAGATCTGACAGAGGTGGAGAGTACACCTCAAATGCATTTCGAGATTTTTGCAGGGAACAAGGCATCAAGCAACAATACACTGCAACCTACACGCCACAACAGAATGGTATTGCGGAATGAAAGGACCACACCATCCTCGACATGACGAGGACTATGCTGACGGAGAAAGGCCTGCCAAAGTGCTTCTGGGCAGAGGCAGTTGCATGTACTGCCTACCTGCTCAATCGGTGTCCAACCAAAAGCGTTAGAAACATGACACCACAGGAGGCATGGAGTGGCTACAAACCAGCGTGGCATACCTAAGGATTTTTGGGTGTGTCGCTTACACTCAAGCTCCAGAAGCAAGAAGAAAGAAGCTTGATGATCGTGGCGAAAAATGCATCTTCATCGGTTACAGTGAAGGATCTAAAGCCTACAAGCTCTACAATCCACTAACCAATAAAGTAGTGGTGAGTAGAGATGTGGTCTTTAGTGAAGAAGAAGCTTGGAAATGGAACGATGAAGAATCGACCAAAGATATTCTAGTCGAAATAGAATAACATGAAGAAAGGCATGACCATCAAGAGCAAACGCCCACAACACCTTCTTTGACCGCATCATCAGTACACAGAAGTCCAGGAGTATATTACATCACTCCTGAAAGTACTCCATCAAGTCAAAATTCAGCCAGCTCGTCCTCATCCATGGCACCTATAAAAATGAAAAGCTTAAGTGACATCTGACATCTATGAGCAAAGTGAAAAGGTCAATCTTTTCTGCCTATATGTAGATCATGAGCCTCTAACATTTCAGGAGGCCATAAAAGAAGAATGCTGGAGAATTACTATGAAAGAAGAAATTCATGCCATTGAGAAAAATGACACATGGGAGCTGACTATGCTTCCTAATGGCCAGAAAACTATTGGCGTCAAATGGGTGTACAAGATCAAGCGAAATGCTGATGGAGAGATCGATCGCTACAATGCAAGGCTCGTAGCAAAGGGCTATAAACAGAAGTATGGGGTGGACTATGAAGAAGTCTTCGCTCCTGTTGCTCTCCTTGACACTGTGAGGGTGATTATCTCCCTTGCAGCCCATCATAGTTAGATGATCTACCAACTGGATGTGAAATCTGCATTCCTGAATGAAATTTTGGAAGAAGAGGTTTATGTTGACCAACTTGAAGGCTTTATTATATAAGGAGAGGAACACAAGGTGTATCGACTGAAGAAAGCCTTCTATGGGTTGAAGCAAGCTCCACGTGCTTGAAATGCACACATCGACAACTATCTTCAAGAGAATGGCTTCACCCAATGTCCATATGAGCATACAGTTTACATCAAGAAGAATGCTCATGGTGATATGCTTATTGCATGCCTATATGTTGATGATTTACTGTTTACAGAAAATAGCCGACCGATGTTTGATGAATTCAAGAAGGCCATGTTTAAGGAGTTCGAGATGACCGACGGAGGTCTAATGTCCTTTTTTCTGGGCATTGAAGTGAAGCAACAACATGGTGGCATCTATATATCTCAGAAGAAGTATGCCAAGGAATTACTTGAAAAGTTCAAGATGACTGATTGCAACGTCGTAAACACGCTTGTAGCAACGGGCTTAAAACCGACAAAGGACGTAGAAGGAAGAAACGTTGACTCGACTATGTTCAAGAGTCTGATTGGAAGCCTAAGGTACCTCACAATCACAAGGCCGAATATCATCTACAGTATTGGGCTTCTAAGCAGGTACATGGAAGCACCAAAAGAATCACACTGGCTAGCTGCAAAAAAATCCTCAGGTACGTCAAAGGAACAATGGAATTCGGTCTTTTCTATCCATACGATGATGTAACGCCCTGAAATTTGAGGGTCGAGCATAACTCAGCTCCCGAGTTTCAAAACATCACTTATGCAACATATTGAATGATGGATGTATGTTGTCTGTATGAGTGCATAAAACATGGAATAGATTAAGCCAAACTGCAAACATAATTCAGGGATAAGTGAAGAACACAAGCGGAAGACTTAAAGAAATATGTGTACATGTGCAAATCCCTGAAATACATATACATACTAGGTCATACTTACAAGTGTTACTATCAAAATTACAAGTATCAAATGACATTATCTATTCCCAAAAGAAATCCCGGAATCCCACACATCAGAACAAGGCTCACTAGAACCCGCCTGAAAACTGCATGAAAGAAAATGCAGCCTCATCATCCTCGAACTCCTGCTCTACCTCAGGGGTCGCATCAATATCTGCATCTAAGACAAAGTCTGGTGGGTGTTTAAACACCGCCCCAGAACGTGGGAGTGAGTGATCAACTCAGTAGAATAATAAAACAAAGGTTAACATGTTATTGATTCAATCAAGCAGTAATGATAAAGAAGAACAATCAAACATGTCCTAAGTACTCTTGTTAGTGCAAGGATGTATGTAGAATGATGCGTGCCCTCGCCGGTACACCCTCAGCGTCTTCATCTTACGTTACGCATGACATCACCTTAAGTGCTCCACTTCTTCCAGGCACATGCAATGCGGTGCATGAACATTATTACCAGTTGTTATTAGTCCTTTTCATACAGCAGGATTGGGAAGTTAAGGTACCTTCCTCATATCAATTTCCAAACAGTGATCCATTCTAGGGTCGTCAGTCCTAGGCAATCTCAGACGATCATATGGTTTTAGGTCGTTACAAAGGGCTCGTCACCAATCAATGCACGCCTATCATACCTTCGTTACTACAATAAGGCTCGTCACCTCAATGCGGTATCCAGGTATGCTTGAGGTCACTACAAAGGGCTCGTCACCAATCAATGTAGGCCGACAGCACGAATATAGTGTCCCATACCACCATAATCGGCTCACGAGTTTGGTTGCTCACTGGTCACTACGGGGAGGCTCATCACCCCAGCGTAAGCCGACAGCTCGACCACGGTGTCCCATACCACCATGTCTGGCTCATGAGTCTTAGTGGATCAAGGTACAATGGTTAACAGGATTTGCACTGGTAAGTTTGGTACCTTAGATTCATGCAATGGCGTCCATACATGGTGAACATACATCGGATAATCGGCTTACTTGACGAACTCGACTAGCACAAGTGCACGTTGGGTTGAACGACATAGAGTGCGCAAACACTCCGTGTGGCCAAACCACTGCCGACAACTCTAATACGACTCGGGTTCGTCAAATCGTGTCCTACGTGGCGAAAGCAACCTCAGCCACGAACTCAAGGCCGATTACCGATTTCCTGGACTATTTTATAGTCCCAAACATGTTCCACTACAACAGATATTCATATACAATTTAGAACAGTATTGGAACAATAATTCAAATCATGTAGTATGTGAGCATTTGCAGAATATCAACTCAACATGGATTTACACGTAAGTAATACTGGAAATTAAACAACAAGGAATATGACTTGCATGTAGGAAATCATACACATCAATAGGAGTGTTGAGAATTGCTTCCCAACGCCCACAATTAGGTTAACATATCACCCTTTAGACCATTTAGACATTTCTTCAAACACTTAGAATACATAGTTCAACATACATGAGGCATGTTGAAATACACGCATTTGGACAATTCCTTTTACCAAGGAGTTGTCATATATATAATTAGCATAGGCACTCGACAGATAATCATGGCAAGTAATGTTCATATTTTATACATATACGGTACTTCCTACATACACATAGAATACAGAAATCTCAATATAACACATGCATATCAGGAATGCAAAATAAACATAACATTTAGCATGTGAAATCTCATCCATAACAAGAATAAACCATTAGCTGGCATTAAAAGCCTTGAAAACCATAACCCATACGATTAAAGTCCGCACCTTAAACCAGAAATAGGGCACCGAACTGATTCAGACGATATGTCTTCGTCAACGGCGACAAGATAACCTAAGGCAAGAATAGAAATGAGCTACAACAACACATGAACTATTCTAAGCTCTAAAACAGATTAGGGTTAGGTTAACTTACCCAAAGATGAACTTAGAATCGCCAAAAAAACTATTCAAAAGTGATGGTTTAAGGATGTAGAGCAATAGGAAAGAATCTGAAAATGATTCACCAACTTCTCTCTCACTTTCTCTCTCTTTTCCTCTCTCTTTCTTAGTTAGGGTTAGGAAATTCGTATGGAAAAGAGAGTTAGGGTTTTAAGGTCTATATATAGGCCTAACATTGATGAAAATAACCCCAGGGCCAAGGTATACTTAGGTTATAACCAAAACAGGCATCTCTCGATCCAATGGAACACTTCTGGTGGGCCTTTTTCCATGTGCGGTCGGACTTAAGCTCACTGACCATGGATCTAGGTCAAACTGAGTTTTCGTACCGATCGGATCTTCAGATCAGCTGTGGCGGATCACACTCAATTCAACGGTCACCGAAACTCGATCAGGTCCACAAGCACCATGACCTGCCTGGGCCATCTTCCCTGATCCGAGGGTGAAATTGGGTAAGAATCCAACGGTCAGATTGCTTAAAATCATCGTGCAAGCGACACGACTCAGATTTCATAAAATCACATTTAATCTCTCACTGTTCTCACACTCTTCACTCCGGACTCAAACAAATCGACCCAGAACATCATCTGGACTTTATTTTTGAGGTGATGGCCAAGTCCAATATAGTGACCATAACTGCCTAAGATCATCGCTATCGGACTTTCGACGCGCAGTCCAGGTCCGATCCAGAACTTCCAAAAATTCTCAAGAGCAACTGGATTTAGCGATGAATCTTAGATTTCAGAGTAACGTAGCGCTATTGATTCTACAGGTTTTGAGTCATGTAGATCAAATTTAAAGTGATTGATGCTAATTTCACAAGCAATGGAGTTTAGCGCTAAGTAACCCACAAATAGCTTCTAAGGAAAAATAGAGGTAGTACTCGGGTCTTGGCACAAAATTTTCTAGGTCATTACAGATGATGAAGTAATATTGTATGGACACTCAAACAGTAATTGGGGAGGTGACCAAAATGAAAGAAAGAGCACCACTGGCTATATTATATCTCGGAACGACTGCTTTCACATGAAATTCGAAGAAGTAGAGTGTGGTCGTCCTGTCCACATGTGAAGTGGAGTACGTGGCAGTATCATCCACTGTCTGTGAGGGAATTTGGTTGAGAAACCTACAAAAGGAGCTAAAGTATCCGCAGGAAGGATCCACGGTCATATATGTGGATAACAAGTCGACAATCGAGCAAGCTAAAAATCCAGTCCAGCATGGAAGAAACAAACACATTAATACCCGATACCATTTTCTAAGAGATCATGTGAAGCAGAAAAACAATGAAATTAGAGTATTGTCATACTATGGAACAGGTGGCTGATATTTTCACAAAGTCATTGCCGACAGATGCATTCAAACGACTAAGAACGATGCTCGAAATGAAGCTGGTTTTGGTTTGAAGGGGTGTGTTGGAAGTCCAAACCAATCCGGTGCATCCGTCCATTGGATTCTCAAGGAAAAAAAATGTTGGAGGAAGCTTCTAGCAACAGGTGCATTCCTCCATACGACTATTCAGTTCCAGATGTAGAATCTTTTAATATTTTATGTTGGTGTTTGTTACGGTAGTTAATACCATGCCCCTATAGTGTAATTTAAAAGGGCATTTTTGTCTTTTCACCTTGGTGAAAAATGTCTATATAAGGAAGCTCTTGTAGTCCGTTTGGAATCAAGTCAATGAGCTTGTCAGCAATAGTAAAAATAGCAAAGTTTCTCTTCTCATTCTTACGTGTCCAGTAAGTTCAAATCTAAGGCTTTGTAAAGCCAAGAAAAACTCTGGCTTATACAGCCATCAAACACAGACACGGTTGACATTATTTTATGCTAAAGCATCAATCGCCATTCGCTAGTGGAAGTGCATGTATACTTAGCAACACAACCCAACACACACCCTAACCAAAATACCAACTGGAATGCAAGAACACCCATCACAGCAAGGGTCGTTCAGGATGTTGCATGAGGACTCGGAACAGCCATCATTCCTCCAGAGTCCACCTTCCAGCATTATCCTTGACAGGGGAGTCCCTCTGTTTGCCATTCTAACAGTGGGCAAAGGAAGATGGAGCAAAGCTGGCCACAAGCACCATGGCCACCAACATGAGCAAAGTAACCTTCTTACTCTCCAACTCTACTTTAATCTCTTGCTTACTTCTGAATGTATGTCATATGCCTCTCCCTCAACTCTCTCCAACTTCCACACCCCCCCCCCCCCCAAAAAAAAAAAGGGAGAGCATGAATGCAGATGCATGCGGGTTTCCTACGAAAGCCTTTCGTTGGAAGTTCTTGTGCTAGGATGCTAGGTGGGCCCCACCATGAGTTCGGGAGAAATCCATCCCTTCCATCCATTTCACGAGATCATTTTAGAACATGCGACCAAAAATGAGGCAAATCTAAAACTCAAGTGGGCCATACGAGAGGGAAATTTTGGGGAAAAAGTTTCCTACCATTGAAGCTTTCTGTGCTCCACCTTTATGTTTATATTCCATCCAAACTATTTATAAGGTCATTCCCATTAAGATGAGGTGAAATCACAAAAGAACTTAGCCTGATACAAAGCTTTTGTGGCCACGTGAATGTTTCAACAGTGGTCACTAAATCCCTAAAGAACTCATATTTCATCATGGGCTAAGAAAGTGCACCATTTTGTCCTTTGTTTATAAGAGAAAAATAATAAATAATAAATAATAAATAAAAAAAAATCTGTTACGTCTAGCATGTATTTTGCCAACAGCAAGTGTATTTTGACATGCCCTCCACCATAAATGCTTCATGTGTAGGAATCATCTGCTAGCCACAAGAAGGAAAATCCTGCTTTGTTGCAATCTAATTGTACCACATCATCATACACTACATCTAATGCAGTAGTGTTAGCAATGTTAGTGATGACATGGACCAATCATGCAGCAGTGAAACAGGATTTTCCTGATTGCAGCAAGTGGAGGATCTGGATTCCACCTGGAGACATTATCCAGGTCAGCATGGAGGTAACAAATGGGTAGTGTGATCCCCGCAGAGCCAAACACTATATGACTCTTGACTCTAATAAGCATTCAACCCAAAACTAATTGCCAATTGGCAACAGGAGTCATTTGTGTCTTTGACTCTGATACCAAATCGAAATATTTAACCCAAAACTGATTGAAAATAAGGAAAGAAGATCAGGATAAATATTAAGTCAAGCTTTCACCAAAGTTTAATTGATAAAAGGCATCCTTCCTTCAAGCTAATACTGTAATTAATAAGCTACATGTGTTTGCAGTGTTTTTAGCTTGATGCGTGATGGCATACACACCAACACAAATGACTGAAATAATTTTCTTATAAAATAAGGAAACATATACCCGACCAAATAAATTGCCTTTCACCAAGGACATGGCCACACCACCGACCGTTGCATGAGACTCCGTTATGAAATCCAAGGCCTCATTGACAGCAAGAAAATACCTGCATCCACTATCCAAAACTGCCCGAATGTTACCAACAACCCACTTCCTAAACACGATGCTCCTCAAAACAGAATATCAACCATATCCATCAAGAGCCTATAACCTTCGACCCATTTATCTACATGGCACTCTTTTGCCAATCCAAACCCAAGATCCATATATCTAAGAGCTTTGAAGCACTCGGCTATCATGTGTTTTCACTACAAGAAAACTGGCCTTTACCGGCGGTCAAAACCGTCGGCAAAGGCCTAAAAAACCGCCGCTAAATCCTTTGCCCGCAGTCAGCTAACAGCCAGTAAAGCCTCAGCCGGTAAAGGCTTTACCGGCGGTCAGTACCTTTACTGACAATTGTGCTGGACGCCGCTAAATCGCCAGTTTTTTGCTACACTGACAGAAAATTGGTCGAAAGCTACGAATAAAATCCGTAGCTAAATGTGACTAGCCCACAGTGCGACCGTAGCCCTCGGTATCATAGCTCGTTAAAACTTGCTACGGATTAAACCCGTAGCTATTGTGATCATGGCCACCAACAATCCTTAGCAATAGAGAAAATCTTTCTTGTCAAAAAAAAAAAAAAGAAAAGGTGACCCACATGCATCCTAGTTTTTTTTTTTTTTTTTTTTTTTTTTGAAATTTTAAAACACCATTCTAAGCAGCTAACATACCTTGGTTAATGTCAATGATCTCCTTATTGCTAATGATTGCCATTGTTTCCAAGGGACTCGTTTCTTCTGTCGATCTTTGGTGAGCTGTGTAACAGTAAAAGGCATCAGCACCAGTATTTCGGAGTCCTTCAACAGGTTCAAGCCCTCAATGATATTGAGGTTCACCACCTGTGAGCGGAGGTTCTCTGTTTTGTCTACCAGAAGCTCAATCTTCTCACCACGGTCCAGAACCTGCACAAAGGGAGATTACAATGGGTTTATGTTGTTTTGCACATAACAAGATTTAAATAATTTGGGGGCTTCAAAAGACAGGGCTGCATGGAGGACACTAATCTTGGCATTTGGGTTGCCCAAGGAAAAAGATTTTCCTAACTGCACAAAAAATAAATCCAATATATTCAAGTCAATGCCATCCATGCTTAAATTCTTTGTCACAAACTCATTTAATTCTTGATTGTAGTATCAAGATATTTAAATCATAATTTTAAAACTGCCTGCCTTTATCTCTACATATAAGACTATTGATTTAGAGAGACTATGGGACCATTGAAACTCCATTAGTTTAAAGGTTTTTGTCTTCCCTATGTTGTTGAAGATCTACTAGATTCAACATATATTTCATAGGCCACAAAATAAAGATCACAAGACAATCTTACTCACTGTCAGAAATTTACTATTATATCTAGAGACTTCAAATTTGGATGATGGAAAGTAGAAAGTGTATCAATGGATCCCTTCATGCGCATGTTGGCTCAGCTGAGTATTCCATCTAGGATAAGGGATCAGATCTAAAAACCTGCTCTCCCTACAAGATAAAACCCTGCATTCCACTGAAATTATGTGTTTAACTGGGAATTCAGCAAACTATAAATGTAAGAGACCACATACCTGGAGTATACTTCGAGTTATTTTGACAAACAATCAGTTGTGTATGTCTATGTAAGTGGACACAGAAGGAAAACATAACCATGGGACTTCATCACTCCATGAAGTTAAACATCTGTTAGATGTCTTTCTCTACAATATATCCACATAATAAGTGCTAAATGAGAACAATTTTAAATTATTACAGATTTTTACAATGATATGCAGAGAAAAAGTTCTGTCATGCATTTTCTACTTTCGAATACAAGAACAGAATGTGAAGTGAATCAGTAGTTTCATAAAGGGAATGTAAAGTGAATCAAGTTTGCAAGAAATGCTATATTGCAGAAAGAATGAATCATCTGTACCTAAGAAGTTGTAAATGGACGTAGCAGAAGGGGCAGGAGAAATCCCCTCCTTTGGAAATATCAATTCCAGTAAACATTTTTGTGGCTCAAAATCGAGCCTTTGACATAAGCATGTACAACAATAACTCCGAAAAATCCCCTTCTTTGGAAATATCAATTCCAGTAAACGGTATTCTAGAGGAATTTGTTACACCCACACAAGCTATTTGCAGATACTGACTGGTTAAAGATGGGGTGAAAGTGGGCCTGGCTTGCCCATGCCCTGCCACCATGAGGATCACCTTGTGCAAAAATCAGCCCCATCCATGTTTTTTAGAATCAGCAACTTGGATCGATTCCTTCGGTCTTGAGTTGAGTCGTGACTTGCCTGAGTCAGGTATTAAATTGGCAATGGTAACAAAGACAGAGAGAGACAGTGGAAGAATTGTTATTCCTTTACAGTGCCCGCACATAGATTGGAATCCTTGGAACCAACTGAATGTGAACTGAGCTTTGAGTGGTTTAGGAATAGAATTTACAAGAACCATTCTGGACTTAGACGACTGCCTACTATAAAGGCTTAGATGATGATGATGATGAAGGTTAAAAGAAAAAAGAAAAAAAAAACAATAATAAAAGATGTCAGATATGCATGCTCACGCTGGACAAAAAAAAAAAACACAACATCATAAGAACTGCACAACCTCGGCTGCAAAATTTTCTACCCAGGTGCTACTGTCACTTTGAATTGTGTTTTTGATTTGTGCTCCTGCTCCTGCCTCCTAGCTGTTCATACTTGCTAACATTTTGAAGCTGAAGCTTCTCCATTCCCATGCTTAAATCAGTTCCTGCTTACCTTCACACTTTGTGATTACTTACGCACCAACAAAAAGACCAGTTATGAGAGTTGTGAAGAGTTGTGGATTCAGCTAGCCACTAATGCATAGATTGACCATTAACAATGGACATCATCTGCACTTAGCTAATAAAAATAAATAAATAAATAAATAAATAAAAGAAGAACAAAGAAACCAAGTAAGAAGAAGAAAGAAAGAAAGAAAGGAAGATAGGATCTCAATAAACAACAAATCAGCAAATAAACTTATAGAGATCAAGATAGGATCTCAAACATCTTTTATTAAAAGAAAGGCATAATAAAATCTGAGAAATCAATTTTAGGGGCATTAATCTCAATAATAACAAAGTAAAGAAATGGTAGGACGTCTCAAACCTAAGAAAACGCATCCTCCATAAAGTCTAGTTTCAAAGTGAAGAAAAAAGACTCTAATGGCCACATATCCTCTCTTTTATATGGGATTTGCAGTTTTATTCCACAAAGCAACAATGTTAAATATAACAATATGAAGGCCATTTCTTACCTGTTCCACTTTACTACCATTTTCACACCCAGCTCCAGCCATGACTATTTTAACTGCTGCTGCATCAACATCCACCTTTCATATTGTGCATGAGATGGCAAACCTCATATAAAAAAATGCAAATTACTGAAAATCCAAAAACACAATGTAATACACTATTACTCACTGTCAATGGACCATGCCCAAAAATGGTTACAGTCTCTCAATCTAGAAGAGCATGGCTCATCCTCAATCTGCAATGGTTCCCACAAGATCAATATTGTGGATCAACGATAATGAGCCCCCCATATACAAAATGGGTACATCAAGATACTAACTACCATTTTAAATTCTAATGCATTGGGACTATCCTCCAATTTCTCACTTCCCATGAAGGATAATATGCTAAAATTTATAAAGAAATGACAAATGGGCCACACGTACCAATAGAAGAACCATCACATTATAGATTTGATTAAAACATGGATAAAACTGAAGGAATGAAAGAATCTTAGCATCTACGTGTATCATGATATACTACTCGAAAGAACTAATAGATAGCCATCAAAAGGTGGGCTAGTCCTATACTTGAAGATTTATTTACTTAAACCAAGTAGTAACCACCTGTGTGAATGTTGGTTGGGATCACTTGAGACAAAATCATATATCAGACAATGTCAAGGAAAGGAAAACCACCATCAAACACTTGCAATGCTCCTGTAAAGAGCATGATACCATCTGGTTGCTACATAATCCTGCACATAAATATATGTATAAGACATGGGATCATGAGCACAAGTGCATAACAAACATGGCATCATAATCAAATAAACAATCAAGTACATAACATAATAAGAGAAATAAAAGCTGATCACAATAAAATCCAAAAGGCCAGATATTAATCATGGTCAGAAGCTGCAAATAACAGACATCAAACACAACACGGAAGAGCAACATACAATCCAGAAAATAGCTGATGGAGCATCATTGAATGATACACATGCAAGCCCAAAATCACAAATATTCAGTTTACAGTCCGCATTAGCAGGGATATTTTTTAGAATAAGATAGATAGATAGATAGATAACTTTAGATGATGTTGATGATGGTGATTCATTATGTTTCTCTGAGAGCTATGAGCATAACCTTCATAGATTGGGACTATGTGGCTGACTCCGTCCACAATACCTGAAGGCAAAGAACAAACCAAGTAAAATTCATTGAAACAAAAGGAACAAAAAAGTTGCCACAGATGCAATAATGCAAAAGGCATTTAGAATAACTATAGTCTGAAGGCCCAGCAAAAAGTAATTCACCATTTGGAAAGAAGGATCTGAGCTACTTCACACCAACAATTGAAGCAAAGTGACCAAAAAACACAAGTTATTTCAAAAAGAGATTAGATAATACCACCTAGAAATGTGTATGGTGGGTGAAAGTGGCTACCTTAATCAGAGGAGCATTTTGTAGACTGTTAGTGCATTTCATCAAATTCATCATCTGTAAGATCTCTTTTAAATGCCAAATCCCAGACCACCTGACTACCAATGATACTAGGTAGACAGATGCCAATTGAAAACAATATAAATTGAATTTATTGGTGAAACATACTAGACTATTTCATCCCATAACATCAGAAACAAAGGAAAACATGACATTTTCATATTAACAAGAGTTAAGGAAGCATTTCCATTCTTTATGAAGCAGATTGATGCTAATGCTGCATTGTACTGGACAAGACACTGCATGAATTAAACATTCAGTGCTCAGCCAGCAGTCCAAATAACAATTTGGTACATATTGCAGTAAGGAATATTTTTAGAGCCATATTAGTCAAGGAAATGCTAAAGAAAATTCATATGGATGTTGGACTTGGAAAACAACTAGTTGTTTTGTGGATTAGGTAGTATATTTGAAATTTTCACCATTCAAAAAAAAATATATTTTTAAATTGCAATCAGGTCAGAAAATAAACATTTCATAAATAATAAAGACATAAATAAATAGAGGACAGACTGCAACCAAGACATGGGTTTCCTTGTTAGCACACGGAACTTTCTACACCAAAGCCAAGCCGAGCCATTGCCAGTTAGCATGAACATGAACCAGACCCATTGCCAAGCCAAGGCAGGGGACCATAGTTCTGCCCAGGAACAAGTCCTTTGCCACCTATCTTTTCCATGGAGCAACTGCACCAGGCTATCTAAGGATGTGGGTCAGTCCTACATCATCAAAGGTCGAACCAATGTTTAGGATCTTGACGAAGGCCTTGAACTATGACTTACTTCCAATGAGATCAAAGTAGGCAGGATCTCTGCCAGGCCCATGACTAAACGAATGGAAGATCTAGGCCTCTGATTTAAGGTTAACAAGGTTGACACCTGAAACTGATACAAGATGTAAAAATTATCAACAAAGTTCCATGTAATATTCCATGGTGGGAGTGGAATTCCTTAACCATAGGATTTGAAGGTCCATAGGCTATAGGGCATAGAATTGCCAATTTTTCATAGAAGAACACAAATTGGAAACAACCGAAAGAAGCTACAACATTAGCCCTTGGAGCAAGTCCGAAGACCATTTACATGATTGTGGTTTTATTTTTAATTATGTATTAGAGACCACAGTTATAAGTTGTTGGTTTTATTTTTAATCCCTACCAAAAGAATTGATCTCTAATACATAATTACAATTGAATAAGATCTCTAATACATAATCACGATTGAATAAAATAAGATAAACACATCTTTAAGTGGCAACCAAACAAGCCCTTAGAAACTGGAATACAAAGTCTAAGAAAATGTATAAAGCCATGGATAAACCAAACAGGCCCTTAAAACACACAATGCGGATTTTGAGAGCCAAATTAACTATGCCAGCAAACACACCTCATTTTGTTGCCACTATAGAACTGCTCCAATCTCTTTAGCTTTATTTGAATATCAGCAGTGTTCATAGGAAGGGACCATAGCAAAAAAACTCCTAAGGATTTAAACGACCTCCCTCAAACATGTAAACTGTTTGATACTCTCATTGTACAAGTATGTAAAGTATGTAAAAGATGTGAGAGAGAGAGAAGGTTGTTTTCTTGCTTTGGTTCAGATTCTGTTACAGTTTATATAGAAAGCAGAGACTACATAGATGTTACACAAATGTTTAATTTCATGATAGAGCAATCCTATTGGATAGGTTAATTAGATGCCACACAAATGGTGGGCCTCATGCCCAACCTTGTAAAACAGCCTTTTCCAGCAGCCCTTAAAACTGGCTACGGGCAAAGGTTAGCCCCATCTGTCGGCTATGGCTGATGGTATATGATCAGGTCGACTTGATTGGGCGAAATTGAGTTTTTCTACAACAAATCTATGGATGTTACCATATTTTCTTGGCATAGCTTTTGCAAGTTTCCTTGTTTTGTTGTTGTAAGGAATATATATTCTCCTTTGAGCCCTGATAATAATAACACAAGCACCATGAAAAGTCTAGAAAGAAAATAGAAATCAAAGAAATGATGCTCATAATAGAGCTCCAAACTTTTCACCTGCATCTGTCAATGCATACATAGGATAAAGGTCTACAACCTGATTGCTATCAACACCGCTAGGCATCTTAGGCAACATTATTTTTCTACAAAAAAGTAGATCAATGAAAGCCATATATACCCAAGAGCATGGCATCCACCATTAAAAATAGTATGAGAAATTAGACCCATTAGCCTACACTTCCTTCCACCATCATAAACCAAATTGATTTTTCTCTCAACCTGGAAAAACTGGCATATACATAAGAGAGATGAAGCCAGACAGTAAAAAATACCAATTTAAAATGCTACTAGCAAAGCAGAATGGAAAATGTACACCAATCACTTTCATAGAGAATGATAACATCTGCACTGGCAAGGTTGATACCCAGACTAATGTATCAAGTAAATGCAATTTTGTTTGAGCTGATGCATAACAGAAAAGACCAACAAGTTTCCTTCTCACCCTATCAGGTCCATTCGTTTCAAAAAGAAAGAAAAAAATAAATAAATCTGAAATGGGTCTTTTCTCTATTTTGCCTACTCTTGAGAGGATTTGTGAGAAAATGAATGAAAACCATTTCAGAATTATTTATTTATTTATTTAAAGGTGAATACACACACTTGTAGTCTCTTTCCAACTGCATTTATAACTAGAATTTGGTGAGTCTTCTAATCCAAAAAAACACTTAATTGAGCAGGGGATGACAAACATAAGGGCAAAAAAAAGTGTCCTACAATTTGATTGTAGCTCAGATTGGGAAAACATGTTTTTAGAGATCTTTGTGTTAATAAAGTTCCCTGTCAAACAAGAAAAGACCTTCCACAAGAAAATGTATAAATTGAAGAGATATGTCTTTCGTATGCTATCAAATGAAACTAACACAAAAAATAAATGAAATTTGCTTGAGGATTTTGAGATAGAAATTACATTTTTTTTTCTGCTGCAGCAAAACAGGTTACATAAGAGTGTTGGCAGTGTATTGGTGCATGTCCCTGTAGACAAATGATAGGAAAATATATTTTGGAGCTTTGGGGACCTCAAACTTCCTCAGCTTCTCAATTGGTCATTCTTTTCTTTTAGCCTGAGATAGGAACATAAAGGAAAGTTTGGTGGGGATTAGTACTCAATTAAAGGAAAGTTTGGTGGAGAAGATGATTAAAAAAAATGTGTTAAACAATAATGCTTATCAAAAAAATGAAAATAAGAAATTGCGTATGTAAGTAATAAAGAAGTCAAAGTAAAAGAAGTTGCAAATGTAAGAATATCATAGAACTTGAACTGTAAGCTTCAGATGACAAGTTAATGAAAAATGAAATGTGCTAAACAATTAGAAAGAAAAAAAATCATCTTTATATGAGCTGCATATAGGATTGTTGGGTGCACAAAAATGGACAAGCATCGGCGCAGCAAAATTTAAGGAAGTGAAGTCCCCTGTTACATAGGAAAAACCAGAATTAGCAGATCCAATCATAACAGCCATCACTGAGCACAACACTTCTCCTCGGCCAAGGTTTCAGGAAATAAAGGTAAATAGACCACACACATCAGATAAATCTCCACATTGATGGTGACACACACACACACACACACACACACACACACACACACGAATTTCAAAGAGATTTTGGCCTGATAAGCCCAAATAAATCAGCAAAAAACTTGAGCTCATATCCAGTCCTAGGCCCCACTCCTTGAAATCTGACGATACCTGAAATAAAGGAAGCTTAACTTGAAGACTCAAGCATGCTTTATATATTCTTGGGTATGTGACCTGCTGTGGATGGACCACACTTCCCAACCCTCCCAAATTGAAAGCCAAATGTGGACCATTGCCGCATTTCACTTCTAAACTGTCACTTTGCAGGCCAAATTATTGAACTTAGGATGGTCCTATCCAGGAGAATTTTTCAAGCAATGGTCCGTCCAAAGTGGGGCCCAGTTGACAAATGGTCTAGATAACAGAACATTACACAAACTGAAAATGAGTATGCTGTATATCTTGGGGCCAAGGATCAAACAGTTCATCTGCATTTTAGTTCTAGGATAAGGAAATGGAAAAAAAAATAATTAAAAGTTAAAAACTGAAAATGAGAATCCAGTGCCTATCACAGAGTTATTATGAGGATTACACATCATCAAAAGAACGAAGTAGCTTCCTTGCAAGGATCAAAACTTGCTTCAAAAAATATCTTAAAAATCTCTTCCAGTCCCACCCCATAGAATTTTGCTCGTCCTCCTCGAGAATCTTCAAAACCCCTTTGAAAAAACCCACCTCACATGATAAAATTAGGCCCCTGCATGTCTGGAAATCGGACTCCTCTTCTGCTTTCTTCAGCAAGTCTGGAATTTGCACTTTAATGCCAATCAGATCTATAACTCCAAACGCCTAAAAAATCAAAAAACAGGACATCTCACAAAATGCAATTTCTACAAGAAACCCTCCACCAAACGACCTCAACTAGATTTACTCTAAGCCATATTCAAATCCCTAAAAACGAGTGAAGGGGGAAAGGCTAAAGGAAATCCAAACTAGATCTGCTCCAAGTTGTAGAGAGAGAGAGAGAGGGAGGGAGGGAAAGGTACTAGGGGAAGAGGGTGCTGAGAGAGAGAGAGAGAGAGAATGGGGCGGAGGGCGCTAGGAGAGAGAGAGAGAGGGGGAATGGGGATGGAGGGCGCTGGAAGAGAGATGACATAAGAAAAACGCCGGTTTCTTTTAGCTTTTTCTAGCAGTTGCTTTTAATCAGCGCAAAGAGTTCCCTAACACCACGCTTTCGGTGGCGCTCATTTCCTCCTATCGTCAACAGCCACACGAAGCCCAACGATTCTTACCTTTGCCCGCAGTTCGTATTGGTCATCGGCGAAAAAAAGAGTCGGTAATGGCCCACTTTCTTGTAGTGTTTCCATTCATGATAAAGACGACCCATGGGGTGAGGAGGAACTAGTCATGGCATGCCACAAAAGCTTTTCA
Organism: Magnolia sinica; assembly: GCF_029962835.1. Taxonomy (NCBI): domain Eukaryota; kingdom Viridiplantae; phylum Streptophyta; class Magnoliopsida; order Magnoliales; family Magnoliaceae; genus Magnolia; species Magnolia sinica. The sequence goes on from NC_080591.1 coordinate 68,108,278, forward strand.
CAATTGAATCATGGAAATTATTGGCTACCACAAAAGCATTCCACTGACCGTTGCTCATCCTTTTTCTATGTGGCCGAATCATGGCGGGCCAAAAAGTATTCCACAATTGAAGCTAATCAACGAAATTGCTCAAAAACTCAAAAAGGTGATGTAGAGCGGTCACAAAAAATTTCATGGTCAAGATGGACCAGAGAAGGCCCTATCTAAAGCAGAAGTGATCTGGACTATCAGAAACTTAAAACAAGCATATCTCGCAAATAGGAATGAGTTATTGTTGAGTATCAAATATTGCATATTTTCCTCTATTTATATCTTGGTTTTACAAACATGATAATGCAGTACACCAAAATTGTAAATTTGGAACGGCCATATTTTTTGTTCTGGAATGGTTCACGGCAGTTCCAAATTTGAAATGGGTCTAATCAGTTCTAAAACTGAAAACAAAATCCTATTTTCCAGCCCTAATCTCTCTCCTTCTCTCTCACCTGCTCCCTCACTCTCGACCCTCCATCTCGATCTCGCTCCCGCTCTGTCACCCTTGATCTCTCTCCCTCTCTCTCTCCAACTCCCTCATTCCCGATTCCCTCCCTCTCAATCTCTCTCCCTCTCTCTCTCCTGCTGGGTAAACAAAAGGAAACAGAAACCCTTTTCCTTTTTAACCCTAAAACCCTTATTCAAAGCCATCTTCGACGCTGATTCATTCCAGGATCGGAGGAATTTTTGTTGGAGAATCTCAACAAGATGACAAAAAGCTTGTCGAAATCCTAGAAATTCATTACCATAATCAAAGACTTTTGAGTTTATTTGGGACCTTTTAAAGATCGGAATCATCGATCCGCATTCCAACCATCGATGATCTTCTGAAACTCCTCGAAAGGTGCCAAAATTTACCCTCTCAAACATATCCGAAAGAAAGAAGGTATTCTCTTTTTTTTTTTTTTTTTTGGATTTTTGAGTATTTATGCTGGATATCTACTCGATTTCGTCCTTGATAATAACCAAAAATGTCGACAATTTCTAATACTATGCAATGTGTTTGCATGCGAATGTAGGGTCTAAGTTCCAATTATGTGTGAGTTCGTTTGTTTTGTTAATATGAATTAGGATTTCTGAGGTGGGTTTTTCTTGTTGCTGTGTGTGGAGTTGAAGTCTTTTGTGCTACGGTAGTTGATTTTTTGCACCCTTGTTTTTGAAATATGAACCCCCTTTTTTGGATAGTGTGCATGTAATTTGTTGCATTTCTTTCCTTGCATAAGATTTTCCCACTTGTATTTATACTCATTCATTTGATGTTGCTTGTTTCCATTCCTACTAGCTTCATCACAAATTCCTCACCATGATATATACTACCAGGCATATCTATGGAGATGGCATGTTGTATCTAACACTTCAACAATGAAGATACAAGATGCACTCATTCTACATCACTGTTAGATTGACCACAATTGTTAACTTAATGTTTTATTTTCTACATGATTAACCCATCTTTTATTTGACTATCACTCATGTCCATGAATGCTAAATATTCATACTGTTCTTTGAACCAACTTATGATCCATTTGCTTTAGAAACTGCTAAATTGAATGCTAATTGATTGTATATTATTGTTTTCAAAGAAATGTGGATTAGGTGCCAACTCTTGAGAAGGTTTCGGATTTACGTCTTCACACATTCAGAAGTTGAATGCAGCAAACAGAAACTCATTTCTTGCACCACCAAACTTGATATTGGTTTTTTGATGGATATGATTTTTGGTGACTTTGTTCTTCTATCATCTTTTCTTCTTTCTCCATAATTCTAATGGAAGTATGAATACAGGATACGAAGCTTCGTTTGGAGAATGGGATGATCAGGGTTACTTTTATGGGACTGATGGATTGGATCAATATCATATGAGTTTTACGCATGTTTGTATTTTTAATGTATGGTTTTTGTTTTATGTTGCTCTAACTATGAGACTAATTTCATTTGTTTTATTGTGAGAAATTTGATGTGTACTCCAAATATTTGTGATAATTTCTTGATATGAGAGAAGTAGAGGAACTCTGTATTTCTTTAAGACTCTGAAGTTAGTGGCTTAAAGTACTCGATGCTGCAACTTATGTAACAAGGACATTCTACCTGGTCATCCATCTAATCACCTTAGCTAGCTGTGGATATCTTTCAATTTTCTCTTTCTACTGCCCTTTCTATACTTTGTACGCTAGTTGTAATGCCCTAAAAATCGGCACCCGAGTACAGAGACCCCTATCCCGAGTTCCTGGGTGTTAACCCAATGAGAATGCATATGTGACCTCATTCAGATTCACATTCATTCCACACACGGGTAATTAGAGTAATGCAATTCACTTAGCAGATCCAAAGCGAGGTAAAGATAATGACAGATTTAGAAATATAGGGCTAACAGTCAAAAATATAATTCCAATAATGGTGATTAGCCAAAATGGGGATTATACAAGCCATAATGAACATACCACAAAGTTTACACATAAAGCATGCCCGATCGGGGACTTTAACATATACATGCCCAAAAGTAAAATAGAAGCAAGGTCTTCCAGTTTCACCCAACGCTCCCAAGGCATCACTCAAGTAAATGACTCGTTCTCCAAAAACCCGAGTGTTAACCTTTAAAGATAGTCAAATTCAGAAATTTTTTTCATTTTCTTTTTCTTTCAGAGTTAGCAGTTTAGTGGAAGATGGACAAATCAAACATAAAGGAAAATTTGAACTTACGTTCAGATTATACGAGCGGTTGCCCATAATGACTTATACGAACCAATGTCTCCATGCTAACAAATAAAAGAATTACACCATTTAACATATGAGAAATAATAAAATGCATATAAACTTAAGCCGCAAGATAACTGCTCTTGACAGATACAGCCATGCATCTTTAACACTTGTACCCTGCTCCTCATCAAGTCTAACCATGCATATCATTTAAGTCACCTGTACTGCCTATACGGTTATATATTTGATAAATGAGTGGCCAGCTCAGTGTGAATTCCCCTCAAGATTACACACCACCGCATTAGGTAAGCATAGTTGTAAACAAAAATGCATTCAAAATGATACATGATACAGTCTTATTAAATGCATGGATGTATGAGTGCACATTAACTGGGGATGCTCATCCTGTTGGCTTTTGGGCAAAACCTATACACGTGGCCGGTCACCTGCGAAAGTACATTGTACATGCGTAGTGTCAAACTCACCAAAAGTGGGCCGATAGTCGGTGGTCTGAAAGCTAGCAAAACGATACCCAAATTAAATCCTATAGGCACGTGCTACAACATCCAAAATTAGTCACCCGTCATCGCCCGTATGTTATGAATGCATGATTAGCCCATCCATTATTATTCCATTTACAACCATCCAGTTTAATAAAGCTCAAAAGTCACCACGGGGGGTTCATCATCCAGCGTAGGCCGACAACTCAGGTGTAGTGTCCCATTCCCACCATTCTTGACTCATGAGACCTTCACCTTAGGATGTTTAATGGAAGCTCATTGATTACTAGCCAATTATAGTTCAACATATGGAACTTACCATCGCATGGTTATGTAGAAATAAATCAACGAAGCTACATAGGGCAAATACTAAGTCGAAGCCACATAGGGCAAATAACAAATCGAGATCATATAGGAAAAATATCAAGTCGAAGCCGCATAGGGCAAATATCAAATAGATGTGATAAAATACCATCCTCAAAAGCCACGCAGACACAATAACCCATGGATGGTGGGCCCACTTCAATATTCACATCATTCAAGTAACCACTAGATCGATGACCCATTATAAACATAATCAATCAAGTTACATCCCAAGTATGGGTGTACATTTATAAGTGGGGTTTTCCATTGATCGATGTACTAGTTTAAGTTTCATAAGCAATTCATAAGTAATCCACAAGCATGAGAAAATATGCAAGATAAATATTAAATATGTAATCTAGCATTCAATTCCAACAACTAGCACATGTAATTATAAGATAAAGATATCAATTATCAACTGAAATTAAAATAAAAACTATCACTTAAGCTAATAGAAAAATGGAAAGCTCAAGGGAAAGAAATCATCACCTTACGAGTCGAATCGCCTACTCATGTTGCTAGGGAGTGCGTGCACCCTTATGATCGAATCCTACTACGAATTTTGAAATTATACAATCAGATCCAAGTGTTATACACTACCCAAGGTTAAGATTATAACCTAGGGTTGGAATTATTTATTTTTAGGGTTTTGATGTGGAGTCAGGGTTTCATCCTAGAGTTTAGTCCTAAACTTGGATTATAAGGTTGAACGCTAATTGATGTATGATTAACCAGGACGTTAATAATATTAATAATTGTAAAACCACCTTAATACTAGCAATATAATCAATATTAGGTACATGATAATAATAATCATTATGATGACAATAAATATTTTAATATACCATTAATGATATAATTAATATTAGCTAATATAACAATCATAATCATTATGATGGTTGTAACTAGCATAGTCTATTGTTAATGATAATATTTAAAAATAGTAAATAAAATACTAATGCCTAAGACTGGTATGAGTAATCAGCATATGGTCAATCATGTTTAATAGTCGCAATAATCATGGTAATACAAATGATAATAATAAACCAAAATAATCTACTTTAGGGAGGAAAGTTGACTTACATTAGTTGCTTTGGCAGCTCCACGCTATGTAATTTAACGTGGCTTGGAGGCGAGCATCGCCCCCCTGGCTCGAACCAAACTTAACAACAACTCACCTCCACACTCCTCTTTCCCTTCTTTTCTTGCTTTTCTTTTCTTCTACTTCCACTGCTAGAAATTCCCAGCAAGAACCTGGATTGGACCAGACCTAATAACTCAGTTGAGTCGAGTCCAATTGACTCGACAGTGAGTGAAGTGTGGCCAATGCTCGCACTCACCCTCTCTTTCTTCTTTCTGCCCTCTCTCACTCTCTCCTTTTCCCTTTCTTTCCTCCTAACTCTAGCCCCCACATCCAGCAAAGTTTCTGGACTAAACCAGACCTACCCGACTCACACAACATGACTCAGCGAGTTTCAGCCTAGTCGAGTTGACTTAAGATGGGTCTTTCTCTCTCACTCTCACTCTCTCTTCTCTCCCTAGCCTTTCACAAGGTCTGGAATGGACCAGACTCATGCCCAAGTCGGTTTGACCATGGCCCCAACTCGGCCAGCTCATCCAAGCAACTTGAGCAATCGCACCAGCGAGTCCCACTCAGCAATGGGTTAGTGCGGAACGAATCCACACTTCGTCTACACTCTCTTTTCTCTCATCTTCTCAAATTTGTTTCTTCCTCATCTTATCATTCTCTCCATCTCTTTTCTTCAGTCCTTGTATGACTAAACGAGTCAGGAATCAACTCAGACGCTGCCCAACTCCACATAGTCGAGCGTGAGACTCGGTTGTAGCACGATTGCACTCTCTCCCTCACTTTCATCTTCTTTTTCTTTTCTTTCTTTCTATTCCTTTCCTTCCCTTTTCCTTGTCAGAAAAGTCCAAAAGCGAGCTCGAGTGTAACTAGAGCTAGGCAATCTTGACCCGATCCGACCCGATCTGAACCGATCCAATGGCCTGGATCGGTGCAGATCGAGTAAGGCAATCCAGATCCGAAAGCTTTTTGGGTCAAGTTCGGATCCATACCTATCTGGACAGATCCGATCTGATTGGATCTGATCCGGACCGGGTCTAGTATTTTTATTAATATATATTTAGTTATTTACTATTTTACCCCTAAGGTATATATATTACATTTATCTTTTTTACCCTACCCTTTTTACCCCCTTTCTACCTGCACCCGAACGAGCGCCGAACCCTAAATCCCCAAAATCCCTACCCGCTGATAAATTTCTTCCATATGTTCTGGCCGTCGCTGCTCAAGATTCCTTCATTCTTGGTGGAATTTGTAACGCCTATTGTGAAGGTTGGTCTCAGTTGATTAGAGTTAATGTGACTTGCAAAATAGAGAGAGATGAAATGAGAATACAAACAATGAGGATCTGATTATGACTGAGTCATTTTTTTTTCTTTTGGGTTTTCAAGCATGTCTAAATCCTGCTGCGTGACTATTGCACAGGCAACTCACGAAAAGAGTAGGAAAGTATTACCCTTCTACGACATGCCAGAGTTCGAATCATGGAAGGAAAGCTTGGGAGAAAATGTCAAAGACTGGTCTACCAAGTACTACAAGGTTTGTTGTCTTTATATTAACTCGAAACTGATCCTAATGTGATGATTCTATTTTCATTCAGAGATTCATTTTCTGTTATACCTCATTTTCATTCAGAGATTCATTTTCTGCTATAATCGCTACTCATCATTTTACTAATATACATGTGCACATACAATATCTTAGGGCATTCTTCCAATATGGTCCCCACAGTTTATATGCCTTTATCTGAAAATTTGGTTGTTCCAGTCATTAGGTGAGTCATGGGTCTTGATCAGGATTCTTTAAAACCATCCATTTTATTTATTTTTAAATAAATAAATTTGGACCGATCCGAACCGTGCCTAATCCGATCCGACTCGGTTTTCCTAACCGAGTCGGACTCGGATCGGATCCGGCAATGTACATTTCGGATTGGTCTGAGTCAGGTGACCCGGACTCGATCTTGGATCGGATCGAGTTCGGGTCAGGCCATTGAGATTTTGGATCGGATCGAGTTGGACCCAATCCGATCCGATCCGATCCGGACCGATGCCCAGCTCTAAGTGTAACCAGGGTCAAACCACGTCGACCTGGTGCGGTAGAACAACAGAGAAGAAGATGCAGGCGTTAATGGCAGATTGCAAATGAAGGGTTTTCTTCGGATCTAATACTAGTGGAGGCTCTGGATTGGTGGTGGGGAGCTTCTGGAATGGAGAAATCGAAGCTTGAAGAGGGTTTAACTGGTGGTTTCAGAGGAGGGGCTTGGCTAGGTTTCTAGAAAAACTGGGAAGAACGACAACAACTACCTTTTCTCTTATGAAAGTTAGGGTTTTCGGATTGTAACGGGATAACCCATTTAGACGCGCTGGATTATTTAGGGTGGCTTCTAGAAGCACATGGATGGCTGAGATCGAGTTAACACACAAATGTAAAGATTCTTTTTGCATTACTTGCGAAGTCCTAATTATGAGGAAGTGTAAACGGATGGGATTGCTTGCAAATGAAGGGATGAGATCAAGGGATTTCCATGCACGCGGATCGCCATCCTGGAAAACTGAAAGAGAAATGGAAGTTTTTCGTTTTTGGAATGTGTCTATCGTGTGGGGCGTCTTTGAGCCGAATTCCAGTGCATGCATGTATGCATGCATTTATGTGGGGTCCACTATCTTGGACGAATTTAAGAGGTCCACAACCTAAACGGTTCGGGTCGCCTAGAGGTGGCCCACATGGATCATGGTAGGTTGGTTTTGAGATGGCAGGAAACACAACTTTGCTACATACCAACCAAGTTCATCCATAAACTATGTACGTGCTCGTAGGCTTGAACATGTGAAAGTGTTAGGCTTTGGTTGATCGTGGGCACTCTATCAGATGGACGGTTCAGATCTCCTAACTAATTCGAAATGGTGGGCCACACACGTTGCAAGCGGACGTTGTCCGTTCAAATTGAAATCGGGAGGGAAAAGGAGGGAGAAACCATCCTTTTTTTTGGGGCAAGCTCGGGTCAACGCCTGTTTGACCATGCTGAACGTCCGGTGCACCTGTCCCAACCGTACACACCCTCATGTGGGCCCCACAAGGGAGTCTTCTTCCAAATCCAAGCCGTCCATCACATTCCATAGGTTGTATTAGGACACTTGGCCAGAGATGAGGTGGATTCAAGGCTTAGGTGGGCCACACTAAGTAATCTTGTCTTATTTATTGATTCACATTGATTTAATGGTCGGATTGATTCTGATCTAAACTTCAATGGTTTTGGAAATTGTTCAAATGGTTAGGATCACTTATTCTATGAATTTACCATATCGAATGTCAATAATATAATATCTTCAACCATTATTATTATTATTATTATTATTATTATTATTATTATTATTATTTTTACTATTATTTTGACTTAATTTGTAGGGCCTACTTCTAGGCAGAACTGTCCTCATGATGGATCAACCGTTATGATTCATGTACCTAATCCTTAACTTTAAATGTTAAGTGGGACATACTACATGGATGTCTAATTACTAATATTCGATACCTTGACCATTCAACTAATCCAATGGTTGGATCGATTCACATCTAGTTATCAATAACTACGGGGTGGGCTTGACTATGAGACCAAATAATCCGATTTGTCTCTAAAGGATGGATCGTCCAACGTGACATTGTAAACCTGGTGAACTTTATGATTCGAGTCATAAAATGTCGGGGTACGGTTCTATTTGCCTAACAGGGTGATTGAAACACTAAAAAAATTGGATTTCACTGATGCTGTGATGGTTCGTCTCAAACATCAATTGATAGATGTCTTAATATACGAATGGGGACTACCTTCAATGGTCGGATTTAGACTGAAAAGAATGTGAATCCCTAAGTAAGCTAGGTTGGTATTTATATTAAATTAGGTAACACGGTGATACTCGAGTATTAGAAAGTACGGGGTGTTATGGGGAGTAGCTAACTTATTGGTTCCATTAGTTTTAACACTACGCTAAAAGTGTGAATTTGTGACGTATTTTTGCGACGGACTTAGTCCGTTGCAAAAACCTCTTGGTTTAACGACGGATTTAATTTGTCGCTAACGGAAAAAGTCCACTGCTAAGCCCGTCTTTCTCGAAAATCCCTAGTCCAAACGTCGCGGAATTTCGTGACGGATCAACATTCGTCGTTAAAATCAGATTTACGACGGATTTGGGTCCGTCGTAAGTTGGCGACGGACGAAATTCGTCGCAACTTTGATTTTGCAACGGAACATCAATACCAAATGGCGACGCTTTTCATTTACTTTTGCGACGGCTCATGGTCCGTCGTAAAAGGACTTTTGCCTAAAACGTTAATTTTTTTCATTTTTTTGAGAATATGGTGGAAAATTAAGTTTTTTTGTAGTCTAATAATTGTTTCTTAATAGAATTTCAGTGGCTTAATTGTACATATTTTAATCTAAGATTATTTTTTAACAATTGATTGAATGCAAAAAAGAAAATTTATTTTGTTTTTATATCAAATGAGGGGATTTTTTATTTTTACTTTTTAATTTAAATCTAATATTTAAATGATTTGTAATATCACATGAAAAAGAATATTGAGAAGTTTAAAAAATTTAACAATGTTTGAGAAAAAAAAAATAGATTTTGTAAAAATAAAAATCGTGATTTAATAAAAATCTATTTTGTGGGAACAAAAAAGAATATTGAATAAAGTTAATAATTTTGAAAAAAAAAAGATTTGATTTCGAGAAAAAAAATAATATCCTGAAAAAGAAAATTAAAAAGATTTTTAAAAATGTGAAAATTTTCACAATGTTGAAAAATGAAAATATTTTGAAAAAGAAAATGAGAATTTGTATTTTGAAAAATAAAATAAAATTGACAAGTTCAAAAAAAAATGCTTTAAATTTTTTTTGGAGAAGTTAAAAAATCGATACTTCAACAAAAAACAAACATTTTGAAACGAAAAATAAAGAACTTGAAAAAATTTGTGATTTTGAAAAATAAATGAAAATGTTCAAATTTTGAAATTAAAAGAAAAAGTTATTTATAAAAATAATGAGATTTTGAAAAAAAAATATCATTTTAAAAAAGAAAATTAAAATGTTAAAAACAAAATGATGCTTTTGAAGAAAAAAAAATAGCATTTTGGAATTTTTGGGAAAAAAATAATTAAAATTTGAGAAATTTTTTGAGATTTTAAAAATAAAATTTAGAATTTGTATTTTAATTTTTTTGAAATATTTTATAATAAAAATGATATTTTGTTAAAAGTTTTCAAAGAAAAATTAAGAGAAAAAATATACATTTTGAAAAAAAATAATATTATTTTTAAATGAAAATTGAAATTTATCTGTGAAAAAAATATTTTTTAATAAATTATAAATATTTTTAATAAATTATTAAGCACATCCAGTAATTGAACCTTTAACCGTTTTCGGACAACCTAATTAGTTCAGACTGAAGAGTAAGTAACTTCATATGTTTAAATCAAATTTCACTCAAGTTGTTGATCAATCTTATATGCTCAGTATCTTTCTCATATATAGCTTGATCGGGGCGAATAACTAGTCAAATTGAGGGTATTGATCAGGAAAATAAAGTGAATGGACCAGACATATAAAATGGGCCAACTATTCTGGTCAAAATTGTGACCCAGCTTATTGACCTCGCGAGAACCTAAGAATTGATGTTAGTAAGTTTTGTGGGACCCATCGTGTTGTGTGTCGAATATTAACACCATGCAATTGATGTGTCCCCTTTAAGTTATGAGATATCTCAAAAATCATCCATATATGAAACTCAAGTGGGCCATACCATCTAAAACCATGTGAAGATATCCTAAAAAATATAAAAGCACTTGGTGGGGCCCACATTAGTTTTGGATGCAGCTAAAACTTGGTTTGACCCCTCATCCAAGTGGGACACACATAATGAGTGGGTTGGATATGTGAATCACATTTAGGCAGACCCAATATATGATTATGAATATTTTAAGGAAACCCCTCCCCCGGTACATTTATGTGAGTTACTCAGTACCCTTAGCATATTGAGTAAATTCTGTGGGATCCACTGTTATTTATTTAATTTATTCACTCATTTCATCCATGTTAACAGATAATTTTAAATCTAGAGAACAAAAAGGAAGTATATCCAAAGCTCAAGTGGACTACACCACATGAAATAGTGTGATTGAACCTCTATCATTGAAAAATTCTTGAAGGCCACAAAAGATTTGGATCAAGATGATGTTTGTGTTTTCTTTTCATCCATATCTTTGTGATATTATGAACAGGTTGGATGGCAAATAAACATTACTGTGGGCCGAAGGAAGGTATCAACGGTGGAAATCATTATTCCACACTGTTTCGTATGGCATCGTCCACTTGAGCTTTGGATTTACCAAAAATTTGGGATCAACTCACACCATTCACTCATTTTTCGAGATCATTTTAGAGAATTATCCAACAAATGAATCATATCCAAAGATTAAATGGACCACACCACAAATACTAGCATAGGTGATGATTTTCACTGTTAAAAAATTTGTAGGGCCCACCATAAGGTATATTTTCCATCCAATCTGTTCATAAGGTCACAAAGACCTGGATGAAGAGGAAAAACAAATTTCATATTGATCCAAAACTTCCGTGACCCCCAAAAGGGTTTCAATGGTAGATGTTCAATCCCCTACATGTTTTTGATAGTTAGGTCTGTCTTATTTTTTGTCTCAAGCCTTATGACCAGCTCGCCATGTGGATGGACGGTTTGGATATAACACATACCTCATGATATGACCCACAGAACTTGAACACGTCACCCAGCCCCCTCTCTCAAGGTTGGGGATTAGATACTGAGAGGTTGGGTAGCAAGACCCGCCACTGAAGTGACGTTACTAACTTCTGTGGGCCCCACCATGATGTATGTTTTGTATCTACACCATCCATTCATTTGGAGAGATCATATTAGGGCATAATCCAAAGAATGAGTCAGATCCAAAGCTTGAGTGGACCCCACCACAAAAAACAGTGGGGAGAGTGACGCCCACCATTAAAAAGTTTTAAGGGCCACAAAAGTTTTTGATCAAGCTGATATTTGTGTTTTCCCTTCTTTCATGTCTTCTTTAACACATGAACAGGTTGGATCTCAAATAAACATGATGGTGGACCTTTGGAAGGTTTAAACGGTGGGCGTCACTCTCTCCACTGTTTTTCTGTTGTGGGTCCACTCCAGCCTTGGATCTGCCTCATTCTTTGTATCATGCACTAAAATGATCTCTCAAAATGTATGGATGGTGTGGATACAAACAGACATCATAGTGGGGCCCACATAGCTTGGTGACGTCCCTCTCTCAAGCGTTTTGAGGACTGCGCCCTAACCAGTCCCTGTTTCAACCCCTCATACGCTCTCCTTTCTCCTCTCTCTCTCCCTTCATACGGATCTCCTTCTTCTCTCTTCCTGTCGATCTCTCTCTCTCCTCTCCCTCTCCCTCTCCCTATCTTTCTCTCGCTCAAAATCATAGCCCCTCCTCTCTCTCTCTATCTCCTCGGCCCTCTGCTGCAGTTTGGCCTTCTGCTGCTCGTAAATCTCGGATTCTCAAGTATGATGTAAGGTTTTTCCCTTCTCATTGTTGCTTTCTGCATTTTATAATACCCGATTAGGGATATGCATTGTCGAATCCCTAATTAGGGATGTGTATTGTCAAATCCCTAGTTGGGGATTTGCATTGTCGAATCCCTTTTTAGGGATTTGTATTTTCGAATTCCACATTAGGGATTTGTCTTGTCTAATCCCTAACTAGTTGAGGATTTCTTTATTTCTTTATTTATTTATTTTTTTGTTTTTAAATGTCGAATCTAATGTATTCGAAGATGCGTCTGACCAGGATGAATGGCCTCGATATCGCACGCAAACATGGCAAGTTGGCACATGGGCCACTAGGAATGCTCTCAATCTCATGAGTGGCAAAGCTTCTTGGGTTATATATAGAAAGGGATGTTAACACGTTTTACTGAATGCTGAAATAGGATTATTGTGTTGGGTTTCCTATTTTAAAATAGACTATACCCTATGCTAGTAGCCACAATCAAGTACACCCGACTACAGCTGTAAACAGGTTGGGTGAGTCCTGGTACTATATTGAGGTCCTACTCCTAACATGTATCCAATCGGGTTTAGGTACTCATCATGTCTTAGGACCTTGGGTTCAAGTAGGTTTGGGTTTGTCCCAATCAGGTTCTATTAGATAAGGGCATCTAAATGATTGGACCCACCTGATGGATGGAGTGGATGACATATGTGCCACATTGACACTTGGGTGTGTGTGGATGGGCTCTCTTATAAACACATATGAACTTAGCAGACCTCATTCAATTGTTGAAGTAATGCATATTAACATATATAATATTGCTATTTGGATCAACTGGGAACACTACCCAGTGAGGTCCAACGTGCCCTGCCCCAGTTAAAACTAACTGAGTGCTCATTTAGTCATCCAGCCTGACCCAACTTTTAACCAGGCCCAAGATGGTGGACCTAAACCTGATCTCCTTCTTTAAACTGGTCTAAACATTTGGTTTAGATCCATTTAAATCAGATAGGGTATCCAGACATCCAGGTACTTGTTGATAACCCTACACCCAATGACCATCTTAAAACATAACAACTATGCACATGGATGTCCACGATCTTCAATTCGGGTATGCATCATTTAGTCTCTACTCTCTACAAATGAGACAGGCTCCAACTCCATCAAGGTTGCCATAATCACCACTTTATGTGGTCAATTTTAATAGGCTTTGTTGCTCAGCTAAACGCATACTTGGTTCTGACTATTTTTGTTGATCCTTTTTTCCCCTTTCTTTTGTCACACATTTTACTTTAGTATTTTCTAATTTATGGGGTTCAGTTTTAATTTATTCTCCAAAGGCTAACTTCCTGCTTTCTTTTGATTGGTTTTTTGACTCGTATGTTTATTCGTTTTGTGGATTTTGATATATGTTGCTCTTCTTTACACTAGTCATAACCAAGAGGCACTCCTCGAAACAGTTGTAGGACTTAGTTTAATTTGTTCTTACTGGACCTGCCCTATAATTTGTTTTTATTTTTTACTCTTTTTGAGATGTGGTTGAATATTTTCTTGATGATTTAGGGGATACTATAGTATTGGCGGCAGCGTATGGGCCTAAAGCTGGAACAAGAGAGAATGAAAACCCTGAGAAGGCTTCAATTGAAGTTATTTGGAAGCCAAAAATGGGGCAGATTGGTGAGTACCACATTCCAAACTCTACGATGCATCGACTAATTGGTCAAAAAAGGTGATAAATCTGCCTAGGTTTTTCAATTTGCTTAATGATAACTTCTATAATGCTCAGTACCCAGATGCTAGATTTAATTATATTCATCTATATTAGCTGTGGGAATGAGGATTTGTATGGTTTTTGGTTCCAAGTTCAAGAACACATTTTCATTACAAATTTCAAAGGAAAAAAAAGTGTTCAGGATTATTAGCTTCAAGAAAATAGCTCGATCAAGTTCCTTTACTTTTGAGGACGTGTATGTAGTTTATTGTCTTTGTGTTAATCACTATTTTCTTATCATTAGGTTCAAAAGGTTTGCGGCTCAGACTTTACATTCTCATTATCCTGCAGTCATGCAGATTTATGGTTTTAATTGGCTTTAATTTCTCTTCGAATCAGTGGGGTTTGATACACCACCTGCTGTAATTACTTATTAACAGAGCATTAATTGTTGGATTATAGGTAAATTCATGCATCTTATTGTCTTGGCAAGGGGATGGTTTGTGAGTGGGTATTTGTTATTATTTTTTCCAATAAAATGTGATACATACAATGAAAAAATCTAGTTCCAAACAAACATACCTAAGCTATCAAGGTCTCTATCTCTCTGCATGTTGCACACATGTGACAATCCACCTGTTGGACCCCATTGTGGATGCGCCCAATCGGATGATCCTAGCTGCTAGTTGGAATATATTTTCCCACCTTACGTTGACCATGGTTGGACCTTTTTCTAGGTGCATCTTTGTAAGCATAAACAAATAACCCTTTAATGGTGGTTAGGATCATCAACTAATATGACTTTTGGGATGTAGTCCAATGATAAGGTACTGATTGATGAACAGTCTGGATTGCTTATCTATGCTATAGGTACTGAAATAGAGTACTTGATAATAAATATATCACAGGGTTCACTTGATACTTTTTGATACACAGGCTGACTCTACATGCGTCTCAAAAATCCAATCAGGAACCACTTTTGTTTCAAATTTAGGTTTGATGTATTATCCTTTGATTTGGTTATGCTTCTTGTCATTGAAATAGTTTCTCTGATAAAGATAATCAGGAACCATTGTTTAGGCAATGCAGAAAGGGAGTATGAGATGATCCTTAAGAGAACATTGCATAGCATCTGCCTTTTGATGATACATCCGAACACCACAACCTCTGTTATACTTCAGGTGAAGGGTGCAGCCACAATTTCTTTTTCTTTTTTTCCCTTCTTGTAGTGTGGATGCATTTTCATCAGGACTACTTGGCAATAAGAGTGAGGTGGATGTAAGTTCTCGAAACCTTAAATTAATCTTGAATCATTTATATCTTTATCGCTTCATTTATATATTGTTGTCAGGGTCAACTTGTAACTCCTCAAAACCTGCTCTATTGTAAGACATTACGGTGCATGACGGTTCCCAGTAGGTTAAGTTGCAAATTATTATTAAGAGTTGGTTGGATATCTTTTATTTTTTGTAAATGTTGTTAATAGTTTGATGGATGATGAATGTATTTGCGAATGTAAATGAAAATAAAGAACTTCGAATATATATATATATATATATATATATATATATATATATATATATGTTATCAATGGAGGATACCTTGTTTAGGGGGACATGAAATTTTTGTAGCTTATGGTACGGTGCCCCAATATTGGTTGTATGTTACTAGTATGTAGTAGAAAATACTAGGTCCAATATTTTTTGTGTATGGCTAAATCTTTTATTTGGTTGGATCTTATATGTGGATGGCGATTAGGCGGATTGGCAAGAGTCTAATCAAGCCATTACCTGTAGTTGGATTTTTGGTGGGTCGGGGTCCCGGAATTAGCTTTTAGAAGGATATTTGGGTTGAATTCTCTTTAAATCTTCCATTTAAATAGAGAAAGAATACTAATTCTAAAATATTTCACCAATTTTTATTTTTTTCTGTGCATTTGGCAAAACAAAATTTATGCAATGTTAAGAGTCAAATCTCTTAACCTATCCCTTAGGAATGCTCTTACTAAAAAGGCCAAGTGTTTGGTTTTATTAGTAAGAGTAAAATCAAATTATTAATTTATTTAGTCAAAGTCTTAAGTAGGTCACAAAAATTAGGATTGTTAAAACCCTGACCCTACATCCAAGTCCAAGTGACCTAGTGGACTGGTTAGATGACAGATAGACGTCACAGTGGGCCCCACAAAAAGGTTTACGGTGGAAAACCCATCGTTTTCTGTGTTATGATCCACCTGAAATTTAAAAGTCTTGATTTTGAGCCTGTACCCTTAAGTGAACTGGTACAAATGGCTGGATGGTGTGTATAAACTCTCATGGATCAATCAACAAGCATCTAAATACTGAATCTGAAATCTGAAGCCTGAATCTGAAATCTAAAGTAAAAAAACTTGTTTGATAATTATTGCTGGAGTCTAAAGACTGAATTTGAAATCTGAAGCCTGAATCTGAATTCTAAAGACTGAATATGAAATCTGAAGCTTGAATCTGAAATCTAAAGCCCGAATCTCAAATCTGAAGTAAAAAAACTTGTTTGATAATAATTATGGCTGAAGTCTAAAGACCGAATCTGAAATCTGAAGCCTAAATCTGAATTCTAAAGACTGAATCTGAAATCTAAAGCCTGAATCTGAAATCTGCTGAAGTCTAAAGACCGAATCTGAAATCTGAAGCCTGAATCTGAAATCTAAATCTTGAATCTGAAATCTGAAGCCTAAATCTGAAATCTAAAAGACTGAATCTGAAATCTGAAGCCTGAATCTGAAATCTAAAGTAAAAAAACTTGTTTGATAATTATGGCATTCAATTCCCATTGCTTCTAGTTGTGTAGCCTACTTTAGTTTTGGATCTGCCTCATTTTTTAGATCATGTCTCAACCTGAGGTGGCAAAATAGATGGACATGATGGATTTCTCAAAAACATCACGATGATGCCAAATGTTTGGACTGTGATCCTTGACCCTTAATCTCCACTTTTTCCTGCCGTGTGGCCCACTTGAGTTTTGGATGTCTCATTTTTGGGTTCATCCCATAACATGAGTTGGCAAAACTGATAGACAGTGAATTTCTTAGATGTACACTATACATGGGATTAGCGAATATCTGACATGATATACTTTTTATTCTATGGGCCTTTGTGCATTTTGGGTTCTTCTTGGAGAAGGCTTAGAGTTGTGAGATGTCTAAAATGGTAATACTTGCAATTGGGATTTCACCTTGCAACTGCAATGGATTGTTTTTAATGTGATTTGAGTTTGTGGAAAGCTGATCTATGCCTTTTCACACCTCCTGAAGTATGTGCATTTTCCATTTTCCTTTTCATGACCCACGTTTTATTAATATTTGTCCTTTCATGCATGTTTCTGCTTGAGTGTAATCTATCCTGCCCCGAACATAAGGAATTGCCTCAAAAGTGATGCTTGTGTTCCCTATTTTTACTAGTGTTTCTTTGTTTCTTTCTAGGAAAATGTCAAGACAAAGCGTCCCCAATTTTTGTATGAATCAAAGTTGTACAGGATCCTACAGCGAGGAAGTAATGAAATATCTTGTTTCTTGTTTCTTGTGATTTTGTATTTTACTAGTCATATTTCCTTAATGTTTTTTTTTGTTTGCAACTTTTCTTTTTTAAAATTTGGCAGCTGGAATTCCAAATGTTAGATGGTTTGGTGTTGAAGGCGACTATAATGTTCTAGTGATGGACTTGTTGGGTCTGAGCTTGGAAGACCTTTTCAACTTCTGCAGTAGGAAACTGTCTTTGAAGTCTGTTCTTATGCTCGCCGATCAAATGGTAAGGTTCTGTCTATTTTGCATTCATGGTGTACTATTTGTATGGCAGTTTGTTTGGTTTCGCTGTTTTCTTGCGATCCTTATTTTTATGCCAGATCAACCGAGTTGAGTTTGTTCATGCCAAGTCTTTTCTACATCGAGATATCATGCAAGATAATTTTCTTATGGGCCTAGGGAGACGAGCAAATCAGGTGATTTACTGGTTTTTTGAAGTTTACTTTGGGTGTTTTGTTCAAGAGCATTATGAATATTTGGCATGATCTGCGGTGTACTGTTGCACTTGGAGCACCACAGAGTGCAGAGAGTACCACAGAGTGCAGAGAGTATCATCTATGCATCCACGTTTAAGGGAAACAGTGTGTTTAGCACATCCCTCAAAATGTTGATGGCAGGAAATGGTTTCCATGCTATTAAAGTCATAGTTTTAACCCATTTCGAAGTGCATGCAAATGCACCCAAGAAAAATAAGTTGCAGAAGAAAATAAAAAATGTCACAAAAAATTGGCAGTATCTTAGATGACATTAATAATAAATTTTTTTTTTTAAAAAAAACACAAAAATGTTCACTAGGTTACGCAGTATAACCCTCATGAAAGTTGTTGGCTATCAGCTAACTCCTCTTATAGACCCGGAAAATGGTTATAAATGAACTGGTACCGCAATTCTTTATCCTGGAATGAAAGGTTAAAAATGTTACTTTCCTATGTCACGATAGTACAACCAAACAAAAAAAAAAAAATGTCACCATGATGCATTTCCCATCAATAGCATTGGTAAACACAGTATAATACAGCCTAGACAATACTTCAAAATTACACAAAGCAAAAAGGTACAAATATTTGTCTCGAATATAGAAAATTCAGAAGAGACTCATTATGACTGCAATTTTCTCCAGGATAATTCCTGCATCACATGGCTTCATGATGCTGATATGCTTCAGAAAAGGTCACTGATCAGTTCATTAATTTTGTGTTGGTAATCTCAGTATGTAAACACATCCTGCACAGTATAGAATAGAAAAGATAACTTCCACCTTTTCCAGAGTCAAGATCCATTATGAAAACAGGACTGGATTGTAAAACAAATCTCTATACTATAGAGTCATGAAATTAATACTTGAATTGGCAGTTTCCATATTATTATTTAAATGGGAATAATGGGGTGACATGCACAAACCCATTTCTTGAAATTCTAAATGCCCTTATAAATTATTTGTTTCATAGTAAAATTGTCATTATCATGCAACTCTTTTTTCCTTTCTAAAACTCATATAATAAAGAATGATGTTTGTTTCCAACCACCTTCAAACCTAATGACTTGAAAGTTCTACTTCTACTTTGTTACATTAGCTAAGAGCCTAAGGTTAAAATGCTTCTAAGAATTAGTGAGAGATCTCATGTTCTCGAACTACCGAGAAATCTTTTCCCGCTGATATGGCTGGATTAGTTCATCTTTTTTTAAAGGAATAATGAGCAATATTTTTTTTCTTGGATTTCTTTAAAATGAGTACTGTATCCGAAGCTGAATCTTACAGTTTAACTTTGATATAGTTCATTAAAAAGGAAAATGAAGAAGAAAAGATAAGTACCATACTGGATACACATATCAGACATTTTTTTATGGGCACAAGACAATGCGGGTATCAAGGAAAAGCTTCGATTATGGCTTGGTGGTATTATGCATATACTGTTTATGTAGTTTAATGTATTGTGCATAGATCTGTTTCTGACTCAACAACATGTCCATGTCCAAGTTTCGTATAAAAACGCACAATTCAGGGGCTACAAGTTTCTATAGTGACCTTGATCCAAGGTATTTCATAATGGTATCAGCCAGCATATTGTGCTAGCTTGCTGGTCGATACAATATGGCCACTATAATGGCCCTTTTTTGGGAAAAAAATCTTAAAAATTATTAGTATGTTTCATGACATGTTGCTTTTAGGAGTAGAGATTCAATGCATCTCTTCCATATTTCACCTGATGGAAAGATATTGGCAGCAACCCATGGTTCCACATTGCATGTACGCATACATCTTCACTCACCTTTTATCATTCACCGTGCTTTCAAATTGCAGGATGATTTGCAGGCTTTCTAGTCAATAGCATCTCTACCTACAAAGCCAATGAGAGTTGCATGTGTGAGGCTTTCTGGAAGGAGGGATGATTGTGATGGATTTGAGAAGCATGCTTAATAGTTTTTACTTGTTTGCTCTGGCGAGTGTATCTACATCTAAACCTGGGTAAGCTCTGCCTCTCTAGATCCTTTTGCTTATGCTTTAATCTTTTTTATTTCTTCCTTGTCTTTTGTATAATTTCCTCTCTCTATGTTGGGACATTTCAAAGGATGTAAAATCAAGGTATTATAGGCCTACTAACATGACAAACTTTTTCATCTCTTGGCGATGGGCATCCTTGCCTTCATTTTACATTTATCATTTGTATAGGAATTATCTCTTGTTTTAAGTAGCTGACAGTAGAATTATACCCGAGGACTTTCTCATCTTGCAGTACTGTAGACAAGGCCCATCTAAGGCTTGCTTCAGCAAAAGCTGTTTTGTGCCTGTCAAAGTACTGGGATAAAAAAAATACCGATTGATATCTATTATTCGACTTTAATATTATCACAGGTTGGATCTTTTCTTTCATGCAAAAGTTTGTTTGAAATGGTTGTTTACTAAGCATTGTATTCATCTTCTTAGAATGAAGATAAAATGTGTTAATTGTTTTGTTACCTTTTGTAGTCTAAAAGCAGATGATGTTTGCTTGTCCAGAGATTTTAATATGTTTCACACTAGTAGCAGCTGATTTTATCTTGGCATGCAGGATGTCTACCCACAAGCTAGGAAGCTATTCCTCAGCAAAGTACAAGCCAATATCCAATTATGTTTAAATCCGTGTTTATATTTCTCAGTTCTATGTATGTAACTTGGGAAAATTGTGCAGACAGGTGTTGGGTGTTACAGATTGATTGAAGTGTCTGAGCCCAATTTTCAATGGCCATTATATATACCAAAATACAAGGGCCACAAATGATTTCAATATTTTAAAGAAGTTTCTTTTGAACAAGAAATGGATTCCAGAGTTGAGAGAGCATCTTTGTGTGTTGGAATGATTTTTGCATTTGTAATGCTTCTTAGCTCCTTGAGTATAGCTTTTTACCCATAAAAAATGAATGAACATAAAATTACAAATTTGCAGATATAGTTGTGCTTTTGGTATAAAAGACATTGTATTGGTTCCATTTCCATATGATATTCTAGAATATACTTAACAGTAATAGGTGGGAAGGGTGGGTGTATAATGTGGCTCCCATCTGATGTTGCTGCTTTATTTTTCAGCTGAGCAATTACTCTTCACTGGAAGGTGTTCTGTACTGCAAGCCTCATTTTGAACAGCTTTTCAAGGAAACTAGCAGTTCCAACAAGAGCTTCTAGTCACGTAAGGCTCCTCTCTTGAGTGGTATCAGATTCTCTTTGATTTCTATCTGCTTAATTGCACGATATGTTCTTGCTTTTTAGCCGCTGCAAAGTCGGCAGAGAAGTTGACCTTGGAACTGGTATGCTAAAACCATTGGACCTATCCATGAATGTGGCAAGATTTTTACTTTTGTTAGAAAAATAATGCATAAGAAGGTGTGGAATAATGTTTAAGATGTTCTTCTGTTTGTGGATTTCAGACAAGATCACCTAGCAAGGTTGCTGGCATGTTTTTGGTTTCCTTGAGTCCCCTCTTTTGCAAATGAGGGAAACCTTCACATTTGAGGAAACCGATTTCCTTTTTTAAAGGTACTTTCTTATTTTCTCAATCATTTCTTTTGCAAATGAGAGAACTGTGACTCATTTACTTTTTTATTTTCTCAATCTCATCCCCGTGTGAATTATTTTTTGAATGTGTATCCGGTGTAAGATTCAAAAAAAATACAAACAAATCTGACATTATTTTTTAATTCGCAGATACGGATTTGAGGTCCGTCGCTAATATTTTAAGTGGTTTGTTCCGAGTTTCAGCCACGATTTTTTAATGTTGCGACGGACCTTCTTCGTCGTAGAAAATCCGTCGGCAAAAAAACCCAGTAAACAGCTACAGAGAATCCGTCGTTTATTTGGTTTTACGGCGGATTTGATCCGTCGCAAATCCACGATTTTGGTATAATGTAAATTGCACATGTTATCAACCCAATTAGCGAAGGTAATGATAAAGCAAGAAAACAAATATTTTCTAAATACTCTTGTTAAATGCACGAATAAGATTATGTAATGATGCATGTACCTTTCAATTCAACACTCCCTCACACGCAACTTCAACGCCTATTTCGTAAATGCCAACACTCCCTCATCACGCAACTCTAACGCCAAAAACTATTAATTAGACCACACTGCAAAAGGTAACTAGAGATTAAACGTCTGCCATTAAAACCCTTTTTGGAGTCGGAAGTTTAGGATTAATACGAAATTTGTTTTTCCTCTTCACTCAGGTCTTTGTGACCTTATGAACATATTGGATGGAAAATAAACGTTATGGTAGGCCTTACGAGTTGTTTAGCGGTGAAAATCATTATCTCTACTGCTATTTGTGGTGTGGTCCAGATGATCTTTGGATATGATTCGTCGGTGCTCATCTTCGCACAATGCGTACCTCCAGCAGCTATGTAGCTGGTGTGTGGTACACCAGGCAATCTGCTTCCCCAATCCGCTTCCGTTTTAGAAGCACTGCACGGCCTTCTAGCAAACCTCCCCAGCCAAAAGACCAGGCCTCGCTTTAGATGTACTCTGCAATATTACTATGTTAGTTTTACACCATTTAAAAAAAAAAAGTTGGTGACTCTTCTACTACGAAGGTAAGCATGTTTGTAGGGAAATCCAGACCATCCGAATCTCTGAACTAACTAGGACAGATAATGATCTGGAAGAATCACTGTGAATATAAGTTTTTCCCTTTAAATTTAGGCCACTCACCATTGCGTTCTAAGCTATCCCAAACTTTGATTGTTAGGGCTGTTTGATTGGTGTGATTTTACGGTTGCACTTCATCCGCAATGGGACCCACAGTTTGGATGGTATGGATAGCAGTAAACCAGTGCAACATGTGATGATGAGAGTCAGTTGTTTTCAAAATGGTGATGAACTAATACAGTAGCTTTCGTCTTAGTAGTTGGGGCAATGCGTCATGAAGAAATGGTAGAGAGCTGGTGGAGCCGGAATATGCGAAAAGCCATCTCTCCGGCACTAAACATGGCTGATGGATGTATCAATCGAGTCCTCCAATCTAATGGGTTCTGTCATGGATAGCTTTTGGTCACTAATTACAGTTACTAGGCAATTGGCAACCATCAGTTTTGCTTAATATGCCAGGCTAATGGTTGCGATTTCTCTACGCGGCATTGATTAGATGGATAGGAATAACCTACCAATTTGTACTCTGAACTAGTCGCCATCTACCTGCTCTGCCGTATGGGCAATATGGACGGTCCTGAGTGAGAAATCCCCGCTAAGAGGAGAGTCGATTGCTCAGCCGTAAAGTTTGATGGACCATATCATATAATGTCCCAAACTCCATTGAGGTTTCCGCCGGGATTCATTGAGTTGGCAGTTGGGAGGGATAGGGACAGGGGAGTGATTAATTATTTGGAGTGTGGATGTCACTGTAATTGACACGTCATCATTTTTATTAAATATATTAAAAAAATTACATTGGACGGTTTCATTTGGAAATCGGATTGCGTACTGTGTACACAGTACATTCTTATTGTGATGAGTAAACTCAGTTGGGCCCACTTTGTCTGTATGTGGTCTATCCACGC
Source organism: Magnolia sinica (assembly GCF_029962835.1). Taxonomy (NCBI): domain Eukaryota; kingdom Viridiplantae; phylum Streptophyta; class Magnoliopsida; order Magnoliales; family Magnoliaceae; genus Magnolia; species Magnolia sinica. Next base: position 68,131,821 of record NC_080591.1, read on the forward strand.
CGTCCATCCGTTTTTCCATCTAATTTAAGGGGTTGAGGCCAAAATTGAAGTATATCCAGATATCAAGTGGATCATACCATAATAAACAGTGGGGATAATGATTTCCGCGTGTTGAAACCTTGATGTTTATTTGTCATCCAACCTGTTCATAGGATCATACAGGCATGGATGAAGGGAAAACACAAATATAATAATAATCCAAAACTTTTGTAGCCCCCTAGAAAGTTTCAACGGTAAACGTTCAATTCAACAGTTTCCTATGGTGTGGTCCATTTGAATATTGTATATGCTTCATTTTTTCTCTCAAGCCCTAAAATTATCTGGTAAAATTGATGGACGGAGTGGATAAAATACATTAATCATGGTGGACCTCATAAAGTTTACTCAGTATGCTGAGTGTAGTGAGTTACTAGGCAATGGGCTTCCTTCCCTATGGAGATTCAGCGCGCATGGGTTGAGTAGCAAGACTCCTGCTAAAGTGACGTCATCTAGTTATGTGGGTCTCAGTATGATGTATGTTTTGCATCCACGCTATCCATCCATTTTGAGAGATCATTTTAGGGCATGAGCCAAAGATTGAATTAGATCCAAAACTCCAGTGGACCCCACCACAAAAAACAGTGGAAAGAGTCATGCCCACCATTAAAAACTTCTCAGGGTCACAAAAGTTTTCGATCAAGCTGATATTTGTGTTTTCCCTTCTTTAATGTTTGTGTTAACTTAAGGTCCACCATGATTTTTATTTAAGTTCCCACTTGGGAATTCAACGCCCGGGTTAAGTAGCGAGACTCGCTACTAAAGTGGCGTCACCTAGTTATGTCAGTCCCACCATGATGTATGTTTTAATCCACACCATCCATCCATTTTTAGAGAACATTTTAGGGCATGAGCCAAAGAATGAATCAGATTTAAAACTCGAGTGGACCCCACCACAGAAAATAGTGAAGAGAGTATGCTCACCATTAAAAACTTCTAAGGGCCACGAAAGTTTTCGATCAAGCTGATATTTGTGTTTTTGCTTCTTTAATGTCTGTGTTAACTTATGAACAGGTTGGATCTCAAATAAAAATCATGGTGGACCTTAGGAAGGCTTCAACGGTGGACGTCACTCTCCTCACTGTTTTCTATGGTTGGGTCCACTCCAGCTTTGGACCTGCCTCATTCTTTGGATCATGCCCTAAAATGATCTCTCCAAATGGATGGATAATGTGGATACAACACATATATCATGGTGGGCCCCACAAAACTTGGTGGCATCACTTTAGTGGCGAGTCTACCTACTCAACCCGTCGGTAGCTAATCCACCTCCAATTTCTTTCTTCTAAAATTTAATTAAGTCTTGTTATCTCACGACAATTTCATAAGATTAAAAAAAGAAATTACAAAGTCTGCTTGATTAACAAAGAATATTAATTGCGACCCATGATGAGTGATGTCTATAGGAACCTCACCGTGGGCCCACCTTTATCTATGCGTTGTATATCTACTTGATCCATCCATTTTCTCATATTATTTTAAGACTCAACCCGAATCGTACTTATGATCGGGTCAGACTCAGTCCGAATTAGTCCAGGCCAGACCCAAACTCGGATTGGGTTAGGCATGCTAGACTCGGTACCAAGTCAGGTCAAGTTTGGGTCAAGCCTATTTCAAAACCGAATTGAGTTGGGTAAGCCCTAACTTGGTTTGAATCGACTCGATGCCCACCTCTAATCATGATGGTTGTTTTTTAATCCATACTGTTTATCCATTTTGCTCACTTACATCAGGGCACAGGTCTAAAAATAAATAGATTGATATCTCAAGTGGACCACACCGCAAGAAAAGTGGTGTTTGAACACATACCATTATAAATTTCGTAGAGCTCAATGTAATGTTTATTTTCCATCCAAACAACTAATAACGTCACAAAGACATGGATGAAGAGAAAATACAAATATCAACTTAATCCAAAACTTTTGTAACCCCCAATAAGTTTTTACTCTTCTAATCATCCATGTTTCTTGTGGTGTGGTCTACCTGATATTTGGATCTTCCTCAATTTTATGCTTATGAACTAGAATGATCTGTAAAAATAGATGGACGGCGTGGATAAAATACATACATCATGGTGGAAACAATAGAGCTTTTTTAAGATCCTTACTCTTGCTCCTTTAGTAGACTCTCTGGAGTTTCAATACCCAGTCAAGGGTTCGAGTATCCATAGGTGGTGAAATCCCACCACGACGTAAGTGTGTGGGGTGTATGTGCGTGTGTCCAAAAATATTTTTTTTAAAAAAAAGAGCTTTTCCAATAACACACAGTACTGCAATCAATGGTATATGCTACTAGTGTCCCCTTTATCAAAGCCACTTATATGAGCAAATAGTCAGTGGCTCAGGTGGGCCATACTATAATATTTTCTGGAAAATCAACCTGAACCGCAAGGTGCCTCACCCCATTTTAGGCCACAGGCCGAAAAAATCAATTCTATCTATAATTCAGGTTAACCACATGATTGTAGACAGTGTATAAACGATCCTCGCCTTCCAAATTGTTTCCATTAGTCTGACTCAAGTGATTCATGTATCGGTATGATTTTTGGCAAAATGCTTTAATAATAATAATAATAATAATAATCTAGTTGTTGAAGTAGATTTTGATGTAAGTATAATGTTTGACCCTTTAAAATAAAAGGTGGACATCTCTCTCCCAATTATTTTCTTTAGTACATATCTCTAGGCTCAATATGAGACTTAATGGCCATTATAGTGGATATTACATAAACATCATAGTGCGCCCCGGAAAAATCAAGACTCACGCCCCATACAAATATATGTGTGTTTGTGTGTGTGTGTGTGTGTAAACTCTCATTACAATTGGAGAAATATGGGGGGATTGAATTTTTGGCGGGGGCCCACCATGATATGTATGCAAAATCCATTTCGACAATTAAATACCTAATCATTTAGGCACGAATCCAAAAAAAGTAGGTTGAAATCATATATCACGGTGGCTACTCAAAGCTCCTGCCCGTCCCAGTTAATTGGATGGATGGTGTAGATAAGATCATACATCACAGTGGGTATCCACCGTCCAGATAGCTGGACGGTGTGGATGAAACATGTACACCTGGTGGGTCCCACCTGCTGGACCATGTGGATGCAATATGCATCATGCAGGCTCCACTGTCCAGACTATCTGGACGGTGAGGATACATTCATCAATGTGGGCTACCACCGTCCCAACTGGGCGGTGTGGCTATAATACATACATCTAGGTGGTCTAGCACCATCCCAGCTGGCCTGGATGGTGTAGATCAAAGCACATACATGAAGGTGGCCCACTACAGTGCCGTCCAAACTGTCCAGCACCGTCCAGACAGTCTGGATGGTGTGCATGGAAGACATACATCACAGTGACTGGACGGTGTGGGGCTTCTCATATACACCAAAGTGGGCCATGCACCAAAAGAAAAAAAATATAGGGAAAGAGAGGGAGAGAAAGAGAAAGAGAAGGTGGAGATGGGAGGGACCCCACCACTATGGGTCCCTCTAAATATAATGCATACATTAGGTGGATCCCATTACACCCCCCCCCCCCCCCCCCCCTAAAAAAAAAAAAAAGAAGAAGAAGAGATGATGAACACCCACCGTTAGATCTCATCTTTCGTCTTCCGCCGATAGGTTTTAGAGTTCTAAGGGAACAATTCCAACGGTTGAGAAGGACTTTGGATGGTGGAGATGGGAGGTACGAAGGTGGGCCACACTAGCTTCTCTCATGGAAGCTTGGACGTTGGGTTGTTTGGAGAATGAGAGAGAGAGAGATGGGTGAGTGATGGGTGTACTTGGTTGTAAGAGAAAGTTGACTTTGGGGAGGGTGGTTGCACTTAGGGATGGGTGTTGTACTTTAACTAGTAATGTGATTGATGGGATTGATTTGATTAGAGATTCTCTTGCGCGGCGCTTTCCTCAAAATAAACGTGAGCCCACAACTCCTGGCCAGGGTGTCGCATCGCGCACGAGACGTGACGTTAGAACCGCGGCGATAGCGCGGTCATTAGGTTACAAGTTTCAAGTCAAGTCGACATAAATATATAGAATGCGACTTATGGTTGCGCGCAACCACCGATTACAGGTCGTTGGTTGCCAAAATTCGACTGGAAAGACCGCGGAAGTCTATGGAACGGTACGGTTTAAGGTACGGGTCTTACAATGTCTGTGAGACATTTAAAAAAAATTCCTCTTCTTATGATATATATATATATATAGTAATGGTCTCCTGCGCACTGTATCGCAAAGAGTTTATATACAAGCCTTCCTGTAAGCGGTAGGATGAGGAGAATTGGTGGAATTCAATTTCATTGAGAGAGGGAGAGTCTTTAAAAAAAAAGACTCTCTCTTATACTCAGCGAGAGAAATTTGGAATTGCAAGAGAATTTCTCGCGAAAGCTCGCATGAAGATCATGCGAAAGCCTTTCTGTGTGGGGCTTACTATGATGTTTGTAATAAATCCAACTTGTCCATCCGTATTTCAAAATTATTTTAGGATATGCGACGAAGAATAAGGAGATTCAAACAATTAAATCGGCCACATGAGAGGAAACCGTGGGAATTTAGTGACCACATTTGAAATTTAAGGTGTTGACCCCATAATTGAAGCACATACATAGATCAATTGGATCATACCCTTTATAGGCCCCATAGTGATGTTTATTTGTCATCAAACATGTTCATAAGATTATACAACATGGATGAAGGTAAAACACAAATACAAGCTTGATCTAAAACTTCTGTGGCTCCCAAGAATTTTTCAACGGTGGATGTTAAATTCAACTGTTTCTAGTGGTGTGGTCAATTTGAACATTTAATATGCCTAATTTTTTGTGTCAATCCCTAAAATTATCTTGTAAAATTAATGGACGGATAGGATAAAATACATAAATCATGGTAGACTCCACTGAGTTTACTCAGTACGCTAAGCGTGGGAGTCTGGACAAAGGATGAATCTCCGGACTGGCTACTGCCCCTGCCAACAGCCACGGGCTGGTGTTCAGTGCTCTGTGGGACCCACCATGATGTATGTATTTCACCTATTCTGTTCATCCATTTTTACCGATCATTTTAGGCTTCATCTAAAAAATGAGAGGGATATAAACCTCAGTTGGACCACACCACAGAAAACAATAGTGACTAGATATCCACCATTTAAATGCTCCTAAGGTCCACTATACTGTTTATTTGACATTCAATATGTTGATTAGGTCATACAGACCCAGATGAATGGAAAAAACAAATATCAGCTTGATCCAAAACTTTTATGGCCCCTAAAATTTTTTTAATGGTCATCGTTCATTCAACACTCTTTTCTGTAATGTGGTCCATGTGAGATTGGGATATATCTCATTTTTGGTATCATACTATAAAACGATTTAGAAAAATATATGGACGGCATGGGTGAAACACATACTTCATGGTGGGGCCCACAGAGCACCGACCATCAGCCAATGGCTGGTGGCAGGGGGCGTAGCCAATCCGTTTCCCGATACTGACAGGTTGAGCAACGAGATTTGCAACCGGAGTGACTTCACCAATTTACGTGGCCCCATCATGATGTATGTTTTGTATCCACGCGTTTCATCCATTTGGAGAGATAAATTGAGGGTAATATCAAAAGAATGAGTTAAATCCAAATATCTAGTAGACCCCATCACAGAAAACACTGGGGACAGCGACGCCCACCATTAAAAACTTCTAAAGGCCACAGAATTTTTAGATCAAGTTGATATTTGTGTTTTCCCTTCTTTCAAATATTTTTTTAACTTTTGAACACGTTAGATTTCAAATAAACATTATGGTGGGCCTTAGGATAGTTTCAATGGTGGGAATCACTTCCCCACTGTTTCTGTGGTGGGTCCAATACAGCTTTTTATCTACCTCATTCTTTGGCTCATGCCCTAAAATGATATCTAAAAATGGATGGACGGTGTGGATACAACACATACATCATAGTAGGGCCCACAGAACTTGGTGATGTCACTTCATTAGCGGACTCACTACTCAACCTATCAGTATCTAATCCGCATCCCGGCTTTCATGCATTTTTCCTTGTTGGCTGAATAGTGATTGGTCCATCCAATCATCAATGCAATTACACAATCACACTGTCCAATTAAATTACAACAGTATGCAAACAGAGGATCCATATTCTAAGCGTAATCCACTTCCCATATCGTAGCCATCGCGTGAATCCAGGAAGTGAATAGGCTGGTTGTCAGCAAGTTATGTGTGTCCTATCATGAGGTATTTGTTATATCCAAACCATCCAACTATTTGTCAAGCTTGTCTTAAGGCTTGAGGCTAACAATAAGACGAATTTAGCTATCAGGCAGACCACACTGCAAAAAGCAGTGGGAGATTGAACGTATACCATTGAGACCATTTTTTGGGTCACAGAAGTTTTGGGTCAATATGAATTTTTTCCTTCTTTCTTCAGGTCTTTGTACCCTTATGATCAAATTGGATGGAAAATAAACGTTATGGTGGGCCCTACAAATTGTTTAACGGTGAAAATCATGATCTCACTACTATTTGTGGTGTGATCCATATGATCTTTGAATATGATCTCTTCATTCTTGGTAGCATATCCTAAAATGATTTTGAAAAACGAATGAATGGGTTGGATTTATCACAAACATCATAGTATGTCCCACACAAAAAGGCTTTTGCATCATCTTTATGCGAAAGGCTTTTGCACACGAAATTCTCTTGCAATTCCAAATTTCTCTCTGTGAGTGTAAGACTCTCCCAGTCTCCCTCTCTCGATGAAGTTAAATTCCACCCGTTCTCCTCATCCTATGACTTATATGAAGGCTCGCGTATAAATTCCTTGCGGTACAAAGACCATTACTCTCTCTCTCTCTCTCTCTCTCTCTCTCTCTCTCTCTCTCTATATATATATATATATATATATATATCAGTGGGCTTCTTATAGAAACTAAATAAAAGCTAAATAACAACATGCCAATTTAATCTAATTGTTTTCTTTGGCGTGGTTTAAAAAAATTTATTTTTTATTTTAAGTTCTGAGCCTAAACAAGGATATTAGCCATTTAATGATGGGAGTTGATTTAGCATGCACATTACAACGGGCCTGCCAACATTCAAGTATCCATTTAACTCTTGATCTTAATGAGGCCGACCGTGATGTACATCATAAGATTTTGCAACTCACATGATTGTCAGTAGAAAATTTTTCAGAAAAAGCTTAAAAATCAAAACCCATCAAGCAATAATCATTCATGATATTGAACGCTGATGTAAGAAGCAAATCTCTCCTATATAAATACCTGAAAATAGGCAACAAAAATGCAGTGTTAGCCAAACTGGTAGAGTCTACTTTCAGTAAAGTGTTTTATCTGTGATATAATTCCTTATCATGCAGTGATGATCGAAGCCATCAACACATTTGTCACAAACCTGCATTACATCTATCATGTCCAGTCTATAGAAACAACTAATCAAGTAAGCTATACAATCAAAACATATATAAAGTCCAAAAAGGTTAAGTGTCCAAAAAAGTATTAGACTATTGTCGCTAATCGGTGAGCTCAGTAAAGCAATGATGCCATGCAACAAATGAGCCAATTCCAACTTAGCCTAAATTTGAATGATACCGGTCTGGCTCGGGCAATTCGACGTCTCCTTTGATAATGATATCAATGGAAACCTTGTAAAGATCTTCCCAAAGAGGTTTGCCATGAATCATTTAGAGTCCATCTGCCAAAATAACTCGCCCTTGAGCAACGAGCTCTTTACGCCAAGAGTACAACTTGCATGGCCGCATTCTCTCTACACATTGATGATTCCCAACTGAGGATCCACCAGTCGATTTTAAATTCTCCGGTTGAACCAAATCCATGTGTTGTTGTTGTAATAAAGTTCCACACCATGTGTTATATACGATAATTGAAATTTTTTTAATACTATTTAAATTTTAAAAAGAAGGATTTCAATGAAAATTGACCTGAATCATCTCTTTGATACCCCCAATTTAGTCCGTAAGAAAATCTATTTTCTTAAGTTAGTGAAAGGTACTCATCGCAACTAAAGATTATGGCTCTTATCAGCTAACTGGTATCCGAGCTCACTCTTTGATAACTCCCACAATCTTAGATATTTTCTTTTCCACTTTCTTGTGATTACTTTCATAGAAATTTCAGATCTAAATCTGCAGAAGATCATGACTAGAATCAGCCCAGAATTTATCCATTTGCATCAATTCCCCAAGAAAAACTCTAGACTTCACTTGTGTGTCATACTCTAGCCCGACTAGTTATTTAGAATCTAAAAATAGAGATTATTAGAGACCAAGTAAAAGAATCGTAAAAGTTAAATCCTCCATGAAAAAGCTTTTTATCTAAGGCTATCCAGGTCCATTGGAAATGGAAAATGGATTTACATGTGCATGTAAACACAAAAACATAGTTCTGTCTTCTTCCAACAGCTAGTTCTCAAGGTGGTTTGAACCTTTACCTCCCCATTTTCTATTACTTCTTTTAGGGATGTTACAAATGGAAGTTGCAGCACCAATAGGACCCCTTCTAGGACCTTTATCAGTAACAACTAACAACACATGATGAGTCCAAAATGGATGAATCCCTGAGGTTTCCTTTGAATCCTTGGGTTGGTGGGCTGCAAATAGACAATTAAGGAAGGAAACACTTGATTTTTAAGCTAAAAGTTCTAAAAACTTGAGGAAGGAAACACTTGATTTTTAAGCTAAAAGTTCTAAAAAGTGTGACCCACTTAATGGAAAGCTTTTATCTCACAACCTTACGCTACATTGGTGCATGTGGCTGCATTTGGTTGAGCAATGCTTCACACACATGTTAGTAAAACTCACCCACAACTTATGCTTGGTCCAAGAATCAGGTTGGATGAACAGCTTGGTCATGCATATGTGTAAAACTCTCTCATCAATCGCCTGAAATGTGCAAGTAGCATCGCCTATAAAATCTAGAGAGTACAAATTAAATCTCTGGTTAAAGCCTAAAAATGATGTGCAATTATTCATAGTAAAGTAATTCATCAACAAAATAGAAATACATAAATGCAAAAACTGTGATGATGCACTCATTGCTTGGCCCCACCACAAAGAACACCTGATGCAAAAATCAGACCAATCCCCTCATCTTGTGGACCACAAAAAACAATGGACAACCGCCAAACTGGTCCTATGTACAAGTATGACCGCTTGATGAGTGGATAATTTGGACTTTTGCACCAGGTGATCTTCATGGTGGGGCAAACCAATTGGATAGATTGGAGGTCATACAGACTTACACAGACGATAAGTAGGCAATTATGCACCACCTGGATGATAATACTATGGTTCAACTGGCTGCATGTGAGACCACACAAACACAAGTTGGCAGACATCGTATGGCAAGATTACTGACAAGAAGCCATTGGAACCAAGCAGTAAAGCCCTATGATCGGAACTCGAGCATTGTGAACTAAAGCCAACGACTCCATCACCATCGATTTTTCTTTTTAAAACCCATTTGGACCCCAAGGAAACTCTTATTTTTCACTACATCAATGAAGTTTAAAGCATAACCTATCATCCATAATTACATAGTCGTGACTGAGAATAGAAATAATATGCCATTGGAAGCATAAAAACCTCAAAAGTAGGCAAAAAATGTTTTTTTTTTTTTCTGGTAAGTAACATACTGAAAGATATTGAAACAATCCCTCTAAATGCTAGGGCTTCAGATGGACACCCCCTGTTATGTACGAGGCCTGGCATTCAAAATCACAGCATAAGTAACAGAAAGGCCATGTTAATGTTATGTTATGACCTAACGTATAAAAACATGATCCCAAAATTACCACCTGTTGAAGGAAGGCAGGGTGCTGAATGCAAACAATACAATATTAGTCTATAGGAACCTGCAGATGACAACAAGTTCCAGCATGCATGCATGCATGGTTATTGCAGTGAGAAGGTTCTGTGCCTTAGCACATACCAGCCCCAACACCATTTCTGTGGAGGCAAAGGCAACATATTTCAGACATGAACAGAAACTAGGACAGGGCTGTATTTTCTTTTCTTTTCTTTTCTTTTAATCGCAGCAACAAGAATCGAGAGCCTAAGAATTTGGAGTCATCGATCAGAACCAACATGCATATTTAATTCGCAGTTAAAATGAGAGTTTCAACTTCTGAAGGAGTATACCTTATTCATCATATTCCATGGACCCACTTGGGGCAAGCAATCCTTTCCTCTACCAGTGTCATGGGATTTAAGCTACAAAACCAACCAGAAGCAATGACGAAAAATTAAAAAGCACTCAAAGGAGGGAGTTCCTGTGGTTAAACTAGCTAGTCAATGAAACAAATCCCGCATTTGTTAAAAAAAAAACCAATTTACCTACCAAAGTGTAGGTAAAATGCATGCTTCAATCGAAGCAAGTTTCTCACTGATTTTGATGCCAAACTCCTTTGCATAAGGATCTTTGTGGTAACTGGTAAGTACCGTGGTGAACTGTCTAACCAAAGAAAAATGAAGTTTCACGGTACTTCATTCTGACACAAGCATTAACAAAGAGTAACTACAAAGCCAGTGCCAATCACCATGTTGATGCACTAAAGAATAGTTTCTAGGAATTTCATGTGCTTGCTCTGCATACTTTTGGAATGTTCTCAAGGCATGGTAAGAATAACTTGCATTTTTTTTGTGCGACATTGGAACATCTTTTGTGTTCAAGCATTCCCAAATTACTTTCTTTTTGTTCTAACAAAGCAAAAATTAGTTTATGGGTTGCCCCAATTTCCTTCAATCGGTATAGACCTATGTCAACGTATATTTTTTTTGGGCCAATACATATGAGATCCCAACATAGAGAGATAGGAAATTATACAGAAGACAAGGAAGAAATGAAAAAGATGAAAGCACAAACAAAAGGATCCAGAGAAGTAGAGCTTACCCAGGTTTAGATGCAGAGTTGTGTTTACTAGCAAGGAATGATTGCATGCACAGGCACTTTTCCCAAAGCAGTATCATTCAGATGCTATACCAAAATACAAAGTAAAAAAACTAAAAATAGTGAAATTCAGATTTACTGCAGCACTTGATAGTCACTTTGCCTTATAATTTTATTCTCATTGAATTAAATATTGAGAATCGCCTAGCAGCCACATGTCACACATGGCCTGAAAAACATTGAAGTGATCATAAGAGTAGAAGCCAATATACCTTTACAAAAACACACCATTGATCAAGTAGTCGAAACCTTCCACTCGAGTACAAGGATTACTTTCATCAACCTTGGTTGTTTCTTTCATTTTCCTAAGGCAATGTTGCTTTTTGGGATCTTCAGAATATGCATGATGGACAACAAACAGATGATTTTTGCAGTTGTTTAAATTGCTGAATTTCTGTAGAACATCTTTCACTTGAGATTTTGAATGGCTGTTCATTTGCTTGTTTGGTAGATGCAAGTGAGATAATAATTAGTCATGAGATCACTCAGAGCTTGGAAATATCATAAAACCAACGAGATAATTCACTATTCATTAGATCACTCAGAGCTTGGAAAGGTCAACCAATAAACATTACTTAATAGTTTTGGAAGTGCAAAACCCTATCCTGGCTACATACAGTTGCAAAAGTACAATTTTGAAATCTACTTTCCTGCACGTGCCAATGTGCCACGTGGAAGTGAGATCTGAACTGTAGAAGGTAAGAAAATTGCTCAATCCACACGTGCCATCAATTAGCTATAGAAATCATAAAAAATGGTGGGAAAAAATCTCATTAATCTGAAACATGATCTCCATACAAGGTATAAAACTCAACAAAGAAAAGCCAATTGTGAAGGACAAAAACCAACCAACAATAAAGTCAGCTCAAATAGCTAACGGAAAAAGAAAAGGAAAAGGAAAGTATAACTTAAGCAGCCATCCCATGTTTAGCATGTGGTATCCTGCTAATGTGTACATGAAGCAGTCAACTTGAAACAGAGGATCTATTACCTCACCCACTGCTGCCTTAAAGTGAATATAAATGGCAGACGTTCCACGCTCTCAGAAGCAGAAGTTCTACTACCACCATTGCCATGAATTGCTGCCTAAACCTGAAAAAGAAAATAAAAAGGAGTTTATGAGAAAGTGATTCTTCGAGTACTCTTTCATACAATCAACTCTTTCATAATTTGGTTGTCATTATTGTTAGGTAAATACCTGAAGTTGTTGGAATTTGACCAAGAAAATGCTGGATTCAACATATTGTGGGTTGTTTTCAGCATTCCTAAGCTACTAATACAAAAAGATTGAAGATCGCCCTACAAATAGATAGATCCACCAGCCACATAACAGCTAATAACACATCCACCAGCCAAGCTCCAATCACCCCTTCAACCATATGATAGCTACTAATACAAAAAGATTATACCAAAATAAGAATTTCAACCACTCTTATCAGCCTTATTCATGAATAAGAATCCAAAAAGATTATACTCAAATGGAAAAAAGTTTGGAATCTGCCAGCCCCAACTCATAGAGATCTCATGGCAACTAGTAGCCAAATCGGCAAAACTGTCCAAATTATGATAGATGGACAATAAACTGAGAATTATGCAGACGACCATTTAATGGCTTGTTAAAGCAAATGCTATCCAGTGATCTGACTACTTCGAACTGGTGTTCAACCACTCTGATTCTTGGATGATGATCAATCTAATCAGGACAGTTTGATTTACGACGTGCCAATGGCCACAAGTTGAGCTTTAATATAGACATCGACCCATTCTGGGGGCACAGATTCAGCGTTAGTGTAGGGCTAGGGCCCTTTGATACAAGCTAAAAGAATTATTGTTCCAGGAGCACCCGTTTGACAATGAACTGCATATAGTTGAAGATAGAATCTTGTTGTCAAGAAACAACTCCTGAAAGACTCAAGTGATATCACGTAAGAAACAACTTATGAAAGATGGAATTGAGATCTCATGAGGCCCAGTTGAAAAGAAGCTCAAAGCTGAGATTGTGACTTCAGTACGCTGACTTGATGCTCAGGAGGGCCTATAGACCTACGCTGTGTTGTGTCGAGGAGGAAGCTTAGGGCTAGATCATGCTTTAATGATCTAGCTACAAATACTCATCATTGGGTGGCAAATGGGACCCACCTAAAGATCTGCTCTAGAGAACACTTCAGATTAAAGGCCATAACATGATAAAGACGTGCAAAGTTTGATCTGATGAGCGTTCCAGGAAGAAACATCTCTCATGGGCATTTTATCGAATAGTATGTGTGCATCATTAATCTAACAACATTTTACATACATATCAATCAAAGAGGTCCCAACATACAGATCAAACATGAGTTATCAAGTATGTGAAAGAAAAAAGTTAGGAACTCAATCTAGCAAATGTAAATGTGTCTATGAAATCAACTAATCTAGATCCAGAATTGATATAACAAACTATCATAAAACCAAAAAGAAAAAACTATAGGAAAAATATGAAAAAACTAAAGGAAAAATATACTCCAAAAAATCCACATGGAAGAAGCATCAACTAATAATTCCAGATCTATACCATTTTCTAACTAAAAAAATAAGAAAAAAATATACTCCCAAAAATTCACATCAGGAAAATGCTACAGATCTCAAACTCTAAATACTATAAAAGAAAGAACATTTCTTGCCAACCCAAATCAGCATCTACAGCTTCACATAGACAAAATCATGCCAAAATATAAAAAAACACTGATTAGAAAAATGGAAACAGAGGGGTTTTGAAGAAAATCGCCTCTCTTGCTCAGTCGTACCCCGAATCTAAGCTTTGGCGACCTTCTCGTCGACGTTCAAGCTCCGAGTTGCGAACTTGACCCCAATCATTGACCTGAACTCATTCCTGGTGAACCTCAAGAGAGAATTTGACTTCCTAACTCCTGAATCACCGATTAGAATGACAAAAAGGCAGGAAAGATGGTGGAATTACAAAATTACCTTGGCAGAGCTTCCACGGACCTCCGGAAAGAAGACATTGTTGAGGTCATTGATGCCATTACAGAACTCGACGGCCACGATTCTTCACCCTGGCGGCTGCAAGCAGATTACCACAAGGCCTAGAGCAATGACCACTGCTGGAGTAGCAGCTTGGCCATGATCTGCAGCAGTTGGCGCATTCACCACTTGTGCTAGAGGCTCCACACCTGTTACTCAGAACGAGATAGAGATTGAGAGAGGGAGGGAGAGTGAGAGGGAGATCGAGAGAGAGGGTTGAGATCGGGAGAGGGAGATCAAGAGAGAGGGTTGAGATCGGGAGAAGGAGATCGAAAGAGAGGGAGATCAAGGGAGAGGGAGATCGAGGGAGGGAGAGTGAGAGGGAGATTGAGAGAAAGGGTTCGGAAGATCGAAAGAGAGGCAGATTGAGAGAGGGGGAGAGGGGGAGATTGAGAGAGGGATACGGAGACGGAGACACGATGGAGATGCGAAATGAGGCACGGTAGGGCTTTTGGCGTAGGGAAGGGGTTAAAACCCATCGGTAGTCTGTGGCAGATAGAGCAATGTCCCTCTTGGGCCTTGTGGGGTCCACTCAGAGTTTTTTAATCGAATCCATTCCGTCCATCTGTTTCAAAATAAAATAATAAAATAAAATAAAAATAAATAAGAAGATCCAACATTCAATTGGGACACACCAACAAAACAGTTAAAAGAACAACATATAACACAAGGACTCTAGGACGGTTGAATACCGTTTCAAATCAGGAACGGCTTAGAGCCGTTTCTGAACCAAATTCTCATACATATCGGATTGACAATTTTGGTGTAGTGGTGTAGTGTGTTCACGTGAGATCCACTCATATCGTTAGATATTTAATCCCTATTACCTATTAGTCAATAGACAATATCAAGCTGACATGTGGTTCTAGGGAGCTACGTTAAGGAAACATTTGTGAGATAGATTTCTACCATTAGTTTTATAAGACCCATTGATAATTATATGAAATCCACTCTAACCATTAGATTCCACACAAACATTTATTTCCGTGGCTCAAAAATCATACCCATCCATGATTCCCTTGGGTCACACTAATTAAAATAGTTTAGAGGGCAAGCATTGCGCTTTAGACTGTTTCTAAGCATGTGGTCCACCTGATTCATGGACGGAGCTGATTTTTAGGCCCTCGGTCTAACATATGGTGATACACTTGGTGATCAAGGTAGATTTTACATAAATATCACGATGGGGCCTACCTAGGCTATTTGCTTGGATGCAAAGGTGACTGAAGGCAGGGGCATGAAAATTATGTTGATTAATGAGGTAATTTTTTAAAAGGAGTACCAATGTAACTTTCATATTAATTAAGTAGTTTTGTAAATTCACAAGAAAATAAATGATTAAAAGATAAAAATTTGTTTAACATTATTCTTAATATAGATATAATATACAGAGGTCTCTAGTCCAATCAATTGAATACAAGTTGTTAATGTTTACCCGGTGAATGACTTCCAACCTTTCATGTGTACATGACATCCAAACCTTTCAATATGCCGATCCTACCATAAGGATCTTTTATTGAAAATTCACCTTGAATTACTAATTAGGTGGGTCACGCCATGGAAAATAATATCTAGCCTTTGATAAGTAGAAAAGTACAAGTTCGGCTCATTCAATGAGTGGATGTAGCTAATTTTCGCACCAGGTGATGGGGGACTTTTTGGTAAGTCTCGCACGCATGAAAGTTAAAAGTCATACACAAGGTTAAACCACTAGCGGAAGTTATTCACCATGTTAGACAATAAAAGTTACGGTCCAAATGGATGTAAAATTCAACCCTTCCAATAGGTTGGGCCCACTATAAGGATCAACTAGTGTAAAATATTAAACCAGATGAGCTATGCGTAGAAAACAGTGGGCTACACTGTAAAAAACAATATCTAGCCGACGATAAATAGCATAGCAAAATAGAAGTATTGGAAACTGGACGTGTGGATGTATTTAATTTTTAGGTGATCCTCGTGATGTGGCCAACTTATTGGACAGGTTGGACATTAAGATTGGAAGTTACCCGTTGGGTGGATGTCAACTTATGGACCAGCTAGTTGGACTTGAAACCTCTCATCGATAGAGAGAAGCACTTACTCAGCTGAGCCCCAATCTGATGTCACTATCATTAACTTGGGCATGATTAGAATCGTCGGTGATCAAAACAGGAGATGGTCTGACAGTTAAATTGTTGATAATCATTAATTAGACTCACAGGAGCAAGTAGTGTAGCCCACCTAATCTATGTATCTGCCTCATAATTAGTAAGATGCCCTAATAACTGCAATTGAATCTAATGATTGGTGTGGATTTTCCGGATTGGCCACCAACCTTGCTGGTGTGTACCTGTGTGCAAAGACAAGCGTTTGGCTGTACGAACGGTTCAAGGGAGATCAAAGTTACATGAGCCGCACAATAATGTATTTATTATATCAACACCGTACATTCATTTGGCGAGATTATTTTAGATCATGACCCCAAAAATGAGTCATATCGAAAGCTCAAGCGGATCACACCACAAATAGCAGTGGGACAATGATTCTTACCGTTAAAACATTTGTAGGCCCACCATAACATTTATTTGCCATCAAATCTGTTCATAGGGTCATGCAGACCTGGATGAAGAGAGAACAAATATCATATTGATCTAAAATTTCTGTGATCCCATAAGGGTTTCAACGGTGGACGTTCAACCTCCCACTCCTTTTTGCAGTGTGGTCCACTTAATCTTTATATCTCTTTTATTTTTCAGCTCAAGCCTTGCAATTGCCGAATGGACAGTTTGGATATAACACATACCTCATGATGGAACCCACAAAATTTGGTGATGTCAACACACCATCCAGGTTGGTGATGTGTGGTACACTAGCCAATCCGCTTCCATTATTTGTGGGCACATTTCCAACATAGGCTGTAGAAACTGATGGATGAAGTGGATCTCACATAGACATCATGGCAGCCCCACAGCGCTTTTCTTCCTACAACTCAAGCAAATTGTACTTGCACCAAAAGTGTCCAGAGCACTCATCTTGGGTGTATCCCTAACTGTGGTGCCCATGGTGATATATGTGTCTTACAACCATGACATATCAGAAGTGGACCACACTTATAGGAAATAGTACTAAATGAAATTGCACCATTAAATTCTTGGGAGCCACTAAAATGTTTATTTGCCATCCAACCTGTTAATAAGGTCACAAAGATTTGAATGAAAGAGCCCCAGAGATATCAGCTTGAACCAAACTTGCAGCCCCAAGAATTGCTACGTTTTTTTTGCTCGTACTCTTAGATTTCACAGGGCTTCCTTTTGAACTGGAAAAACTTACGATTTGATAGGGCTTTTGGGATGCGGAATGTCCAAACAAACTCCTGGATGAATATGTCAACCGGCTAACTATCCATGGTCATGAAAGGAAGGTGACAAAAAACCAAGGCCATTCATCATGTAGGCGTGATGTGAATGTTGGTTAGATGATGTATTTGAATGACAAATGTTGGTGTGACCATGCAGCAATGCATGTTGTAGTTTTTGTTCGTTGTGTCCTAGTATCACATGTTAAACTGCTTTATTATTATTATCCGTCAGCGTGCCATGGATTACCCGTGAAATGGTTAAGAGTGGATGAATCCTGGATGCAGCCCATAAAAATTGAAATTCAAAGTGGTTTTCTTTTTCTTTTTAATTGATAAATAGAAATTTAGGAAAGGAGATACATTCACCCTTGATTTTTATAGGGTCACTGTGATGATTATATGAAATCCACTCTATCCATTGGATGCCTTTCGGCCTATGGCCCAAAATCAGAATCAGGGAGTCCTATCTTATGATTTATTTTAAAATAATATCATATACATTTGCTTGTTTGATGCAAAGGGGTATATGACAGGGATAATTATTTTGTGAAATCTAAGTGCAACTTGTCAGTTCTGTGAAAGCTCTATCATCTTGATGGCAACGAGAGTGATTATATCATAATGGTCGAAAAGGAGAAATGTGAGTACCCAGTATATATAAATCTTTCCAACTGTCATGTAAATCTTTTTTAAGAAATAAAGCAATGCAAATGTAATAGCATGATGGCCATCATCTATGATATCTAAGAAGCTAATCTAGTAGGACATATCACATCGGCCATACCCAATTTCTCCCCATTTGAACAACCTATTCCCCTAACAAAACGGCAATTAAGTGGACCCAATTTGGTGGTTAGGATAGTCCGATGTGGACATTTCTCAGCTCTGACCCTCTTGCATGGTCCCCACTATATAAACAATTTTAGTCATCTAAAAGTGGGCCTTTGCCTTAAGAAGTGGCCACAAGGTAGCCTCTGCACCCTAGGTCTGACCTTTTTCTTTTTTTTTTCGCTGGCTCGAGCCCGGACCCTAAGAAATCAAGGGTGGGCTTTTGTCTCGTAGCGATTTATGCTAATATATTAAAAAAGAGAATGTCTTGAATCCAATTGGTTGGACCATAGTTTAAGGTCCACCTAGTAGACAATTCCTACCTATTGAGTGCTTGTGAAATCCCAATCCTCCACAAGTTGCCCCATCAGAAGGTAACCTATCCACTAAAGTGACTATCACGGTAGAAAACAGTGTCTAACTATTGATGAGTAAATATGCATGATTTTCATACATAAAAACTTATTTACTGTTCGTTCAACATTCAAGGAGATCACATTCACTTAATAAATTAGAAGTTATCCATTGGGTGGACCATAACCCTTAAAAAGGAATTTTACCTATACCAACGTTCACTTTGAGCATCACTTGGCTGCAACCCTGAGACCAACTATGTGGGTGTGACCCTAACTATAGGGCCAACCTTGATGTATATCCATGCCATCCATTGGTTTTGCCATCTTATTTTAAGGCATGGTCCCAAAAATGAAGTACATACAAATTTGAAGACCGCACCACAGGAAATAGTGGTTATTGAATGGTCATAAATAAAAATTTCCTAGGGTCACAGGCCTGGATGAAAGAGAAAAACAAATATCAGCTTGATCTAAAACTTTTGAGCCAATGAAGGATTTTAATGATCAACAAACCATTGTTTCCTGTAGTGTCGTCCACAATTTGTATCATCTTGATTTTTGGGACCATGCCCTAAAATAAGCTACCAAATTGATGGATGGCTTGGATATAATATTGAATACATCTAGGGGGTCTCCCCCATATTGCTGGTTTGGGGACACAGCCAAGAGGTAATCCTTGATATTTGATGGGGCCTACTGTGATATATGTGAAAACTATGAGAGTGTAATCTCACGTTTAAGCATAGAGCCAAAAAATGTATGTTGGTTGGTAATTAAGGTGGGGCACATGGGAAGGAGTTGGGAGAGACATCCACCCTTAATTTTTATAAGGCCACCATGATAATTATATAAAATCCATTCTAGCCATTTAGATGTTACACAAAAACTTAGACCTTTGACCCAAATTCACGCCCATATGTCATTTAGGTGGGGCCACACCAATAGAAGTAGTTTGTGGGGTGAAAGTTGCCCTGTATATTGTTTATCTAATTTTGTGATTTTACCTTTAAAATGAATGGACCTGATTTTTTGGTTCCTAGACCTAAAATAGGATGACACATTTGATGGTTAGGGTGGATTTAACATAATATGGTAGGGCCCTCCCAGGTATAAGTTTCTTTTGTATTATAGGATCTCTCCTTACAACGGCTATAGGCGGGCCGACCACATTCCGGCTGGGTTGTACAGTAAACGTTCCACGCTCTGATTGATTAGGAAACGGGCCTTCATTTTAAGCCCAGGCACGTCCTCGCATCATACCACACGAGCTTCAATTAAAAAAAAAAAAAGAAAAAGAAATTTTACAAAATAATTATTAATATAGTATTTACAGATACCCCTTTCAAAGAAATACACCAGTCACCTCATTTTAAGCTTGGGCCTAAAAAACCAACCCCATCTATGATTCAGCTAGACTACCCTCCAAAATCGTTTCCCTTGGTGTGATCCATTTGAATCACGAATGGGTTTAACTTTTGGGCCTTTGACCTAATTATCAGTTTGAAGTCTAATGATTGCAGCCAACATTGTATAATCACAATAGTAGGCCTAACATGTCCAACTGATATTTTTATATCTAGTAAAAAAGAGTCAGGACAAGACTTGGGCTGGATTCACTATGCCAAAATTGTGAAAAAAGGACGGTCCAAAACTGTCTCAAATGACCAAAAAGGACGGTCATGGACCGTCGCAAGGGCCGTCAAATTTTGACGTGTCGTATTACTTAAAGGACAGTTGAAAACCGTCATTTTTATTAACGAAAAAAGGACGGTCATGGACTGTCTTAAAAAAGGATGGTCGTGAACCGTCCTTAAAAAGGACGGTCTCAGACCGTCTCTTATGAGTCTTTAAAGGACGGCCATCGACCGTCCTTTAAAAGGACGGTAAAGGACGGTTATGGACCGTCCTTAAAAAAGACTGTCGTAGACCGTCTCTGATGAGCCTTCAAAGGACGGCCATAGACCGTCCTTTAAAAGGATGGTCATGGACCGTCCTTAAAAAGGACTGTCATGGACCGTCTCTTATGGGCCTTCAAAGGACGGTCATGGACCGTCCCTTATAAGAGGGTTAATATACACTTGTTACATCATCATATTCTTCCTGATATACACCTGTTATATAATATATTTCATCATATTCACATTCACATCCATTTAAACCCAAACTACGTAAATCCAACATAAACTACATTCATCCAAACATAAACTACATCCATCTAAACCCAAACTATGGAAATCCAACATAAACTACATTCATCCAAATATAAACTACATCCATCCAAACACAAGCAATCTTATCCACATTACATTCATCCACACATAAATACATATAAGTTTAACATCATAAATAAAAAAAGAAAAAAAATCAGCAACAATTTTCTTTTTGTGTCTTTCACCTGAAAAAAAAAATATTAAACCAACAAAACATTATAATTCAGAATTGTATAAACTTCTTCCAAAAAAGTGGGCACTTTTTAAAAATAAAATTGATCATTAAAATAGGTTTAGGTTTAGGTTTTAGGTTTTGGGTGTTAGGTTTTAGGTTTAGGTTTAGGTTTAGGATTAGGTTTTAGGTTATAGGTAATAAGTTTAGGTTATAGGTTATAGGTTAAGGTTTAGGCTATAGGTTTTGGTTTAGGTTTAGGTTAAGGTTTATGCTTAGGTTATAGGTTTAGGTTATAGGTTTAGGTTTTAGTATATAGGTTATAGCTTTAGGGAATTGAGAATAGATTAAGCTTAAGGTTTAGGTTTAGGAAATCGGGTCTGAGTTCGGGATCCAGTTTAGGTTTGGGTTATCAAGTTTAGGTTTAAGTTTAGGTTAGGGAGTTGAGATTGGGATTATGTGTAGGTTTAGGCTCAAGGATTTGAAAATATATTTCGATTTTAGGTTTAGGTTTAGGTTTTAGGCTTATGTTTAGGTTATAGGTTTAGGTTATAAGTGCAGGTAATAGGTTTAGGTTTATGTTAGGTTATAGGTTAAGGTTTAGGTTTAGGAAATCGGGTTTGGGTTTGGGATCGGGTTTAGGTTTGGGTTTTCAAGTTTAGGTTTAGGTTTAGGTTAGGGAGTTGAGATTAGGATTATGTGTAGGTTTAGGTTTAGGGATTTGAGAATACATTTCGATTTTAGGTTTAGGTTTAGGTTTTAGGCTTATGTTTAGGTTATAGGTTTAGGTTATAAGTGCAGGTAATAGGTTTAGGTTTAGGTTAGGTTATAGGTTTAGGGAATTGAGAATAGGTTAAGGTTTAGGTTTAGGAAATCGGGTTCGGGTTCGGGATCGGGTTTAGGTTTGGGTTTTCACGTTTAGGTTTAGGTTTATGTTAGGGAGTTAGATTAGGATTAGGTGTAGGTTTAGGTTTAAGGATTTGAGAATACATTTAGGTTTTAGGTTTAGGTTTAGGTTTAGGTTAAGCTTGAGGTTTAGGTTTAGGTTTAGGTCATAAGCTATAGGTTTAAGGAATTGAGAATATGTTAATGTTTAGGTTTAGGAAATTGGGTTCGGGTTCGGGATCGGGTTTAGGTTTGGGTTTTCAAGTTTAGGTTTAGGTTTAGGTTAGGGAATTGAGATTAGGATTAGGTGTAGGTTTAGGTTTAAGGATTTGAGAATACACTTAGGTTTTAGGTTTAGGTTTAGGTTATAGATTTAGGTATAGGTTAGGTTATAGGTTAAGGTTTAGGTTTAGGAAATCGGGTTTGGGTTCAGGATCGGGTTTAGGTTTGGGTTTTCAAATTTAGGTTTAGGTTTAGGTTAGGGAGTTGAGATTAAGATTAGGTGTAGGTTCAGGTTTAGGGATTTGAGAATACATTTAGGTTTTAGGTCTATGTTTAGGTTATAGGTTATAGGTTTAGGTTTAGGTTTAGGTTTAGTTATAGGTTTAGGTTTCGGTTTAGGTTATAACCTATAGGTTTAGGGAATTGAGAACAGGTTAAGGTTTGGGTTTAGGAAATCGGGTTCGGGTTCGAGATCGGGTTTAGGTTTAGGTTAGGGAGTTGAGATTAACATTAGGTGTAGGTTTAGGTTTAGGGATTTGAGAATACATTTAGGTTTTAGGTTTAGGTTTAGGTTTAGGTTATAGGTTACAGGTTTAGGTTTAAGTTTAGGTCAAGGTTATAGGTTATAGGGTTAGGTTTTGATTTAGGTGATGGTTTAGGTTTAGGTTTAGGTTATAAGATATAGGTTTAGGGAATTGAGAATAGGTTAATGTTTAGGTTTAGGAAATCGGGTTCGGGTTCGGGATCGGGTTTAGGTTTGGGTTTTCAAATTTAGGTTTAAGTTTAGGTTAAGGAGTTGAGATTAGGATTATGTGTAGGTTTATGTTTAAGGATTTGAGAATACACTTAGGTTTTAGGTTTAGGTTTAGGTTATAGATTTAGGTTTAGGTTAGGTTATAGGTTAAGGTTTAGGGAATTGAGAATAGGTTAAGGTTTAGGTTTAGGATATCGGGTTCGGGTTCAGGATCGGGTTTAGGTTTGGGTTATCAAGTTTAGGTTTAGGTTTAGGTTAGGGAGTTGAGATTAGGATTAGGTGTAGGTTTAGGTTTAGGAATTTGAGAATACATTTAGGTTTTAGGTTTATGTTTAGGTTATAGGTTATAAGTTTAGGTTTAGGTTTAGGTTTAGGTTATAAGTTATAGGTTTAGGGAATTGAGAATAGGTTAAGATTTAGGTTTAGGAAATCGGGTTCGGGTTCGGGATCGGGTTTAGGTTTTGGTTTTCAAGTTTAGGTTTAGGTTTAGGTTAGGGAGTTGAGATTAGGATTAGGTGTAGGTTTAGGTTTTGGGATTTGAGAATACATTTAGGTTTTAAGTTTATGTTATAAGCTATAGGTTTAGGGAATTGAGAATAGGTTAAGGTTTAGGTTTAGGAAATCGGGTTCGGGTTCGGGATCAGGTTTAGGTTTGGATTTTCAAGTTTAGGTTTAGGTTTAGGTTAGGGAGTTGAGATTAGGATTAGGTGTAGGTTTAGGTTTAGGGATTTGAGAGTATATTAAGGTTTACGTTTAGAAAATCGGGTTTAGGTTCGGGATCGGGTTTAGGTTTGAGTTTTCAAGTTTAGGTTTAGGTTTAGGTTTGGGAGTTGAAATTAGGATTAAGTGTAGGTTTTGGTTTAGGGATTTGAGAATACATTTAGGTTTTAGGTTTAAGTTTATGTTACAGGTTACAGGTTTAGGTTTATGTTTAGGTTTAGGTTAAGGTTTAGGTTTAGGCTTAGGTTTAGGTTATAAGCTATAGGTTTAGGGAATTGAGAATAGGTTAAGGTTTAGGTTTAGGAAATCGGGTTCGGTTTCGGGATCGGGTTTAGGTTTTGGTTTTCATGTTTAGGTGTTTAGGTTTAGGTTTAGGTTAGGGAGTTGAGATTCAGATTAGGTGTAGGTTTATGTTTAGGGATTTGAGAATATATTTAGGTTTTAGGTTTATGTTTAGGTTATAGGTTATAGGTTTAGGTTTAGGTTTAGGTTTAGATTTCAGTTTAGGTTATAAGCAATAGGTTTAGGGAATTGAGAATAGGTTAAAGTTTAGGTTTAAGAAATCGGGTTCGGGTTCAAGATCGGGTTTAGGTTTGGGTTTTCAAGTTTAAGTTTATGTTTAGGTTAGGGAGTTGAGATTAGGATTAGGTGTAGGTTTAGGTTTAAGGATTTGAGAATACATTTAGGTTTTAGGTTTAGGTTTAGGTTTAAGTTATAGGTTACAGGTTTAGGTTAAGGCTATAGGTTATAGGTTTAGGTTAAGGTTTAGGTTAAGGTTAAGGTTTAGGTTTAGGTTTAGGTTTAGGTTATAAGCTATAGGTTTAGGGAATTGAGAATAGGTTAAGGTTTAAGTTTAGGAAATCGGGTTCGGGTTTAGGTTTGGGTTATCAAGTTTAGGTTTAGGTTTAAGTTAGGGAGTTTAGATTAGGATTAGGTGTAGGTTTAGGTTTAAGGATTTGAGAATACATTTAGGTTATAGGTTTATGTTTAGGTTATAGGTTATAGGTTTAGTTTTAGGTTTAGGTTAAGGTATAGGTTTAGGTTTCGGTTTAGGTTATAAGCAATAGGTTTAGGGAATTGAGAATATGTTAAGGTTTAGGTTTAGGAAATCGGGTTCGGGTTCGGGATCGGGTTTAGGTTTTGGTTATCAAGTTTAGGTTTAGGTTTAGGTTAGGGAGTTTAGATTAGGATTAGGTGTAGGTTTAGGTTTAGGGATTTGAGAATACATTAAGGTTTAGGTTTAGGTTTAGGTTTATGGATTTGAGAATAGGTTTAGGTTTAGGTTTACATTTAGGTTAAGGTTATATGTTAAGGTTAAGGTTATAGGTATAGGTTATAGGTTTAGGTTTAGGTTAGGTTATAGGTTTTTGGTTAAGGTTTAGGTTATAGTTATAGGTTTTAGGATTTGAGAATAGGTTTAGGTTATAAGTATATGTTTAGGTTAGGTTACAGGTTAAGGTTTAGGGAATTGAGTTTAGGTTATAGGTTCAGGTTATAGGTTATAGGTTATCGGTTTAGGTTATAGGTTTTGGGATTTGAAAATAGGTTTAGGTTAGGTTATAGGTTAAGGTTTAGGGAATTGAGTTTAGGTTATAGGTTATAGGTTTAGGGTATGGTTTAGGTTATAGGTTTTGGGATTTGAGAATAGATTTAGGGAATAAGTATAGGTTTAAGTTAGGTTGTAGGTTAAAGTTTAGGGAATTGAGTTTAGGTTATAGGTTAAGGGTGTGGTCCCTGCAAAAATAGATATAAACACGGCCTGCTCCAATTGGCCAGGCCCTTCCAATGCTGTCCATAGGAAATGGACAGCTTCATCATAATCATAATAGCGGTTCCCATCTTTCAGGGACCCCGCTCAACATCCGGATAGCTCCGACGCACATCCGGGTCTGCTCCATCAATTTCGAATAAATACATAAACATGGCCTGTCCAAATGGTCAGGCCCTTCCAATGCTATTCATAGGAAATGGACAGCTTCATCATGGTCATAATAGCAGTTCCCACCTTTCAGGGACCCCCGCTTAACATCCGGATAGCTCCGACGCACATCCGGGTCTTCTCCATAAATTTTGAGTAAATACATAAACATGGTCTGTCCAAATGGTCAGGCCACTCTAATGCTGTCCATAGAAAATTGACAGCTTCATCAGGGTCATAATAGCGGTTCCCACCTTCCAGGGACCCCCGCTCAACATCCGGATAGCTCCGACGCACATCCGGGTCTGCTCGATCAATTTCGATCTGATACATTTAAAAACAACATAATTATATCTAAAAGCATTTGGATACCCGGGGAACGCCTCCCATATTCGTATTGTTGGTTACTCATCCCTTTGTCTATAAGTCACAATCGACCAACACTTTCTATTGCTACCTGTACTCTGAAACCAACATAAATATAACTGGGAAACAATATAAGGAATAAGAAAAAATGAATTTACCTGTGCACATTACTAAATGTTTCCATATATGGAGGTGATATTATATCTTTGATAGCCACAACCTGTATGACAGAGAAAAATGCAACCAATATAGTCTATTACAATTCAAAGGAGAAAAAAGATTTGTGGCTGCACCAATATTCTAGTACATTACGAATGGCTGCCTACGTACCCAAAAAGTCAGATTGGGATCAAGCTACTATGTAGTTCTTTTTAATTAACCAAGTAACTAAAGGTCATAAATTTCATATTTAACAAAGTATCGTTGAACGTCGTCTCAAATTGTTTCTGGTTGGTGCATTTAAAAAAATTCAAATACACATCATGGTCATAACAACGGTTCCCACCTTTTAATATTATTATAAACAAAAATAGATTTTTTTCATATTATTATAAACAACTATAAATGATTTACAGTTAACCCCAACAAAGAGTTTGAATTTCATTTGATAATACAATTGATAGCAAAGATGTAAATGATTTATAAAATGATCTGTAAAAATGTTTAAGATGCAATAAATTGCAGTCTAACTAGTTGGACTTGAGACTTCTTAATTCTAAATATTTAAGATGCATTAGATACAAAATATATCTAACAATGGTTTAGGTTTAGGTTATAGGTTTAGGTTTAGGTTAATGTTGTAGGTTATAGGTTTAGGTTATAAGTTTACCTTTGTGATTTTTGTGACTACAGCATGTCCCTAGTGATGAATGTTAATACATTAGTTAGAGTTATCAGTTTTACTTTGGATCAATACTAGTTCAATCACTGAATATCATGTGGGGACACAACAAATATTATTGATCATTGATGTTTTACATAATAACATAGAATACATGTCTTGGTATGCTTGTATCTAAAAATAACAACACATGCACAAATATCCTTGGTAACTTGTGAATTTGAATGCTATATCACCCTTACGGCACTAGGTCATCAGGTGCTTATCATGGAATTGGAAAAATGCTTAAGCAAAAGCATTCTTATATGCGAATTAAAATACTCATTACTCACTTCTTGAATAATGTAATTTCTACTTCAAAAGCATTAGCTGAATGCATTCTAGATCTTCCTTCAAAACTAATATGTAAAGGATTTTTTTTTTTTGTAATGATGAGTTGATTTTGGTAAATAGTTTTTGATCTATCTAATTCTACTCTAAATAAAGCAGACCTTATGAGAAGCATTTACCTTGATTTTTCATTTCCATTTTTCATTTTTTGGTGCAGTTCTTTGTTTCCACACCAGGATTCTGCTTTTGCAATTACAAGTGGTGGTTTGTGCTTCTTGCGTTGTTTGGCTTGTGTATGTTTTTTGGCACCACCTCAGCGCCTTTCAATGAAAGTTTCTTGCTATCTTTCAAAAGAAGTGGTGGCTTGCGCTGTGAGTGATGTCAATGTGTGCCTCTACCATGGCTGGTCCCAAAGCTAGGGTAAAAGAGTAATAGTCATGTCAATTACAATTGCATGTCTTATCATGAATGAAACATCCTAATTAAATCCAAGATGAACAAAACATTGGAAAGCCATTTACCAAAAAAAAAAAAAAAGAGGAAAGAAATTCAAAGAAATAAATAAATAAGAAAGTCAAAGAAATAAATAATGGAAAATTGAACTTACCTGACATGCATGCCTTCTTCAATATCTGTTGGTGAAACTTTATCGCCCAAACCAACAACAAACGGCGGGTACAGAAAGAATTAGGTCCATCAAAATGTGCCAAGATTCTTAAGTTATACCAACCTGAAATAACAAAACATCGCATAGAAAATATACCTTGGCAATTTGCTTTACATTTATTACATACTTTGCTTCGTCAGAAATCTGGTTTATTATTTTTGTGCATCTTGCAACCTGCTCAAAACATAAATAAACACATATGTAAGGTCAAACAACATACCATGTAGTCATAATCACAACAACAGGCAGCCCTCATAAAGATTACCTGAAGAGGCTGCTCCTCTTGCATCATTTGTTTATTAGAAACAAGATTCCACTAGTTGGGTGCAGCTAACCCAGTGTTTGAATATTTTATTCCTGTTGTTTAAATGAAACAAAATCTTCCTATTCAAAAAGTTTTATAATGCAGATAGGGGTAGATGCAAAGAAAAGCCCATAAAAGGGTATTTTCCAGTAGTGCGAAGATAAATATTAACCATGTTGGAGACTGCGCGGCTTTGTACTTGTGGTGTGGTCCGCTTGAGCTTTCCATATGCTTCCTTTTTGTTCTTTAGACCTCAAATTATATGTTAGCATGGATGAATGGAGTGAATAAAATAAATAAATAACAGTGAACCCCACAGAGTTTACTCTGGTAAAGGTAACGAGTAACTCACTTAAATGTGGCGGAGAAAGGTTTCCTTAAAACATTCATAATCAGTGTGGGAATTCCCACTGATTTCAGTAGAAACCAATGTGGGAATTAAATTCATTGATTTCCATTATGCATAAACCCAAAAAAATAGACTTGGGTCAACTTGATCCTATCAAAACATGAAAACCAAATATTTAAGCAGAAAATGCACATAAATTGGTAAAAAGGGAAAATTTTAATCACTATAAAAACTAGTAAGTCGATATCGCTTACATGCAAACTAAACTGTGAAAAACAAAAACACCAAAAATACAAAAAAATAGTAACCAAGTTCCTTTCTTGCATTAAAAGGAAAAGGAGAGGCTTCCATGCATGTTGCCCTGTTGAAAACCCAAGTTCCTTTCTTGCATTAAATTGGAAAGAGTTGGGGCACAAGCTACCACCAGCAAGACCTTTCCAAAGGCTCCTAATCTTTGCTTATTAGCTAGGTGCAAACAAACAGTAAAAAAATGCATTTCCATTTAGGTCTTGTTCAGTTAGTGCAAATCAAGGAAGCAAAGCAAAACAAACATGCAACATAGGCAAGAGGTAAACTACATCAGCCAAACCCTTTGCACTTGTTTGTTTTGCAAAATTTAAGTCTTAGAAAATGCTTTCCCTTTGTATTTGAAACTGTTTGGATTGCAATCTCACAAAATAAAACATTTTTCCTCCAAAATTGTCATTGAAAACATCACATCAAAAACAAACTTGTTTCCTTCATTTGAGCTTTTGAAAAAGAAATAAAATATATAGGGGGTACTCCCTTATTGAGGGAAATGCAAAGGCAAACAGTTTGCCACAACATCATCCACTTTCCAAGCAAGTGTAAACATATTGTTAGCATAAATCGAATGCCTCTCCTATTTTAGGGGTCATTTGGATGGTGGTTAATGATTTACTAATAAATCATTTACAATGTTTGAATAGCCTGAAATTGGTATTAAAAATAATAACAATAAATAAATAAATAATTGAAATCTACCTCATAGGCTTTCATTAAAAAAAAATAAAGCCACTGCCCCCTCCTCATTTACTAGTAAATGAAAACTCACCTTTTTGGTGGTAAATGAGAAGGGGGCTTTGTTAATAAATCATTTGCAAGTAGAGAATAATTGCAAAGATTAAAGCAAAACCAATCTAATGAAAGAGATAATATGACATTCAATAAAAAATGCACAACATAGTCAAATTTTCAATACACAAATCATTGCACAATCAATGGATTCTAAACAATGCCAGCCATCCAAACGATTGGACTTCTTATCCAAACAGATGCACACATTCTTCACACCACAGCCCATCGATGGCGAGGCCTGCCAAACAGACAGTCTAGATCACCAAATATGCCCTCTAAATGTAGCAATACTTGTCAAACCAAAACGCAGATGCATGCATGCAAATGCAGTTTACCATATTATCAAGACTTCTCTAAATTCCTCATCCATAAATTAATAATTAAAAAAAAACTTTAAAATTAAAAACATTTTAGAAAAGAGAGATGAAATAGCAGGGTACCTCAAATGCGTAAACAAAGAAGCAGCTGCTATCCTTGATTTCGGAAATTGCCAACCTGACCACGCCCTCGAAGAAACCCTAACCACACATGATAGGGCCCACAATCTCCAAGCACTTGTGGCCCACCAATGCATGCACCTGATCTACCACACTCAAACTCCCCTGCCCAGGCACCGCCCCCCGCCTTCTCTTCCATGACGAAGAACCGTTGCGGCATTCCCCAGGAAGGCCCTTCCTCTCTCTAGCAACTGCCTCTTTCGGATCAATCTCCGTCGTTCGATTATTGCAGGCCACAATTGGCAAGAGGAGGATGCCGGATTCGGTACGGAAGCCGACGACATCCGAGCCGGAGGGAGAGGAGAGAGAGAGAGAGAGAGAGAGAGAGAGAGAGAGAGAGAGAGAGAGAGAGAGAGAGAGAGAGAGAGAGAGAGAGAGAGAGAGAGAGGCAGAGAGAGAGAGGGAGAGGCGTAGATAGAGAGAGAGGGAGAGGTGCAGAGAGAGAAGAAGAGATGGAGGGATAGGGAGTGGTTAGGGCCGGCGCCCTAACCCCTCTTTATATCGGACACGGATGAGTAGCGAGACTCGCTACTGAAGTGACATCACCAAGTTATGTGGGCCCCACCATGATGTATGTTTTGTATCCACACCGTTCATACATTTTTAGAGATCATTTTAGGGTATTAACCAAAGAGTGATGCAGATCCAAGGCTGGAGTGGACCCCACCACAGAAAACAGTGGGGAGAGTGATGCCTACCGTTGAAACCTTCCAAAGGTCCATCATGATGTTTTTTTTGAGATCCAACCTGTTCATGTGTTATCGAAGACATGGAAGAAGGGAAAACACAAATATCAGCTTGATTTGAAACTTTTGTGGACCTTAGAACTTTTTAACGGTGGGCATCACTCTCCCCACTATTTTCTGTGGTGGGGTCCACTTGAGATTTTGATCTGACTCATTCTTTGGATCATCCCCTAATATGATCTCTCCAAGTAGATGGACGGCATGGATACAAAACATACAACATGGTTGGGCCCACAGAACTTAGTGACGTCACCTGACTAGCAAGTCTATGTACTCAACCTGTCAGTAGCAAATCCACGTCCCAATGGAAATGGGGTGGGTGACGTCAGCAAGTCCTGTGGGTCCCATCATGAGGTATGTGTTATATCCAAACCATCCGTCCATATGAGGAGCTCGTCGTAACGCTTGAGATGAAAAATAAGATAAATCTAACTATTAAGTGGACCACACGATCAAAAGTAGTGAGGGATTGAATGTCTACCATTGAAACCCTTTTGGGGGTGACAGAAGTTTTGGATCAATAAGAAATTTGTTATGGTGGGCCCTATGAAATTTTTAATAGTGGACTGCCTAATTTTTGGGACCATGTCCTAAAATGGGCTGGAAAAAAAAGATGGACAGGATGGATATTTATCAAATCGTCAAGGTGGGCTCCAACGTAAGGGTAACACTTAAAATACCGCAGGAATGCATCCATAATTTTTATTTGAAATCCAACCTGTTCAAAAGTTTAAAAAAGCATGAAATAAGTTAAAACACAAATATCAGCTTGATCTAAAACTTTCGTGGCCCTTAAACAGTTTTTAATGGTGGGTGTCACTATCCCCACTATTTTCTGTGCTGGGGTCCACTAGAGCTTTGGATTTATCTTTGGATATTGCCCTAAAATGATCTCTCCAAATGGATGGAACATGTGGATATAAAACATACATCATGGTGGGGCCCAAAATTGAGAGGTATATAAATATCAAGTGGACCACACCACATGAAAACAATAGTGATTGGAAATCTATCATTAAAATCCTATGTAAGGCCCACTGTACTCTTTATTTGGCATCCAATCTGTTTATTAGGTCATACAGGCTTAGATGAAGGGGAAAAACAAAAATCATCTCAATTCAAAACTTTTATGTGTTTTAAATGGTTGACGGTCATTCAACACTATTTCTTGTAACGTGGTCCATTTCAAATTGGGAAATGCCTCATTTTTGGTCTCATGCCATGAGATGATCTTTAAAAATAGATGGACGGCATGGATTAAACACATACATCATGGTTGGGCCCACAAGCCATTGGATTGGGGGGGGGGGGGGGGGAGTCACCATTTTTGGATAATTCTATAAAATGATCTCAAAAAATGGATGAACGGTGTGGGTTGATCCTAAATTTTCGGTAAATCCAAAACCCAAGAGGACCATGCCACACAAAACGGTGTCGAATAATGATTTCCACTGTTGATACCTTCCTTGGGCCCACAGTAATGTTTATTTGTCATCCAACATGTTCATAATATCAAAAAAATATGAATGAAGGGAAAATACAAACATCAGCCTAAATGTGGGCCACACCACATAATATAATGGAGGGGTTTCCTTAGAACATTCATAATCATATATTAGGCCTGCCTAAATGTGATTCACATATCTAACCCGTTCATTATGTGTGTCCCACTTGGATGAGGGGTCAGACCAATTTTCAACTGCATCCATGTCTGTATTAACTTATAAACAGGTTGGATCTTAAATAAACATCGCGGCGGGCCTTAAGAAGGTTTCAATGGTGGGTGTCACTATCCCACTCTTTTCTATGGTGGGTCCACTTGAACTTTGGATCTGCCCCGTTAGTCAAATGCATCATTCCATGGTGGGCCACGAGCTTAAAAATAAAGTCAATACATGACTTGGGTGGGCCATACCACATACTATAGTTGAGAGGGTTACCCTCCCATTAAAACATTTCATAATTATTTATTGGGCCCACCTAGATGTGGTTCATAGATCCAGCCCATTCATTATGTGTGTCCCACTTGGATGAGGAGTCAAACCAAGTTTCATACACATCCAAAACTCATGTGGGCCCCACCAAATGTTTTTATATGTGGGGCGCACACAGATTCACCTCATTGGAAGTTCCCATGAGGTGACCTTATAGTACCATTTCACTATTTAGGTAACTCCTCCATGGGTGTTACTCTAACCGTGTAGGGCCCACCTTGATATATTTTACGTATATCAACACCGACCATATATTTTTCCATCATATTTTAGGACATGATTTCAAATCATAAGAACTAAATAATCTCAGGTGGGCCATACCAATCAAAAAAATGATGAATAATTATTAAAAACCTTTTGAAGGCCACAAAAGTTTTGGATCAATTTGATCTTTGTAGTTTACCTTCATCTAGATCTTCTTTACATTATCAACAAGTTGGATTGCAAATAAACATTACTAAAACCTTACGATGGGCTCTTTATAATTTTTAATGGCGATGTACTATATTATCATTCTTTCCAGTGGTGTGGCCCACTTAAGATTTAAATCTACACAATTTTTTATACCCAGCCCAAAAATGGGTTGGAGAAACATAGGGGCGGCAAGGATATACAACACATCATCAAAATCACACTTTTGTTATCTAACTTTTCAATTTTTCTTGTCAAAATACAAAATCTAGTTTTCTTTTTTAAAATATATATATATATTTTTACAATTTGTCAATTTTTTCACAATTTTGTTTAATTTTTAAAATTTTCTTTTTCAATTCAAAATATCATTTTTTTAATCTCACTTTTGTTATATAAATATTTAATTTTTCGTGTCAAAATACAAAATCTAGTTTTCTTTTTAAAAAAAATATATTTTTTTACAATTTGTCAATTTTTTCACAATTTTGTTTAATTTTTTAAATTTTCTTTTTCAAAATATCATTTTTTTAATCGAAATCTTGTAATATAACTTTTTAATTTTTCTTGTCAAAATACAAAATCTAGTTGTCTTTTTTAAAAAATATATATTTTTACAATTTGTCAATTTTTTCACAATTTTGTTTAATTTTTAAAATTTTCTTTTTCAAAATATCATTTTTTTATCGATTTTTTTTTTTTCAAAATTATCAACATTATTTAAATTTAAATAACCTCATGGGAAGTTCCTATGAGGTGACCTTATAGTATCATTTCACTATTTAGGTAACTCCTTCATGGGTGTTACTCTAACCGTGTAGGGCCCACCTTGATATATTTTATGTATATCGACACCGTCCATTCACTATATTTTACTGATCATTACCCTCAATTTGACTAGTTACTCGCCTCAATCATACTGCATATGAGAAAGATATTGGGCAAACAAGATTGATCAACAATTTAAGTGAATTTTGATTTAAACATATGAAGTTATTTACTCTTCATGTCCGGACTGATCAGATTGTCCCAAAACAGTTAAAGGTTGTTCATAATATCAAAAATATATAAATTAATAAAAAACACAAACATCAGCTTGATCCAAAACTTCTATGGCCTCTAAGAAATTTTAAATGGTAGAGGTTCAATCACATTATTTCCTGTGGTGTGGTCCACTTGAGCTTTGGATATGCTTCTTTTTTGTTTTTTAGACCTCAAATTATTTGTTAACATGGATGAATGGAGTGGATAAAATAAATAAATAACGGTGAACCCCACAGAGTTTACTCTGGTAAAGGTAACGAGTAACTCACTTAAATGTAGTGGAGAAAGGTTTCCTTAAAACATTCATAATCATATATTGAGCCTACCTGAATGTGATTCACATATCCAACCCACTCATTATGTGTGTCCCACTTGGATGAGGGGTCAGACCAAGTTTCAACCGCATCCAAAACTCATGTGGGCCCCACCAAGTGCTTTTATATTTTTTAGGATGTCTTCACATAGTTTTAAATGGTATGGCCCACTTGAGTTTCGTTTACGGATGATTTTTGAGATATCTCATAACCTAAAGGGGACACATCAAATCCACGGTGTTGATGTTCGACAAACATCATGATGGGGCCCACAAAACTTACTAACATCAATTCTTAGGTTCTCACGAGGTCAGTAAGTTGGGTCACAATTTTAACCAGAATATTTGGCCCATTTTACATGTCTAGTCCATTCACTCTATTTTACTATCAATACTCTCAATTTGACTAGTTACTCGTCTCAATTTTAACCAGAATATTTGGCCCATTTTACATGTCTACATATGAGAAAGATATTGGGCATACAATATTGATCAACAATTTCAGTGAAATTTGATTTAAACATCTAAAGTTATTTACTATTCAATTTGAACTGATTAGATTGTCCAATAACGATTAAAGGTTCAATTAGTGGATGTGCCTAATAATTTAGTAATTTTATTTTTCACAAATAAATTTAAGATTATTTTTTTTTCAAAACGTATATATATATATATATATATATATATATATATATACTCTTTTAACTAAATATCATTTTTATTATAAATAACTTTAACATTTTTTTTTACAAAATTTAGTTTTCTTTTTTAAAATATATATATTTTTTACAATTTGCCAATTTTTTCACAATTTTGTTTAATTTTTTAAATTTTCTTTTTCAAAATATCACTTTTGTTATATAACTTTTTAATTTTTCTTTTCAAAATACAAAATCTAGTTTTCTTTTTTAAAAAATATTTTTTTTTTTTACAATTTGTCAATTTTTTCACAATTTTGTTTAATTTTTTAAATTTTCTTTTTCAAAATATCATTTTTTAAATATCACTTTTGTTATATAATTTTTTAATTTGTCTTTTCAAAATACAAAATCTAGTTTTCTTTTTAAAAAAATATATATTTTTTTACAATTTGTCAATTTTTTCACAATTTTGTTTAACTTTTTAAATTTTCTTTTTCAAAATATCATTTTCAAAATATCACTTTTGTTACACAACTTTTTAATTTTTCTTTTCAAAATACAAAATCTAGTTTTCCTTTTTAAAATATATAATTTTTTTACAATTTGCCAATTTTTTCACAATTTTGTTTAATTTTTTAAAATTGCTTTTTCAAAATATCATTTTCTTATCGATTTTTTTTTTTCAAAATTATCAACATTATTCAAAGTTCTTAATTTTTATTTCAAAATCTAGATTTTTATAAAATTACATTTTTTTTCAAAATCTAAAATTTTTTCTTAAACATTGTTAGTTATTTTTCTAAGCTTTTTAACTTTTTAACTTTTTAACTTTTTATTTTTTTTATTTTTATTTTTATTTTTTATTTTTTTACGAAATTCATAAATTTTTTTGTTCTTAATTTTTGACTTGAGCACTAGAGACAGTTTAAGACCGTCTCTAATGCAGACGGTCTTTGACAGTCTCAAATGACCACTGTAAGAAGGCTATGGACTGTCTCTAATAGAGACGGTCTTTGACAGTCTCAAATGGAGACTGCTAAGGGCTGTCCCTAATATAGACTATTTTTGACAGTTTCAGATTACAGGAAAAGACGGCCAATGACCGTCTCTAATTGAGACGGTCCTTGACAGTCTCAAATTACCAGTAAGAGACGGCTAATGATCGTCTGTCACGCCCCAAACTCGGTAATCGGATTCACAAGGAACCCGATGGCCGGTTCTGGCCGCAACAGCCTCCGTAGTACCCCATTCTCGGCTCCTGAGGTAGGTTCCGATCCTGGGATCCTACAAGGAGGATTTTCATAACAGTACAATCACTTCCAATGCGAGCATACCCAAGATCACAGCAAGTACATCTGAGAATAACAAAGGCACACATCACAAAATCCACTAAAAATTTGAACTTTTACAATCATCCAAAAGGTCCAAAAGGACATACATGAGAATAAAAGGAAAAGAGAGAAATCAGCAACACTGGAGTCCTCACTGCTCAACTTACTCCACGCTCTGCTGCTACGGTGCCTACCTAGAGTCTCTTGCATGCATCAATCGTGCATAAGCTTATAGAAGCTTAGAGGGTGGTGTAAGTGTGACAATGGTGCACAGAAGAATAGTGGGAGGTATAAGGAGAGAAGCATGATCAATGAACATATCACTAGTCTTACCAAGGCTTCACATGAATGCGATGCAATAAGTAATGGGTGCCATACCAAGGCAATGTATGAAGGGGGGCTTGTACAGCCAATGCTAATGCGATGCAAGTAATGTCAGTGCTCATATCTAAACCATATGTTAAGTACATTTTCAATCATAAGGAAATCACCGGGGTCCATTACACTGTTGAATGACTGCCGCTCTGCAGACCCCGCACAGTCAAACGAGCGTAAGAGACCTCACTACCCGCCTGTGGACAACCAATCACCAACAAGGCCTGAAGGTAGCGGACCAATTTACGAGCTGGTCAGACTCAGCCTAGCAATGCCTCCTCACACCAGGCAGGTAAGGCCACACCCCTATCCAACCGACTACACGACAGTGGGAGTCGCGGCCTAACGGTATAAGGCCCTCGTGCGCTCATGTATTTCACCCGGTCACGGTGTTGGAGCAGATCTTTGGTACCATGGAAGTTTTGGAAATTTCACCCATGGGCATCCTATGTACCCGGTATGCTCAACTAATATTTCCGGTGTCCACACATACGGCCATCCGAATACCCCTGTGGAGGCAAGGCCCTGATGAAGTAAGGGCGGATATCCACAAGCTATGCAATGCCAGATGCATGAATCACACAATCACCCATGCATCAATTCCAGGCATCCATCTCTTGGGGAGATAGCAACATGTCCTATACAATGACACAGCCATGGCCAATCATACTTCAACCAAGCATGCATATGATGCGTATGGGAGTGGCCCATGAAGATGAATAGGGGTGCTGATGAGGTGAAGATGAACTCTCTACCTAACTATGAAGGGTCTAGGTACTTAACCAATTCCTTATAAGGAATACAACCTCTAGTGGGGGCCCGTACACCTGGGGTAGCCCACGAGACTAATGGTATAGGCCTACATAGATGAAACGGGCCTAGCAAAGGTCTATGGTGGGCCTTTAACCACCTATAGAAGCCCATGGGCCTACCTTAGGGCCACCAATGTGGACATCCAACCACAATTGGTCCCCAAGAGTTAGCCCATCTCTAATTGTTCATGGATCAAGGCCCAAGGCCCACGCAATATTAGAAATAAGAAACGGGCAGCCATAATCATATCACAAATACTCATGTTGGGCTTCAGAAAGGCGGCCCAAGGCCTATCTACAACATGGGTCCAAGGGAAACACACATAGCCCAACCCATATATATTGCTATGGGCCCATAGGGGAAAGGTTAGAGCCCAACATAAAGGCCGCTAATCCCATATATTGTGGTGGCCTAGTGGGCAGCCCATTGCTCAAACCGCATGGGCAAATGTCATGCTCTTAGTCAAGTAAGTTGGGCCTACAACCCGGCCCAAGTATTAAAGTTGATTTGGTGGGCAACCAAGGGCCCATCTACTTGTGTAATCCAGCCTACTAAGCCAACACAATAGTATGGTAAAAATGGCCCAAGAGTTCAATGGGCCTATCTGGAAAGTTCTAGCCCAATTGGGCTTAAAGAATTCAATAACCAGTTACATCCATGGACCCGATTAAATTCAACTGTGGTGGGCCTCAAAAGTGCATTTATTAAGGCCAACATTTAAGGAACCAAAGGTATAAATTATTCTCTCTAAGATCTTCACAATGTAGTGGGCCCCACTGCTCAAAATTTCAGCCCAAAGGCCAATCATAATTATAACAAGTTGCTGGATTTTTAACCCAACAGGTTTATGGGCTTATTGGAGTCCAGTAGTTGTTTCATTTGATTAGGACATCAGCCCAAGTGGTCCAGCTATCAAGTCAGAGGGCCCCACTACATAGGGTTACATCATACTACACAAGGGAGTAGGTGGGCCACACTGCTAGACCAAAGTCTAGCAGGTAGCCCACATGGGGCGTCTCATATGGGCCTGGGTATTTGGCCCAAACTGACCCGAATTTGCAGGCCGCACCACAGTCAGCTCGATTGTCCGTTGGGCCTAAAAGTTTTTAGAGTGACACTTCTATAGGTGAGTCACATCCTCACAAAATTTCATAATTTTTTAACACTTAAAAATATTTTAATTTATTTAAATGAAACAGACTGTCCAGAAAATCGGACTGATCTGGACACCATATTGTAATGGGCCGGTCCAGCCACCACCATGGTGTGTACAGGTGTCCATTGGCCCCCAAATTTTGTAGGTGGGTCCTAACATGAGTGAAACACCCCTATACAAAATTTTATGATTTTTGGATACTCATAAATATTTTAATTAAATTAGGAATTTCAATCTGTCCAGGAAGAGATGTTGTTGTCCATGCATTGTTTACCCAATAAGGTGGGCCCAACCTTCATCCAAGAGGGGGAAAATGGAGGTTTAGTATTTTCTTCATAAAATAAAGTAAGGTGAGGTCCATAAAAGTGGCCCATCCTTCAGAGAAACCAAGCTGAAGTGTATGTTTTCCCTCCATGCATGTGGGTTGGACAGCCCAACAAGGTGGACCGCCCACCCCTATGGGCCTCCTTTTTGGGTACCATATCATGGACCATCTGAGGTATGACCCATCACACCTCATGGTGGGGTCCATACCTTCTCATTACACCCCATACTTATAAAGAAAATAATGGCAATCATGATCCAAAAATCCATGCTAAAGATTGAACATGACAATCCATGCAACAGTCCAGGTTTTTGGACAGCAATACATGGCTGGACACATCAGTGTATATTTCAATGATCTCAGCCATAAAAAGGGTTTGTGGCCTTCCTCAGTGGGCCCCACATAAGTCCAGATCACATACTAGGACTAAGACACTTGCATGCATTGATTAAGGTGTCCAATGATCATGGAGTTAGGTGGTAAGAGCATCCCACCTTACTGGATTTTTATTTGTATTTATTTTGGGACATCCAAGGCCCACTAAATGGGCCACACACACATTATCATCCATATATCAGAGAAAAGAGAAGAAGAAAAGAGAGTAATCCGGCCATGGGGGTAGGGCCCCGCCACTAGTGGGCCCTCCCAAGAGTGAATCATACCCATACAACTACATTGATTGTACATGCAACATAAAATCACTACATGCATGATCTATAATTGCTATGGATGGTTGGGATGCCATCCCAACATAATCTTTAGGGTCTAGATGACCTTAAGATGGAGTGGATCATTAAATACATCATGATGGGGTCCATGGAGAATGGCCCCATCATGGATCATGACATGCATGTAGGATGGGCCAAAGGGCCACATCCATGGGATCAAATGGGATCCCCACCATGGATTGGTGGGTCCCACATCATCCATCTAGGAAGAAAAATAAGATCAAAGGATAGAAAACAAGATTAGAAATTATAATCACCCACCTTAATGGATCTCACTCCAAAGTTACATCAATCTTCTCTTTATGCTCCAAAGGACATGTTTCAATGGGTGAGATGGATTATTGAAGGTTAGATGGGAGGGGATTTGAGGGAGAAGGGGCTGGAGAAGAGGAAAAATGGGGCTAAATTTTTTTCTAAGAGAGAGAAAGAGAGAAGAGAGTAGAGAGAAAATGAGAGGGAGAGTATGGAAATTGCTAGAAAAGAGAGAGGAAAAGTAATCATCACTCTCTCTCCTAGATAAGAGAAAAATCATCATAGCCTATGGTGATATAAACTATGTTGCTAGGCTAGAGTAGGGATGGGTAGTGTGTGGGTGGTGGGTGGTGTAGGATTTGGGGGTTTAGGTAGTGTATGGGTAGTGTGTTGGAATTTGCACAAAAGAGAGTGGCCACCTTGAAAAATGTGCCCTCCACACTAGGTGGGCCACATGATCATGCTCAAAGGCTACAAATGAGATGCACATAACTTATGATCCACACATCGGATGGACACACAAGACGCATCATTGGAACCGCGGCGACGATGCGGTCACAATGGCATAGGTCTCAACTCGATCCGAGTTGGGTCTTCACGACTGGGCTCACGGATGACCACAAACACTATCCAAGGGTTACAGGTTGTCGGGATTCGACCGGTAGGATCGCGGGATCAAGATGGACGGAATGCATACTCACACACACATATGCACACCTGCAAACTCGGGTCGGGTCTCACACCATCTCTAATGCGGACGGTCTTTGACCGTCTCAAATGGCTCCATATAAGATGGTCAGAGACTCTCTTATTCCAGACGGCCAATGGCCGTCTTTTATCAGCACTTAACGACGGTTTTTGACCGTCTTAAATGATTTGTGGACGTTCAAATTTTTAAGACAATATTAAGGACGGTCAAGGGCTGTCTAAAAGTTTAGAGACGGTTTACGACTGTCTCTAAAGCGTCTTTAAACCAAGCAATTTTAGAGACAGTCCAGAACCGTCTCTAAATCCGTCATTTTTTCCCATTTTTCACGTAGTGATTATTTTCGCCATTCACAGCCCCTCAGGCCAACCTTTGTTTAACGATGACAGCTGGGCTTGGACAAACCTTAGCCCGCCCGACACGCCTACCCACAACCATTGTGTGGTGATTTGTTAGGCATAGTGGGGCCACCTTGATGTATGTTGTATATCCATGCCGTCCATCAGTTTTCCCAGCTCCTTTTAGGGCATGGTCCCAAAAATGAAGTAAATCCAAATCTCAAGTGGACCACACAATATGGATTGAATACCCACCATTAAAAACCTCATGGGGATCACAAGTTTTGGATCATGCTGATATTTGTATCTTCTTGTCATCTAGGTGTGACCTTATCAACAGGTTGGATGACAAATAAACATTACACTGCTAGGAAGGTTTCTATGATCAACGTCATTATCCCACCGTTTCTTGTGTTGTGGTCCACTTGACCTTCGGATCTGCTTCATTTCTTGATTCATGCCCTAATATGAGCTGGCATAATAGATGGAGATGGACAGCATGGACATAAAACACATACATCATGGTGAGGCCCACAATACCCTGCACATCACTAGACCACCACTTGGGTGGATTGAGATGGGCTTGACTCGACTAGGACCTAGAACCAGCGAGGCAGTTGGTAGCTTGACCGCCCACCTCGACGCTGTATGCATTGCCAATTAATTTTATTGTATGAGCCCAAAAATAAAGTAGACACAATATCAAGACCACACCATAGGAAACAATGCTCATTGAATGCTCAGGATTAAAAGCTTCCTAGGGTCCAATATAATGATTATTTGACATCAACCTGTTGACCTGGATGAAGGAAAAACACAAATATAAGCATAGCCAAAACTTTTGTGGCCCACAAAAGTTTCAATGGAATGACTTCACGGGTCATCCAAGTCATTCATAAGCTATTTGGGCAGCCCACTTTTGAGTTTTGGATCTATATCATTTTTTATCATTATAGCCTTCGTCCATTCAATCCTTGCTAATTTAGTTATTTTTTTCTTCAATGCTGAAGATGTACTTTTCATGGAAATTACTTCATGAGATCTTTATTAATCTCAAATATCTCTTGTTCTAAATGATACTACCTAATTATTACTTGAACAGGTTTGATATTGTACCGGGTGTACTAGTCCTACCTTCCACACATATTATGCGAAGCTGATTGCCTACTGAGTAAGTATTACCATACTGAGTAAACTATGTGGGGTTATCCTGATAAGTGTATTTTATCCGCTATGTTCATCCATTTTATTAGATAATTTTATGGCATAGGACCAAAAGCGAAGTATATCCAAAGCTCAAATGGACCACATCACGTGAAACAATGTGAATTGAATGTATACTGTTGAAAAATTATTGGGGTCACAAAATTTTTGGATCAAGCTTATATTTGTTTTTTCCCTTCATCCATGTCTATGTGATCTTATTAACTGGTTGGATGACAAATAGACATCACTGTGGGGCCTAGAAAGGTTTCAATGGTGGAAATCATTATTCCCACTGTTTGGTGTGGCATGATCCACTTGAGATTTGGATATGCTTCTACTTTGGGCTCAACCCCTTAAATGAGCTCAAGTGGTAGACTGCGTGAAAGATACCTCGTTTCAACACAGAGGTCTTGGTATTGATTCCCTAGCGAGGGTGGCTAACAGTGAAGTGTTAAATGATACTGGGTGTAATAACAAGCTAGAAAAAAAAACCCTTAAGTGAGCTAGAAAAAGGGATGAGCGGTGTCGATAAACCATATATATTCATAGTGGGTGTATTATAAGGCTCGTATCCTAGTCTGTACTGTTTCGTCAATTCCCGCGATCATTCCCATCGAATTCTGGCAACCTGCGACCTATAATCAACGTTTGTACACGACCCTAAGTTGTATCCCGTAGATTTGAGTTGGCTTAATCCGAGACTTATATCATTGCGACCGCACCATCGTCGTAGTTCCAGCGCCATGTCTTGTATACTGATCCGATACCCTGGCCAGGAGATGTGGGCTCGCGTTCAATTCGAGGAAAACGACGCGTGTTGCAAAACCCAAGAGAATCTTTATGACATGTCACCTCAATCAATCAATCAATCCCATCAAGGGTCAAGTACACCATCACCTCACACTCATTCCCAAGCAACCCCATAAGTCAAAAAGTTCTTACACACCCCATACCTTTCTTACACAACCTACACCTAAAGTCAACAATCTCTTATACACCCATCACTCACCACATCGATCACTCCATCACCCATCCCTCTTTCTTTCTCTCTCTCTCTCTCTCTCTCTCTCTCTCTCTCTCCTTACAACCCTCTCTCTCTCATTTCTCAAGCTCCATTCCAAGTAACCAAAAACACCACACGTCCAAGCTTCCCAAGCTCTCATGAAGGAGCTTTAATATTGGCCCACTTCCCACCCTCTCATCTCCCATCTCAACCATTCAAACTCCATCTCCTCGGTTAGGATCGAAGCTAATGAGCAAAGGAAGCCAAGGGAGCAAGAAGAAGATGGTGGGTGATCTCGGATCTTCATCTCTTTAATTTTTATGATGTAATGGCTCACTTATGGTGGGACCCACCTTGATGTAGGCTTTGTATCAAAGAGGGGCCCATAGTGGCGGGGCCCCTCTATCCTCTCCGCTCTCTCTCTCTCTCTCCATTGTTTTTTTTATGTATGATGGCCCGTGGCCCACTTGATGCATGACCTTATCCACGCCATCCATTGATGTGGACCCCACTGTTTTCATGGGTGGTACGTCCATGGGCAAAACACAAATATCAAGCTAATCCAAAACAGGTGGGCCATGTGGGAGCCACCTTGATGAGGTGTACATCCACATCGTCCGTCCAGGCGGATGCACCAATGGAGGGTGCAGCTAACAGTGAAGTGTTAACTGTCAGTGGGTGCATTGACATGGGGAGTGGTAGCAATGAAGTGTGGACTGACGTGGGTGCACTAACGTGAAGTGTGCATAGACGGTGGGGTCCATGGGACCCACCCACGTCATCCATCCATTTTGGTGGGCCACACCACACGCATGTGGTGCATCCACCGTCAAAGGACGGTGGG
The DNA here is from genome assembly GCF_029962835.1 of Magnolia sinica. NCBI lineage: Eukaryota > Viridiplantae > Streptophyta > Magnoliopsida > Magnoliales > Magnoliaceae > Magnolia > Magnolia sinica. The sequence goes on from NC_080591.1 coordinate 68,175,954, forward strand.
ACCCAGATCCATGGTTCATGTGGTAGGCTGAGTGAAAGATACCTCGTTTCAAAGCTGAGGTCTTGGCACGATTCCCTAGTGCAGGTGGCTACAGTGGAGTGTGGACTGACGGTGGGGTCCATGGGACCCATCCACGCCGTCCATCCATTTGGAGTGGGCCACACCATCACGTAAGTGTGGTGTCCACCGTCCTTGGACGGTGGAACCCACCTCACGTGTGGGGCTCTCCTTGATGCACATGATTGTCCAGGCCGTGGATGGCCTAGATGTTGATTTATTATAATATATATATATATAAAACTATATTTGGTAGGTTCCCACGTGGGGACCCACCTGCTATGATTTTGTATGTGTAATATAATATATGTATATATATATATATATAATCCTATATATGTAGATCTGATATTTATATAATATATAATATATATTTTATATGTAGATACATAAAAGCAGCACAACAACAGCTATATCCGTAATATATATAATATATATTTTTTATTTACATACATAAGGGTGGGTACTAAGTGGGACCCACCTCTGCTATTCTTTAAAGCAGCCTTAGCTGCATGTACCACAGATATATGGCTGCCCTATGACCTGCTACTGTACACGGCAGCAAGCTCCGTGGGTCCCACCTCTTCCATCCACGCCGTCTATTTATGGGACCCACCATGATGCTTGTGTCGTATACAAATCGTCCAACCATTTGTGAGATCATTTTCAGGCATGATTAAAAGAATGGGTAAGATTTAAAGCTCAAGTGGAGCTCACCATTTAAATAGTGGATAGCGATGTCCACCGTTGGAAATTCTAAGGACCACAGTGGTTCCCACTCGAACTGATATTTGGTCTTCACTTCATCTATCCCTATGTTAACTTATGAATAGGTCGGGTCTCAAAAATGCATAAGGGCAGGCCCAATTGACATACATGAAGCCCATTGGTAAGGCCCATTTGAATCGGCCCATTTGATTCGACCCATCTGAGTTGGCCCATTCAAATCAGCCCATTCGATTATCCCGATGAGATGTATGTGAGGCCCATGGGCAAGGCCCAATGTGATGTATTCAAGGCCCATGGGTGTGGCCCATTGTGATACACTTGAGGCCCTCGTATGAAGGCCAATGCACTGTATGTGAGGCCTAATGTGATGCATGTGTAGCCACCGCGTTGCGTATAAATTCCTTATGTGGGCCACTCCTTGGGAGTAATGTTGGTTAGATGTCCACATTGAGGGGCAATGATGGTTAGGCGTCCTCATTGTGACCTTTCCTTAGGCCTTGTTAGGCCCATTCTCTTCGAGGGTTAACCCAAATAAGTGGGCCCAATTCACCGTAGACAGATGACTTTGTGCTATCGGATTTGATATAACCATGGCTGAGTACCGATCTTTATACTATGGTTGATCGGTTGATCATCGATGGACCCCGCTTTATTTATTTCCTGATTATCGGTGCCGATTATCGAGGCCGACACCGATTATCGACCTTGATTACCGGTACATATTATCGATGCTGATTATTGGTGCCGATTATCGTGACCGATTTGCCTATTCTGATTATTGATCGATTCCGATTGTCGTGGCTGATTGCCAATTAGCGATCGAGGCCGTTTACCATAACTGATTGTCGATTTCCAATTTGCCAATTCTGATTATTGACCGATTCCGATTATCGTGACCGATTTGCTGATTTTGATTGTCATGGCTGATTACTGATTCCGATTGACTTGACCGATTGCCGATTAGCGATTGAGACCATTTATCATGACCGATTGCCGATTTCGATTGACATGACCGATTTGCGATTATTGACCGATTCCGATTGTCGTGGCCGATTGCTGATTAGCGATCGAGGCCGATTATCGCGACCGATTATCGATTTTCGATTGACGTGACCGATTTGCCTTTTTCGATTATCAATCGATTCCGATTGTCGTGGCTAATTGCTGATTAGCGATCGAGGTCGTTTACCATGATCGATGGTCGATTTCCGATTGACGTGACCGATTTGCTGATTTCGATTATCGATCGATTCCGATTGTCGTGGCCGATTGCCGATTAGCGATCGAGGCCGATTATCGTGACCGATTGCCAATTTTCGATTGACGTGACCGATTTACCGATTCCGATTATCGATCAATTCCGATTGTCGTGACCGATTTGCCGATTTCGATTGTCAAGGCCAAGTATCGAGGCCGATTCCGAGTGTCGATTCCAATTGTTGAGGCCGATTCCGATTATCGAGGCCCATTATGATGTATTCGAGGCCCAAGGGACGTGGCCCATTGTGATATATTTTCGGCCCATATGGTGAGGCCCGACTTGATGTATATTAGGCCTGTGGGAGCGGCCCATTGCGATGTATATTAGACCCATGAGATGCGACCCACTTAATTTATATGTGGCCCATGAGTGAGGCCCACCGCGATGTGTATTAAGCTCTTGAGTGAGGCCCATGGTGTTGTATATTTGGCCCTGGTGTGAGGCCATGAGGCCACTGTATGTTAGGCTCTATATGGGTCATTCCTTGGGGGCAATGTTGGTTAAATGTCCACATTATCGAGGTTGATTGTCGATGCCGGTTATTGATACCGATTATTAGTATGTGACCGCATAGCATCATTATACATGCCCATATGTATCATTGTTATGATATGTGGTTGACCATTACATATGTCATTGGGCAGGTTGTTATGAGACTCCCTGATAGGCGAAGGTTATCTCACATGAGCGCACGGTATGCACAGGATTGGTGCATGACTGGATTGTATGACTCATGCATCTTGCATTGTGTGTTGTGATTACTGTACGCCCTAGCAACATCAGGGCCGTAGCCTCCACAGGCATATCGTGGATGGCAAGATGGGACACTGAAAATATTTGGTTCGAGCATCGGGCTGCCATAGATGGCCCTGAGTGAAAATCCCTAAAACTCTCTTGGTACCAGAGGACGCCCCAACGTCGAGACCGAGTGGATGTACATGAGTGCCCAAGTGCTGAATACCAGGAGGCCGTGTCTCCCACTGTGTCCTGGTCGGTTGGGAGGGGGTGTGGCCTTACCCGCCACATAGCTAGGCTGAGTTTGACCAGCTCGAGGAATGGGTCTGCTATCGACGAGCCGGGTAGGTATTGGCAGATTACTGGTCAGGCGGATAGTGAGGTCTCTTCCACTTACCCAGTTGTGCGCTTGATGGGGCAGCAGGTGGCGTGGAGTTTACTAGACCCCGGTGATGATCCCAGAAAGGAACCGTACTGATATGTGGACTTATTGAGTAGGAGTTGCATACTCATGCATTCGTTTCATTTACTATCCACTCGGGCTGGTGGTGTGCAACTAATTGTTGTGTACCTTCGCATAACCAGGATTTTGGTTGGGCGTGCGACTAACCTAAGATCAAGAGTTCACCATAGTGAGTCTGACTATCCAAATTTAGGTATGGGATTGGTTTGGATAGAAGTCTCTTGTGATGGACCCCATAGCCTGTAATACTACATACTATCATCCTGACTTCACTCTAGCTTGGTCATTTCATTCACACCGCATATTACATTGCATCTACAATACTTAGCATTTTGAGTTGCCATGTTTCTACATTGATATGACCATTAGTACTCATGCCCTGCATCGCATAGCCTTGGTACGGCTGACGACACTCATAGACTTATCAGTATATTTTCGCTTATTTTGATATTGTATAATTTATGGCATTGTATCCTCGGAATCTAATATTTGGCTCGCTTTGACTCATCATTTGCATAACTGATTTGCATTGTGTACCCCGATATTGTATGACTCATGGACTTGTCAGTACTTTCACTTACTCTGATATTGCTTACTTGGCACTTACCTTGTGCACACACTTTCACCACTCACTAAGCTTTCTATAAGCTTATGCACGATGGATGCGTGCAGGTGGCATCAGGTTGCAATAGCATTGAGCTTGGAGCGTGCAGCAGACTTATGGAGCTTTGATTTTTGACATATGTATTTCCCTTTCAACACTGTATTCAACTGTTTATATTAGTGGATATGTGATGATGATGTTGCCTTTGTGACTTAGGTAAACTTGTGATTATGCTTATTATGAGTTAAATATACATTGAAAAATCCTCCTTGTAGGATCCCAGGATCGGAATCTGGTGTATGAACGCTGGAGCCAAAAATTGGGTACTACGGAGGCTGTCGACACTGGATTCAGTGATCGAAAATTTTGTGAGCCCGGTTTCCGAGTTTGGGGTGTGACATGTACTAACAACCTGATTTCTATATTATGGGAACTCCATGCATATGTGCAATTTAGCCATTAAATTTGGGATCAGGCACCAATAAGAAATAAGTGCTATTTTCACTCCCATAATTGAGTAAAGCAACGAATGGAGATGTTTGATGCCACTATTATTTATGTTTTCTTGCAAATCCATGGCATTTAATTGGCTTCTGGATTTATGGCTTCTACAAAGTTTACAAAGTCAATGTTACACCCGGTTTTAGTTACCGCTAGCCGCAATACCCTATTTTGTTGTAGTGGCCTTCTATTAGGCTAAGACCTAGCCTAGCCCAACTTAAACCCAGCCTATTGCCACCCGTAGAGTTCCCTAGAGGTGTTTTTACTAAGCCTCCACATGGGTAGATGACTTCATCTTATATATAAGTACCATTAAGCCTCCACATGGGTAGATCAAGCTTCCAACCCGGTGTTTAAAAAATTAAGGCATATTTCACTTCTTAGGTGGGACATATTTATAAGTAACAGTTGGTCCATGTTAAAAAAATAATAATCAAGGGCTTAGAAACTTGCTGGGGCTTGTGAACGCTGGAAATCGGCACCCACGCTGATTTATGTTTAATTGTATGGGGTGATTGTGTTGATTTAGATTGATGATGCAAATAGACTTGGAGTCACCACTAGCCATTTAACTCAAAATTCCGTAGTCGGCTAGAACCTGCAGGATATGTAAAGCCAGAGAATTCGAAGACTCTCTTGCCTTAAGTTGATTCCTAATTTGCGACCTGGGATTCTAAGTAAGGGACTGGTTACAAAGAGGGAATGTGTTAGGCACCCTCTCTACCCGTACAAATGTACGGTCACTACTTCGTGTGGTAAGCTGATCTTAGGAGATAAAATGGTAGGATATGAAGTACTAAAATGGACTAGGCATACTCGAATTTCTGAATATAGGAAGGTCTGAAATTTTGACAAGCAGTCGAGCATACGTCCAAAGAATGTGTAGATGAGTTTTTGAACGGATGTGATGATGCTAAAAATCATTAAAAGAGGACTAGGCTACCATGAGTTTCTAATGTGACACGATCCAATGTTTGGTAAGTCACAGAGTATACATTCAATGACAACTTAGAGAAGCAGGAGGGTTGAGAAGGGAAGTAATGATGCGATTGATAAAGTATAAATGTTAATGATGATTACATGATCTTTGGCTTGCACTTGAAATGACTTGGATGTTTGGATGCATCATGGTTGGGAAGATTGACCTAAGTGAGATTGAGAGGCTAAAAGATAACTGGAGGAGGTTACAAGGGGGTTAAAAAGATGGGAGCTTGAGAACTCAAGCACTCCCTCTCACTCTCACTCACTCTCTCTCTCTCTCTCTCATTCTCTTGGTTTGTAGTTGTTGTTTTTTGTTGTTGAGAAATGAAAAGAGGTGAAGGCTATTTATGTAAGTGCTATAGTTTCCTGCTTCTTTAGTTGTCAAATTTTGTGGTGCCAAAACTTCATTCTATATCTTATGTAGCTCATTAGTATATATGTTCAAGACATTGCATATGGGTTCAAGACATTGCATCACCTCTCTAAACACTTTGGTTCAAGTCAAGAATGAAGAACTACTTCAAACCATTTCAAGTAATGCAAGTTCAAGCTATAACAAAAGAAGCGATCTTGATCAAAGACTCAAGTTAGTGTACAACTCAAGATGAAGTGTAATTCAAGCTCTAGAAGATCTCAAGTTCAATGCTACATCAAGTATAGAGATCTCAAGCTTCACAATCTTCAATTGTCAACTATCATGTGAAGAAATGAAGTCTCGATGTTCTTACCTCACTTTCAAGGTATGATTGACCTTAGATTGACCTTAGGGTAGGTTATTTTGTATACAGAATTCAAATTGAATAATTTTATAGATGTTTGGTCTGTTCTAAGACTAGTCCTGGACCTTGTTCGACTAGTCCTAGAACTAGCTCGACCAGTCCAAGAAATTTCAGGACCAGTCCTAAGTTTGTTACAATTTTTCAGAATTTTTTGTTCGTCCACGACTAGTCCTGGACTCTGTTCGACCGGTCGTGTGAACAGTGCACGACTCATCTTAATACCAGTCCTGGACCTACGACTCAAATTCCAGTGCTGTTCCTGATTTCTCATGACCAGTCGTGGAGGGCTCACGACCAGTCGTGGACACCCTACGACCAGTTATAGAACAGTTTTATCCGATCGCGCTTAAAATTTCAAAATGCAGTTCGTCGTACGACCAGTCGTAGTGTCCACAGGACCAGTCGTAGATGCGATTTCTGCAATTATAAATAGAGCACGAATTTCAGAGTTTTAAATCAAATGAAAGTAAAATCAAGGCATCACTCTGAGAGATAAGTTTGTGTTCTTTTTAAGCTACATTGTGCATATTTAAAATTCACTTTTGTTAGCTTTTCATATTTGATTTTGTTTCTGCATTCCAATCTAATTTGAAAGAGAAATTGGGATATTCCACTTCTTGGAATCAAAATCAAATAGAGCTAGCCCAACTTGATTTAATTTAAAATCAATTAGAACTTAGAACCATTTCAAAGTGAGTTTTGGACATTGAACTTCTATATTCGAACTTCTACTTCGATTGGTTCTTCCGGGCTGTTACAAGAGGAGAAATCCAGGTGTTTTACATTTGTGTAAATTTCCTTTATTTTGGTTTCTTTTGAGATTAGGTCAGAAAAATCTCATTGTGTTAGTTATCTAAGGAGAGCTAGAAAACTCAGAAAGTGGGGTTTTTGAATTGTGTAAGCCTATTTGAAAGACACAATTGTGAAGGTTTTAGGTGAACCTGAGAAACCTATTTTTATAGTGAACGTTGATATCCCCTGTGTGAGGATATTAGGAGTGGAGTAGCAAGCTGTGTGGCTGTTGTTTAACAGTTGGTGTACACACTGGCGAACCACTATAACTCTTTGTGTTTTGTGGATGTGTGATTTATTTTTCCTATCTTTTATCATTCAAAGTTGTGGGATGTATGTGTGGATGTGAATGTTGTAATATTTACATTTCAAGCACTATGGGGAATGTTGTAATAGTTTAGAATTCAATGCTTGTTATTTTCTTTTATTTCCTTTCAGTTTGAGTTTTTGATACTCTAATTGTTCTAGTAAGGTTGTCTTGCCATAAACCCTTGGTTTTTATGGTGAAAGGTTGTCCTTAGAACAACTAGAATTTGTGATTGCTTTACATTCTGTATTGTTGATTGTTATCTTTTCTTTAATTCCGCTGTTATTATTTTAAATTTGGCATAGTCCTATTCACCCCCTCCCCCGCTAGGCCTTTTCAAGTAGTATTAGAGCCTAATAGCTCGTTCTAATTGCTATATTTTTGGATTTATTTCCTGAGCTAATCGATCTAAGCTATTTATAAGATGTCAAATTTTGATAGCCACTCAGTCACTAGGTCTCCACCATTTGATGACTTCAATTATGCCTATTGGAAAGCCAGGATGAGGATTTTCCTTAAATCCATGGATGAGAGCATGTGACAAGCCATAGTGACTGAATGGAGCCCTCCTACCACTGAAGTGACTGGTATCGATGGTTCAAAATCAATGAAAGTCTCACCTTATTTTACTTGGACCGCACTTTAGAAAAGTGAGAGTAGTGCCAATGTAAAAGCACTAAATGTAATCACTTGCACACTATCACTGGCTAAATTCAAAAGAGTTATATCCTATGATACTACAAAGCAAGCTTGAGATATTTTAGAAATGACACATGAGGGTACAACAATTGTCAAGAAATCTAAAGTCCAACTCCTCACAACCAAATTTGAGGAAATACATATGAAGGAAAATGAAATGTTCATGGACTTTTATATAAGATTAAATGATATTGTAAACTCTATGTGGGGTCTTGGTGATAAAATTCCAGAAAGTAAAGTGTGTGCAAAGATATTACACTCACTTCCTGAACGGTTCAATTTTAAGGTAACCGCAAGCCAGGAACTTCGTGATACGGACAATATGAGGGTAGAAGAACTAGTTGGTTCTTTACAAATCTATGAGTTAAACTTTAAAGCTCCTAAAGGTAAATCTATCGCTCTTAAATCTTCTTAATGTATTTCTCAAGAAAATTCTGACTTCAAAAATTCTGAAGGCGATATGACTCTTTTAGCGAAAAAGTTTTATAAGATTTTCAAAAGTAAAAAGAGGGTTGACTTTCAAAAATTAAATGATAAGAAAATATCTAAATTAAATCTAAAACTTGAAAATCTTTAAAAGATAGTTAATGTTATAATTGCCTAGAATATGAGCATTTAGCAAACAAGTGTCCTAAAAAGGACAAACCTAAAAAGAAAGGAATGTTAGCTACTTGGGATGAATCTTCTGGCACTGAAGCCTTTTCTAAATTAGAAGATTCTGAAACCGAGTCGGGCAATGAAGTCAAAGCCCTTATGACTCTAGCCAAGTTTACTTTTTCAGATCATGATGATTTAACTAGTGAAGAAAATCTGAATAGTGATAATGAAAATGAAGAAGTTCTTCAAGATGCTTATAATGCCCTATACAAGGAAAGTTGTAAAATTACCGTAAAATTAAAACTTCAAAAAGAAAAGTTTTTAAAACTTAAAGAAAATTTTGATTCTCTTGTTTTAGAAAAATCCCACATTTCAGATTGTTTTGAAAAATGCAAATGCGATTTAGAATTCAAAACTTCCCTGATTGAAAATCTAAAATCTGAAAATGAGAAACTTAAACTTGAAGTCTCTTCTCTTTTGAGTTTAAAGAATACATGGAGCTATGCCCAAGGTGATCCAAAGTTAGAAAAACTTTTGTTTGGATCAAGAAAACCAGCCGATCTAGTTTGGGCTATGATAAAAGTGTTTCTCCTAAACAGAAGACTACTTCTCCTAAGTTTGTGAAAGGAGAATCTTCAAACTCAAAAGAGAAAAGTTCTAATCAAAAGTTTTCTAAAAGTACCAAAATGTTTCAATCTTTTAAACCTAAAAGTAACCATATCAACTATAAAAATTAGAACCAAAACCCTTTAGCTAAAAAAATAGTTGATTTACTTAAGGAGCTCTTAAAATCTAACTTAGTAGATCATTCTTATAACAACTATAAACATAAGAAGACCAACTATACTCCTAAACCCAGAATAGTTATGAAATGGGTTACAAAGGTTACTTGCTTGGTTGCCCACACGGCTTTCAAAGCTTCAAGCCATTCAAAGTGGCACTTAGATAGTGGATGCTCAAGGCATATGTGATGTAGAGTGGGTCGTGGATAGTTTCATGGCCAAGATGGATCAGAAAAGGCCCGGTCGACGACAGAAGTGATCCGGACCGTCGGACCTTAAATCGGGCGTATCTCGCAATCTGGAATGAGTTACCTGACATAAAATGTATGATTTTGGGGTAGAAAGAGCTACTTTAGCCAACCAACCCGCTATGCCAGGTTACGTAACCTGAAATTGTGAAAAACCCCTTGATCGATGGTCGTTTCCCTGTTTTAATTTCGTTGTTACTATAAATAGTAAGTTTTAGTTTGATTATAACTCTTCATCCGTTGGGCTTTAGGAGTTGCGTCCAACGTGAAAAGAGCTTAGAATAATTGGGGGAACAATTTGGTGAAGCCAAATAGGACACTTACTATTTTTGGCCGAAAACCTTACGCACTATTAGACATCAAGACCGTCTATAAATAGTAAGTTTACTATTTATAGTAAGTCACGGATTCTAGGAGTTTTAGTTGTAGTTTGATTCTGATTTCTTTCCCATTGCTTGGTACCCCTATTTAAAGGGTTGTGAACTTGTTTTTAGTCATCAATTAATCAATTTTGAATTTATTAGAATTTATTTCTATTTTCTTCTTTCTTTCCTCGTGGATTCGAGAAGTCTCTGTGAGGAGTCCAGAGAAGGTCCGTGGATTCGGAGTAGTTATCCTCATCACGTTCATCACTGTGTCAATTGGTATCAAAGTAAGGATTCCCCTCGGGCTGATGGCAAACAATGAAAGTATGAATCAAAATCCTGTGGACGGTGATCCAGAGATTCGTTATCTTTCAGAAAGAATGAAAGCTTTCCACCGGGAGAGTCAGTTGACCATGCAAGGGCTGAAGGCAACCCTCGACTATCTTGCGGATGCACTAGTTCCGCCCCAAGCCCTAGGCGGTGCTCCACCACCTATGATTGCTCCACCACCCATGGTTGCTGTACGACGCAACCCCGATTTCCATAGAGCACTACCAGTGGCAAACCGTAGGGCTACACTAAATGATTCAAGTTCTAATGACGAGGACCTTAATGAGGGTTTTGCCTGATGACCAATCCATGGAGGTGATCATCTAGATCGTCCTGAAAGAGACTATTGAGGTAAGGCTGAACTTCCTAATTTTAACGGTTTATTATGTATAGAAGATTTTTCAATTGGCTAGCCGAAGTAGAGAGATATTTTGATTATATGGACATGCCAGATCATAAAAGGGTAAAATTGGTAGCGTTTAAATTAAAATCTGGTGCTTCTGCATGATGGGAACAATTACAACTCTCACGAGCCCACCAGAACAAGGCGCCAATCTCATCATGGCCACGGATGAGACGTCTTCTTCGATCACGGTTTCTCCCTAATGATTATGAGCAGATATTATTTTAGCAATATCAAAATTACCGACAAGGAAATTGAACCGTCACAGATTACATTGAAAAATTTCAACGGTTAGCTACACGAACCGATCTGTCAGAATCTGAGTCACAAAAGGTAGCACGATTTGTAGGTGGGTTGCGACCGACAATTTAGGACCGAGTTTAGATGTACCCAGTCGAGACTGTGGATGAAGCAGTTCAATTGGTGGGTAGGGCAGAAACACAACTTGCAAGAGCTCTTGCTCATCCATATCCTTCAACTCGACCACCCATGACAGGTTCCACGCAGGATCCAGTGCTGGCACGAGGAAAAGATCCAGTAAGAGAACATCCTCAACCTTTTACAATCGTAAACCGTGATACGGGGAGTGGCTCCTCCAGACCTCAACGTGCAGCACCTACAACATCAGGTTCGAGTAGGATTTCAAATCCTTATGCTCGGCCAAGGTCGAATAATTGTTACCGCTGTGGCCAACCAGGCCACTTATCAAACACTTATCCTCAACATCCCGCAACACACTTAACTATAAACGAAGGGGGCACTGAAGATGAGGCCTCAAAAGAAGACCATGACTTTGATGAACATGAACAAACTACTGAAGAAATAATAGGTGGCGATGAAGTGATGGGCGAGGATCGTGGCGAATTTCTATTTGTGATGCGATTACTGTATGCCCCACGAAAGGAATTACATCCACAATGACACAATATATTTCATACTCGATGCACTGTCAAGAGAAAGGTCTGTGATGTGATCATAAACAGTGGTAGTAGCGAAAACATCATCTCAAGACTGATGGTGGACAAGTTGTAACTACCAACGATGAAGCATCCTTTCCCATACTCAATTGGCTGGATAAAAAAGGTGAATGAGACCAAGGTAACTAAACAATGCACTATTTCGTTTTCAATTGACAAAAATTATAAGGATCAAATATTTTGTGACGTGGTCGACATGGAAGCTTGTCATATGCTACTCGGTCGACCCCAGCAGTCGGACCGTGATGCGACCCATCGGGGATGAGATAATGTTTACATATTTGTCAAGTATAGTCATAAATAATCCTTGCCCCTATGGCACCAGAGAACCACCCTGAAGCTTCTAAAGTGGAGGGAAGTTCTCTCTTAACCATTCGAAATTTCATGGAGGAATCCAAGGAAACCAGCGAGGAAGAGGAACCCTCAAACATCCCTCCAAGTTTAAGACTATTGCTAAACGAATTCAAAAAAGTCTGGCCTGAGGATCTACCTGATGGATTGCCCCCCATGAGGGACATCCAACATCACATAAACCTCGTCCCTGGGGCTAGCCTGCCCAAACGCCCTCATTATCAGATGAGTCCGAAGGAGTGTGAGATAGTTCAGGGGCAAGTGGAGGAATTGATCCCTAAGGGTCTCTTGCGAGAGAACATGAGCCCATGTGCTGTACCAGCATTATTAATGCAAAAAAAAGATGAAAGCTGGTGCATGTTTGTCGACAGCCAGGCAATCAATAAAATTACCATCAAATATTGGTTCCCAATACCACGGTTGGACGACATGCTCGATATGTTAGAAAGGGCCAAGGTGTTCTCTAAACTAGATCTAAGGAGCGGGTACCATCAGATTCGTATTCGACCCGGTGATGAGTGGAAAACGACATTCAAGACCAAGGAAGGGTTATATGAGTGGCTGGTCATGCCCTTCGGCCTATCGAACGCACCAAGTACTTTTATGCATTTGATGAATCAAGTTCTAAAACCGTTCACTAGCCGATTTGTGGTAGTATATTTTGATGACATATTGATATATAGCCAGGATGAGGCGGAGCACAGGAAACATCTCAGGCAGGTGCTACAGGTCCTACAAATTAACAAGTTATATCTCAACTTGAAGAAGTGTAGTTTTTTAACTGACAACCGTTGTTTTCAGGATTTATTGTAACGTCCATAGGCATTCATGTGGATGATGAAAAGGTGTGGCCTATTAGGGAATGGCCGATCCCGACAAACATTCATGAGGTGAGGAGTTTTCACGGGTTGGCGACTTTCTATCATCGATTTGTGAGAGATTTTAGCACCATAGTCGCGCCTATAACAGATTGCATGAAAAAAGGACCGTTCCAGTGGACCGATAAAGCCGACAAGAGCTTTCATGAGATCGAGCATCATTTGTCTACAACACCGGTCTTGGTGCTTCCTAATTTTGACAAATTGTTTGAGGTTAAGTGTGACGCTTCATACGTCGAAATTGGAGGAGTATTATCACATGAAGGCAGGCCGATAGCCTTCTATAGTGAGAAGCTCAGTGAAGCCTGAAAGAAGTGGTCAACTTATGAGCTTGAGTTATACGTAGTTGTTCAGGAGTTGCGACATTGGCGGCATTATCTGATTCAAAGAGAGTTTGTTTTGTACACTGACCATCAAGCATTAAAGTTTATTAATAGTCAGACTAACATAAATCGTGTGCATGCTAAATGGGTTACGTTTTTATAGGAATTCATGTTCATTCTGAAACATAAGTCAAGGCAACAGAACAAGGTGGCTGATGCACTTAGCCATCGTGCATCATTACTTGTTACGATGAGCAACGAGGTGGTCGGCTTCAACTGTCTCAAGGAGCTGTATGCCGAGGACTCAAAGATTCTTAGATGAAGTGCCAAGAAGGTCACCCCAGTGACCTTCATATACAGGATGACTTTCTCTTCAAAGGGAATCAATTGTGCATCTCCCAAAGTTCTTTGAGGGAGCATATTATTCAGGAGCTACATGGAGGTGGCCTCAGTGGACACTTGGGGCGAGATAAGACGCGAGCTCTTGTGGAAGAGCGGTATTACTGGCCGTAATTAGTACATGATATGGAAAAATTCATACAACGTTGTCAAGTTTGTCAGACCTCTAAGGGGCAATCTCAGAATACGGGCCTCTACACCCCATTACCTGTGCCTGACGGTCCTTGGGAGGATTTATTAATGGACTTCGTGCTTGGTCTCCCACGAACACAACGCAGCATTAATTCGGTGTTCGTGGTGTTAGATCGTTTCTTCAAGATGACACAATTTATCCCATGCAAGAAGACCCTCGATGCAACACATATGGCGAATTTATTTTTCAGGGAGGTCGTACGGCTACACGGGGTTCCCAAGACCATTCCTTCTGATCTTGACACGAAATTCATTAGCCACTTTTGGCAAACTTTATGGACTCGATTCGATACACGACTTCAATTCAGCAGTGCTTACCACCCACAGACTGATGAGCAGACCGAAGTTGTGAATCGTACGTTGGGAAACCTCCTTCGCTGTATTTCAGGAGAAAAACCGAAGCAGTGAGATTTGGCCTTGTCTCAAGCAGAGTTTGCATTCAACAATATGGTGAACCGTTCGACAGGGAAATCATCGTTCCAAATTATCTATGGACAAGTGCCTCGTCACACACTTGACTTGGTCCCTCTGCCCAAGCACCCAGGCACGAGCATTGCAGTAGAACATATGACAGACAAGATCATGGGTATCCATGCGGAAGTGCAGACCAAGCTACATGCCTTGAACGGGAAGTACAAGGAACAAGCGGACAAGCACCGGCGACAAAAAGTGTTTAAGGTGGGCAACCATGTAATGGTCCATCTGTGCAAAGAGAGATTTTCGACTGGGACGTACAATAAGTTAAAAAATAAGAAGATTGGACCAGTCCCAATCCTTCGAAAGATCAATGACAACGCTTATGCTGTTGATCTTCCAGATGACATGATGATCTCACGGACTTTCAACGTTGCGGACCTGATCGAGTATCATGAACCAGAGCAGGATGAGAACTTGAGGACAAGTTCTTTTGAAGTGGAGGGGATTGATGTAGAGCGGGTCGCGGACAATTTCATGGCCAAGATGGATCAGAAAAGGCCCAGTCAATGACAGAAGTGATCCGGACCGTCGGACCTTAAATCAGGCGTATCTCGCAATCCGGAATGAGTTACCTGATGTAAAATATATGATTTTGGGGTAGAACGAGCTACTTTAGCCAACCAACCCGCTATGCCGAGTTGCACAGCCCGAAATTGTGAAAAACCCCTTGATCGACAGTCATTTCCTTGTTTTAATTTCATTTTTACTATAAATAGTAAGTTTTAGTTTGATTATAACTCTTCATTTGTCGGGCTTTAGGAGTTGCGTCCAACATGAAAAGAGCTTAGAATAATTAGGGGAACGGTTTGGTGAAGCCAAATAGGACACTTACTATTTTTGGCCGAAAACCTTACGCACTAGTAGACATCACGACTGTCTATAAATATTAAGTTTACTATTTATAGTAAGTCGCAGATTTTAGGAGTTTTAGTTGTAGTTTGATTCTAATTTCTTTCCCATTGCTTGGTACCCCTATTTAAAGGGTTGTGAACTTGTTTTTAGTCATCAATTAATCAATTTCTAATTTATTAGAATTTATTTCTATTTTCTTCTTTCTTTCCTCGTGGATTTGAGAAGTCTCTGTGAGGAGTCCAGAGAAGCTCCGTGGATTTGGAGTAGTTATCCTCATCACGTTCATCCATGCGTCAATATGACTAGTGATAAAGGTCTATTCACCGATCTTAAAGACATGGCTGATGGTTCAGTCACATTTGGTGATGGTAGCAACTGCAGGATTATTGGCCAAGGTACGGTTCAACTTTCTAACCTCCCCTTATTTAAAAATGTTCTGTACGTTGAAGGTTTAAAACATAACTTGTTAAGCATTTCTCAAATATGCGATAAAAATCATAGTGTTAAAATTTCTAACCTAGGGTGTGAAATATTAAATAAAAATGGTTTAGTAATATTAACTGGTCGTAGAACTTCTGAAAACTGCTACATCATAAGTGATTCTAGCTCATCTAATTAACTGTGTTACATGGTCCATACCGATGAAACTAAGTTATGGCATAAACGTCTTGGACATGTACACTACCGCAATTTATATAGATTGAGCAAAAGAGAACTAATAAGAGATCTACCTAAATTGTAAAAAGTAGACAAAATATGTGGTGAATGCCAGATTGGCAAACAAACTAGGATTGCTTACAAAAAAGTGAACTCTAATGCCACATCTAAATCTCTCGAACTTCTCTACATGGATCTTATAGGACCAATCAGGATGGAGAGTCGAGGTGGAAAAAATACATACTGGTGACCGTGGATGATTATACCAAATTCACTCGAGTGACCTTCTTAAGAGACAAATCAGAAACCTTTGATTAAGTAAAATGAGTTCTCAAATGAATCCAAATTGAAAAAGGTTCTCAAGTCTGTAAGATCCGTACTGATCATGGATCAGAATTTGAAAATAGTAGTTTTGAGAAATTTTGTTGTGATCAGGGAATATCACATGAATTCTTTGCACTTAAAACACCACAACAAAATGGAATTATTAAAAGAAAAAATAGAGTGCTTCAAGAAATGGCAAATATAATGTTGAATAGTATGAAGCTCCCTAAAAATCTTTGGGCTGAAGCCGTAAATACTGCATGCTATATAATCATTCGAGTCTATACAAGAAAATTAAACAGTAAGATGGCTTATGAAATATGGTTTAACAAGAAGCCTACTGTCAAATACTTTTGAGTTTTTGGCAACAAGTGCTATATTTTACGTGACCATGACAATCTGAAAAAGTTTGACACTAAAAGTGATGAAGGGATCTTTTTACGATATTCTTTAAATAGTCGCGCATATCGAGTACTGAACAAGAGGACTGGTGTGATTCAAGAGTCCATTAATGTGGTCATTGATGATCACTTGAATACACCTGCCCCAAGTTCAGATAATGATGAAGTTCTTTTAATTAACAAACCAGATACTTCATCAAATCAAACTAATTCTGAACTGAAGACTGTTAAAGATCATCCAATTACTCAAATTCTTGGAAACCCTCTCACTGGTGTGGGCACTCGTAGACAACTAGAAGACATATGTAATTACATGTGCTTTACATCTCAGATACAACAGGTTAACGTAAAAGAAGCTCTTACTGACGTAAACTGGATAGTTGCAATGCAAGAAGAGCTTAACCAATTTGTTAGAAATGATGTTTAGTATCTTGTTCCTAGACCTAAAGATAAACACATTTTAGGAACTAAGTGGATTTTCAAAAATAAGTCTGATGAACTTGGTAATTTAATTTGAAACAAGGCTAGGCTGGTTGTATAAGGGTACACTCAAATTAAGGGTATTAATTATGATGAAACCTTTGCCGCAATGGCTCGTCTTGAGTTAATCAAACTATTTATATCCATTGCTTGCTTTAGAAAATTTAAAATTTATCAAATTGATGTAAAAAGTGTCTTCTTAAATGACGATCTGCATGAAGAAGTTTATGTTGAACAACCAATGGGTTTTGAAGCCCCTAAGAATACTGATCATGTCTATCACCTTAAAAAGGCTCTCTACGGTTTGAAACAAGCTCCTAAGGCATGGTACGAAAAATTGACTAAGTCTTTACTAAGTCATAATTTTCTAATGGGAAGTGTTGATAAAACTTTGTTTGTTAAAAAACATAACAATGATATCTTAATGGTACAAATCTATGTTGATGATATTATTTATGGATCTACCTGTACTAACATGACTGTTGAGTTGCAGATTTAATGAAATCTAAGTTCGAAATAAGCATGGTTGGGGAATTGAATTATTTCCTAGGGTTGCAAGTAAAACAACAACCCGATAGCATTTTTATTTCTCAAACCAAATATGTTCTGAACTTAATCAAAAAAATTCAGATTTGAGAATGGTAAGAATTTTGATACTCCTATGAGTACAACTTTAAGACTCTCAAAAGACTCTACAGGTAAAAATATGGATCCTAAATTATATCGCAGTATGATTGGTAGTTTACTTTATCTAACTGCAATTAGACCTGATATTGCTTTTAATGTTGGTATTTGCACAAGATATCAATCTGACCCTAAGTGGATTATTCGATATGTCGCAAGTACTATTAATTTAGGTCTCTGGTATCCATATGATACTAGTATTCAGTTGGCTGGGTACACCGATGCTGATTGGGCTGGTAATATCGATGATAGGAAATCAACCAGTGGTGGTTGTTTTTATATTGAAAATTGTTTGGTTTCTTCATTTAACAAGAAGCAAAGTTTTATATCGCTCTCAACTGCTGAGGCTGAATACATCGCAGCAGGAAATGCATGTACTCAGCTTGTTTGGATGAAACGTATGTTAAGCGATTATGGAATTACACAGGATTCAATGGTTTTATATTGTGATAATTCAAGTGCAATAAATATCTCAAAAAATCCAATCTAGCATTCATGTACCAAGCACATTAACATTAGGTTTCATGACAATCGTGAATTAGTGGAAGAAAAGCTGATATCTTTGGAGTACATTCCGACCGAGACTCAACTTGTCGACATTTTTACTAAGCCGCTCGACAAAAGCAGGTTTAATAAATTAAAATTTGATCTTGGTATTTGCAATCTAAATTGAATATTCATGCATACTTGTATCATAGTGTATATATATTTAATAATTTATTTGTTTAAATTTCAAATTTTTATGAAAAATGTATATTTTAGTCGGTACACGACCAATTGAGGATGTACTCGACCTGTCGTGGCACGACCGGTCGAGGACATCCCACGACCAGTCGTGTATCACGCTGGAACTTTTAAAATTTGAGAAAAAATTCATCTTCTTCATTTCAACCTTCCTCTCCAACGAGCCGACGCCTGATCGGTCGTACCCACCTTCCTAGATCTTCAAGATTAGTGCATCATTTGCATTTTTCTTGTAGATTCTAGTCAATATTACTTCATTTTTACTCTTGGTGTAATATATTTTGTGATTCATTGCGATTTTGGAGTTTTCTTTTGAAAAATCTGATCTAGCAAAACCCCACTCCACATCTTTTGAAGCTACTTGTTTCTTTGATTCTCCTATTGCAAATGGATGCTAAAGGGAAAAAGAAAACTTTTTGTGGTCCATCATCTTCTAGATCAACTCCTATCACTCGGCGTCATCTTCGGTCATCCGAAGATGATCCCTCATATGTGCAGGATTTGCGTATGCACAATGTCATTGTTGAACAACCTGTTGATCTTGACCACATTGCTCCTTTTAGTATCCTTCATCTTCTCCAAGCTGTAGGATGGGCTAACATCTTACATTGGGGTGGGCCTGAATACCAATCTATTGCACAGGCTATGTTTGCGTGTATTTCTGAATTTTCTTCTGAGAATTTAACTTTTTCAAATGATGCTAGAGAAGATCTATTTGATGTAGATCGTCATCTAATATATGGCCTTTTGGACATACTTGTCAATGATGAGGGTATTCCTATTCACACTTTAACTAAGAAACCCTCAGAATCAGAAAAACGTATGCTCATGCTCACTAGGGCATTATGTAATATGGATGTGCAATGGACTCATAAAGGGAATGCGCTCCCCTCAAAGTACTTGTTACCCAGATATAGGGTTCTCCACAGAATCTTTATTTCAAATCTGTATCCACGTTCATGTAATAAAACTGAACTGACTTCCTTTATAGTTCGGGTTTTGCATTTTGTCATCTCTGGTACTAAAGTTTGTTTTCCTTCTTTAATATGTCATTCCATCATTCAGTTTTGTCTCCATCCAGTTCATACCGTTTGCCTATCTTATGACAATGTTAGCTAATCACATGCAAGTTGCTATGCCTGTTGGAGAGGCACCTATACATCATCTCATTTTCAACAATTTAAATATTAACAAGATGAAATTGGAATTAGCTCCTGGCCAAGTGGATGTTGCTGGTGGTGGAGCTGAAGCAGGGAATGTAGATGAGGCTGGTGATCTTCCTCCTGATGATATTAATATGGATGATATTTTTGATGAACTTGAATCAGACTCTACAAATGATCCTGACTATGAGCCATCTGGTTTTGATGCTTGTCTTCATGCACTTGAGGAGAATGTAGAGAACATGAATGTTGCTCATGATTTATAATTTAAATATATGCGCAAGTATCTTAGGCGCTTAAACAAGGGCCTTCATCAATTTGATCCTACCATACCTGCTCCTTCTTCAGAATCTGATTACGTGTTTTTATCTGATGGTCTGTAATAACTTTTATACTACTTTGCTCTCTTTCAGTTTGTGAGACAGATTTTGTTTGACCTTGGTTTAGACTGGTTTATGATATGTGCACTATACATTTGATTATATTTTTTTCATATCTTGCCTAGTTAATTCCTTTATTACTCTCTTATCAATCCTTCTTTTCCATTTCATATTTGCTTCCTTTGTCATATTGTGACAAAAAGGGGGAGCAGATTTCAAGTAGTTTGGATTGATTGGAATGGATATGGATTGTGGGGTAGTAGCATTAATTTTTATGATATATATGTGTGCTACTCAGGGGGAGTAAATAAGTAAGGGTTTTGTTGACTTGTTTTGCCTAGTTCATAATGATGTTTGCCATTTGATAATAACTGTTGCATGATTCTTAAACCAGGCTATAACTGGTTCTCGTATATATGACTGGTGCATGATTCCTTATTGAGCATGTTGTACTTCTCTTATTTTTTATTAGAGTATGTTTTGTCACAAATTTGACAAAGTGGGAGATTGTAAGTGTTATGGTTTCCAACTCCTTTAGTTGTCAAATTTTGTGGTGCCAAAACCTCATTCTATGTCTTGTGTAGCTCATTGGTATATATGTTCAAGACATTGCATATGGGTTCAAGACATTGCATCACCTCTCTAAACACTTTGCTTCAAGTCAAGAACGAAGAACTACTTCAAACCATTTTAAGTAATGCAAGTTCAAGTTACAACAAAAGAAGTGATCTTGTTCAAAGACTTAAGTTAGTGTACAACTCAAGATGAAGTGTAATTCAAGCTCTAGAAGATCTAAAGTTCAATGCTATATCAAGTATAGAGATCTCAAGCTTCACAATCTTTAATTGTCAATGTGAGATCCGACTCGAGTTCGCATGTGTGCATGTGTGTGTGTGAGTATGTATTCCGTCCATCTTGATCCCGCGGTCCTACCGGTTGAATCCCGGTGACCCGTGACTCTTGGATAGTGTTTGCGGTCATCCGTGAGTACAATCGTGAAGGCCCAACTCGGATCGAGTTGAGACCTATGCCATTGTGACCGTATCATCGCCGCGGTTCCAATGACGCGTCTTGTGTGTCCATCCGATGTGTAGATCGTAAGTTGGGTGCATTTCATTTTCTAAGCTCTTGATCATGATCATGTGGCCCACCTAGGGGTGGTGTGCATGGATTTCTAGGTAGGTCCCATCTCTTGGAACTATTTTCAACACACACTACACTATTTCCAACACACACTACACACACACACACACTACCTAGGCTCTATCCCTACAGCACCCATCTCTAAAACACCACCCACTAACCTAAAAAGTCTACTAACCCTATAACATTATTTCTAACTCCCTATTACTACGATTTCTCTTCTCTATCCAAGGTAAGAAACTCATGATTACTTAGTTTAAAAGCAATTTTTCTCTCTTTCCCTCTCATTTCTCTCTCTCTTCTCTTCTTCCCTAGCAACATTCCTCCAAAAATCCCCAAATTCTCTAGCCCCTTCTCCTCCTTGTTCCTCTTAATCCATCCATTGAAAACCCATCTCATCCATCTATCTTGGTTCCTTAGAGCATTTGGAGCTTGGTGATCTAAGTTTTGGTGAAGATATTTAGGTGGGTGCTTCTTTATTCCAGGCAATATCCTTTCCATAGTATAGATCTTCTTCTTCTTTCATTCGAAAAGTATAGGACCTACCAATCAATGATGGAGATCCTACACAATTCCTTGGATGTGGCCAAATGGTCCATCTTATGCATACATGTCCCATGCATGGGGTTTCCTCTTGATGGACCCCATCATGGAAGGTTCTCCACATTCCATAATTTGATGGGTCATCTAGACCCATGCATCATAGTTGGGAAGGTATCTCATCCATTCATCTCAAGTGTAGATCACGCATGATGAAGATCCATGGTGAAATATAGATGGAAATGCAATGTATGGGTGTGATTGTGTTGGGAAAGGCTTAATAGTGACGGAGTCTTCTCCCAATGGCGGGAATAATTTTATTTCTCTTCTTCTACCTTTCCTATGATTTTTGATGATGTGTGTGGTCCACTTGGTGGGCCTGGATAGTCCAGAAAAGTCCAGCTAGGGTGGGACATCCATACCCACCTACACTATGGTTGGGTGTCCCATTTGCTGACCTTTATTGATGCATGCAAGTGTGGTAACCTTGGGATTTGTTTTGAAAATTTGTGGGGCCAAATAGGGAGGGCCATAGCACCTAGTTCTTGGAGTATTTTCCATTTTTATTTAACTTATATAATTAATTTTATCCAAGTACATGTTGCTGTCTAGAATTTTCTAGACAGTTTCTGGTTGATTTTGGACTAGATTTTAGGACTGTTTGGGGGACTATTCATAACCACAAAATATACTTTTATAAACGGTGGGGATCTCATCTTGATGTCTCCCAAATTTTAGCCCCATCTGACATTCATAGGGGTCCCAAAGGTGTGGTCCAAGTGAGGTGGACAGTCTAGATTTTCTGCACTGTTCCAGCAGCAATCCACCCTGGACAGGTTAGAATTCCAAAATTTATTAAAATAGTTTTGGGTGTGTAAAAATTATAAAAATTTACAGGAAGGTAGACCACCCATGGTGGGACCCACCTACAAATTTTGAGGCCAATGGACACCTGTACACACCATAGTGATGGCTGGACCGGCCCATTACAACATGGTGTCCAGATCAGTCCGATTTTCAGGACAGATTGATTTCTTTAAATGAATTAAAATATTTATAGCAGTCCAAGAATTCTGAAATTTTGTAGGGGTGTGGCCCACCTATGGTAGTGTCACTCTGTAAAATTTCATCTCCAAGGACCTCATTTAGGCATCCAAAAGAATGGGCCAAGATAGTTGGACTGGAAGATTGTCTGCTGTGCAGTCCAGCAATATGCATTGATAAAACCATAATTCAAAAATATTTTCTCCGATGGTGGGCCACCTTTTGGGTTACCTCTCATTGTATGCATGATGAGGGACCTTGGCCCTCAATTTTCAGAGTTTTAGAGCCCTTGGACCCACTCCAATGGAGTGCCCAAATTTAGGACAACAACATGTTATAATTATGCTTGGCCTTTGGGCTGAAATTTTGAGGAGTGAGGCCCACCACATTGTGAAGATCTTAGAGGGAATAATTTATACCTTTGGTTCCTTAAATGTTGGGCTTAATAAATGTACTTTCAAGGCCCACCACAGTTGAATTTAATTGGGTCCACGAATGTAGCTAGTTGT
Source organism: Magnolia sinica (assembly GCF_029962835.1). Lineage (NCBI taxonomy): Eukaryota > Viridiplantae > Streptophyta > Magnoliopsida > Magnoliales > Magnoliaceae > Magnolia > Magnolia sinica. The sequence continues at coordinate 68,199,105 of NC_080591.1, forward strand.
TGAACTCTTTAGGCCTAATTGAGCTGGAACTTTCCAGATAGGCCCATTGAACTCTTAGGCCATTTTACCATACTATTGTGTTGGGTCACTGGGCTGGATTACACAAGTAGATGGGCCCTTGGTTGCCCACCAAATCAACTTTATACTTGGGCTGCGTTGTAAGCCTGACTCACTTGACTAAGAGCATGACATTTGCCCATGTGGTTTGAGCAATGGGCTGCCCACTAGGCCACCACAATATATGGGATTAGTGGCCTTTATTTTGAGCCCTAACCTTTCCCCTATGGGCCCATAATGGTAATTATGAGTTGGGCTATGTGTGTTTTCCTTAGACCCATGTTCTGGATAGGCCTTGGGCCGCCCTTTCTAAAGCCCAACATGAGTGTTTGTGGTATGACTATGGCTGCCCGTTTCTTATTTCTGATGTTGCGTGGTTCTTGAGCCTTGATCCATGATCAATTAGAGATGGGCTACCTCTTGGGGACTAATTATGGTTGGATGTCCACATTGGTGGCCCTAAGGTAGGCCCATGGGCTTCTATGGGTGGTTAAAGGTCCACCATAGACCCTTGCTAGGCCCGTTTCATCTATTTAGGCCCATACCATTGTTCTCCTTAGTCTCGTGGGCTACCCCAGGTATATGGACCCTCACTAGAGGTTGTATTCCTTATGAGGAATTAGTTAAGTACCTAGACCCTTCATGGTTAGGTGAGAGTTCATCTTTACCTCATTGGCACCCCTATTCATCTTCATGGCCCACTCCCATACACATCATATGCATGCTTGGTTGAGGTGTGATTGGCCATGGTTATGCCATTGTGTAGGACATGTTGGTATCTCCCCGAGAGATGGATGCTTGGGATTGATGCATGGGTGATCGTGTGATTCATGCATCTGGCATTGCATAGCTTGTGGATATCCGCCCTTACTTCATTAGGGCCTTACCTCCACGGGTATTCGTGGATGGCCGTATGTCTGGACACCGAAAATATTAGTTGAGCATACCGGGTGCATAGAATGCCCATAGGTGAAATTTTTAAAACTTCCATGGTACCAAGGATCTGCTCCAACGCCATGACCGGGTGGAATACATGAGTGCACGAGGGCCTTATACCGTTAGGCCGCGACTCCCACTGTCGTGTAGTCGGTTGGATAGGGGTGTGGCCTTACCTGCCTGGTGTGAGGAGGCATTGCTAGGTTGAGTCTGACCAGCTCGTAAATGGGTCCGCTACCTTCAGGCCTTGTTGGTAATTGGTTGTCCACGGGCGGGTAGTGAGGTCTCTTATGCTCATTTGACTGTGCGGGGTTTACAGAGCGGCAGTCATTCAGCAGTGTAATGGACCCCGGTGATTTCCTTATGATTGAAAATGTACTTGACTTATGGTTTGGATATGAGCACTGACATTACTTGCATCGCATTAGCATTGGCTGTACAAGCCCCCCTTCATGCATAGCCTTGGTATGGCACCCATTACTCATTGCATCGCGTTCATGGTAAGCCTTGGTAAGGCTAGTGATATGCTCATTGATCATGCTTCTCTCCTTATACCTCCTACTATTCTTCTGTGCACCATTGTCACACACTTACACCACCCTATAAGCTTCTATAAGCTTATGTACGATTGATGCGTGCAGGAGACTTTAGGTAGGCACCGTAGCAGCAGAGCGTGGAGTAGAGTTGAGCAGTGAGGACTCCAGTGTTGCCGATTTCTCTCTCTTTTCCTTTTATTCTCATGTATGTCCTTTTGGACCTTATGGATGATGTAAAAGTTTAAATTTTTAGTGGATTTTGCGATGTGTGCCTTTGTTATTCTCAGATGTACTTACTGTGATCTTGGGTATACTCGTATTGGAAATGATTATACTGTTATGAAAATTCTCCTTGTAGGATCCCAGGATCGGAAACTACCTCAGGAGCCGAGAATGGGGTACTATGGAGGCTGTTGCGGCCAGAACCGGCAATCGGGTTCCTTGTGAGTTCGGTTACCAAGTCTGGGGTGTGACAGTCAACTATCATCTGAAGAAATGAAGTCTCGATGTTCATACCTCACTTTCAAGGTATGATTGACCTTAGATTGACCTTAGGGTAGGTCATTTTGTATACATAATTCAAATTGAATAATTTTATAGATGTTTGGTCTGTTCTAAGATTAGTCCTGGACCTTGTTCGACTAGTCCTAGAACTTGCTCGACCCGTTTAAGAAATTTCAGGACCAGTCCTAAGTTTGTTACAATTTTGTAGAATTTTTTGTTCATCCACAACCAGTCCTGGACTCTGTTCGACCGGTCGTGTGAACAGTGCACGACTCATCTTAAGACCAGTCCTGGACCTACGACTCAAATTCCAGCACTATTCCTGATTTCTCACGACCAGTTGTGGAGGGCTCACGACCAGTCGTGGACACCCTACGACTAGTTATGGAACAGTTTTATCCGATTGCGTTTAAAATTTCAAAATGCGGTTCGTCCTACGACCAGTCGTAGATGCGATTTTTGCAATTATAAATAGAGTACGGATTTCAGAGTTTTAGATCGAATAAAAGTAAAATCAAGGCATCACTCTGAGAGATAAGTTTGTGTTCTTTTTAAGCTATATTGTGCATATTTAAAATTTTCTTTTGTTAGCTTTTCATATTTAATTTTATTTCTACATTCCATTCTAATTTGAAAGAGGAATTGGGATATTCCACTTCTTGGAATCAAAATCAAATAGAGCTAGCCCAACTTGATTTAATTTAAAATCAATTAGAACTTATAACCATTTCAAAGTGAGTATTGGACATTGAACTTCTATATTCGAACTTTTACTCCGATTGGTTCTTCCGAGCTGCTACAAAAGGAGAAATCCAAGTGTTTTACATTTGTGTAAATTTCCTTTATTTTGGTTTCTTTTGAGATTAAGCTAGAAAAATCTCATTGTGTTGGTTATCTGAGGAGAGCTAGAAAAGTCAGAAAGTGAGGTTTTCGAATTGTGTAAGCCCATTTGAAAGACACAATTGTGAAGGTTTTAGGTGAACCTGAGAAACCTATTTTCATAATGAACGCTGATATCCCCCTGTGAGGATATTAAGAGTGGAGTAGCAAGCTGTGTGGTTGTTGTTTAACAGTTAGTGTACACACAGGCAAACCACTATAACTCTTTGTGTTTTGTGGATATGTGATTTATTTTTCCTATCTTTTATCATTCAAAGTTGTGGGATGTATGTGTGGATGTGAATGTTGTAATATTTACATTTCAAGCACTATGAGAAATTTTGTAATAGTTTAGAATTCAATTCTTGCTATTTCCTTTTATTTCCTTTCAGTTTGAGTTTTTGATACTCTAATTGTTTTAGTAAGGTTGTCCTGCCATAAGCCCTTGGTTTTTATGGTGAAAGGTTGTCCTTAGAACAACTAGAATTTGTGATTGCTTTACATTGTGAATTGTAGATTGTTATCTTTTCTTTAATTCCGTTATTATTATTTTAAATTTGGCATAGTCCTATTCACCCCTCCCCCCTCTTTAGGACATATAGTTAGGCCTTTCAATTTATAGCATTTTGGGATGACATTTTGGTAATTCTAAGGACCTTGGAGGGTAAATGGTGATGTGATAGCTTGTGATTGGTTGAGAGAAGAGTAATGCCACATGACATTCCCTTATAGGCTCTTAAGCTTGGTAGGTTGGTAGATAAGGTGGGTTTCAGGGTCAATTATATGGCAGGGTTGACTTTAGGAGGGAGGAACAACTATGTGCTTCGAGGGCACATTTGTCGAGAGAGGGCGGTAATCTGATTATCGCCTCTGACTATTTTTGCTTGAAAGTCTGTTAGCTGGCTCCGCGTACTGTTTTGGAGAGAGGGCGGTAGCCCGATTATCTCCCGTAGTAGTCTGATTACCGCCCAGGTACAGTTGCTCCCGCAGTTTGACCGGTGGGCCTATTTCGGGCCCGGATAGTGGCCCAAAGCCCCTTTTTGGATATTTGACTTAAAATGGCTCAAAATTGGCTCGATTATGATTTGAAAATGGCTCAAGAAATGGATCGATTTTGGGCATGCTCTGGCTTGGGTAATGACTCGAGTTAAGTTGGGGTTTATGGTAACGGAAGGGTTCGGGTTCGGCTAGGGGTTTGGATTAAGTTTGGGGAATGGTTATGGTTTTAGGTAGGGAGTGGGGTTCAGGTTCAATTCCTAAGGATCATCCGTGCTACTATTGAACCTTGTATTATCTATTACATACTAGTAACATATAACCAATATTGGGGCACCATACCATAAGCTACAAGAATTTCATGTCCCCCGGCCTAAACAAGGTATCCTCTATTGATAACATATATATCATAAGTTCTTTATTTTCATTTACATTTGCAAATACATTCATCATCCATCCAAGAAAATTGAAACAAGTACTGTTACTCTAAAGGCCAGACGTAAAACAGAGAAACAACAAGGATATGATAGTCATATATGAAAAATTGGAATGATACAACAAGGATAAATTCTGTGCATGTTGATGTCGAAAATTTTCTAAAGGCTAGACATAAAACTGAGAAACAACTCCATCGAATCAAAATATTTAAGAAACTCCCAAAGCCTGTATGAAATTTTCAGTTATTCAACTGAAACAAGAATCAGGATAGAACAGAAAACAACAATCCATGACAGGCCCTAACATCTATGTTCGAATAGCATTGCAGAAACTCTCTACTATCTTTACCATTCAAAATTAATGAAACACATACTCCACTATAAACTCTCTGTATTCGTATGTTCTTTACTCAAATCTAATCATTTGCTTCGTTTATAATCCATGTTCAGTTAAACCAAAGGGAAACTTTACTTGATTAGTATAACTCAGTGGCTTTACAAAGAATATATGCTTAGGGTTAAGTAGTACCAAATATCTGAAATTTTGTGATATTGGGTGCAACCAAACACACTTTTAAGTAAAATGTGAACCACTATAAAGCCATTCCTTCCCTTCAGTAATAGTGCTTGAGCTTTAATGACAAGGAGAGGCCTCTGTATTACTACATTCATCAAGCTTATTCAATGATTAGAACTTTAGGCGGAGCATGGAAGGAAAGACTGGGCTGCATGCAGCCACTTGTAAGCAATCGGTTCCCTTTTACGAGGCAGGGCCCACCATTTGTACACTGTCAGGTCAGTTGGACACAGAGCTTTGGGATATAGATCCATTGTGGCAACCATGTGCAAGATGTGGGACAATCATCAGGTTTGATCCACCATTAACATGCTGTGGTCCAGAGTTCAGACCGGTCCAGTCACTAGGTAGATAACATGTGGGGATGATTTAAAAAACTGAATTACGGCTCGGTGTAGTTATACTGGAAAGTGAGAGTAGACTGCCCATAGCCAACTTATGTTTTAACGTCTCCAAGACCAGGTCTGGCCACCATGCATTCCGCACATAGCTAGAAAGGTAGGCTATGATATTCTCATGGGTCAGATCCCCAACTTACAAGCCAGCAACTACTGGTCAATTCCATATTCCTGAGGAATTCGGGCATTTTCCTGTAAAATCAGAATTCCTGAGGAATTCTGCAGCAAAATTTATCTCGACAAGGGCCACTTAGATATATATATATATATATATATATATATATATATATATATATAGATATAAAAGAAAGAAAAAGAAAAAAGATGTTGATTTACTAACAGTTCAATGAAGCAGGGACATTGAAATGAAAATCTATGCAAGAAATAGGTTCAAAGATTCATCCTGCAACCATCTTCCAGAAAAAAGACACAAGATTACGTACCGTGTCCCATATTTGCAGCTTTATATGCTTGTTGTCAATTGTAATCATTCTGGCTCCAAATTCAACACCAATGGTTAAGTCATGCACTGGTTGGAATCGCTTGTCAGTGAACTGTAATAGAAGGCATGATTTTACCACTCCTATGAAATAGAAAACGGAATGCAATAGTGTCAAGCCAAATGGTAAAACTTAGCCGTAACTTTCCTCTTGCACAAGCTTAATCGCATAAAGAAGAAGAAAAAGAGTTCAACCCCACAAAATTAAGAAAACTATAATTACAAAAGAGATGATCGTGACAAAACAAAAGAGAATCATCTGATCAGACCATATTATGCAAATGTGCTCGAAAAGTGTAATAACAGGCGGATAAAAAAGAAAGAAACAAGAGACTATAATAAATGAGTATCTTTGCTTGTTCATTTGGAAAGAAGGAAATAAACTTATCAACAAGCAAGCACTGAAAAGAAACCGAAAAAAGCAATTTGTCTTAAGACTCAAGCACCTGGACATGGGTTAAAGTGAGAACTGAGCAAGAGGTGTCAAGAAAGCTTTAGCATTAGTAAAACCGATGATAATAATTAGTGAAAAAGCATTCATATCACTTGCCGGAAATACCTGGCTTAACAGTCCTAATCAAACAAGGGGCAAGATTCTAGAAACCACACCACACCAGCAACAAACTATTCGGTCAACAAAATGCAATTTTTAATTTTTGGAAAGGTAAAAAGAATTGGACAGCAAGAGTTCTTGTATATGTATGTGTGTGTGTGTGTGGAATTTTCTATGTACTTTGTTGACATTCTGCATCTCTAAAGATCCCACTATATCTCTGTATCTTTACTCTTTAACTCACGTACATGATATTCTCTATCTCTACGCTAGAACAACCCTCAAATAAAGGGTGTCCCACAGCCTATTCCAGAATATAGCCTTTCACATTATGAAAAATCTGCCCCTCCGATTTCACTTTATCATTGAAAGTTTATTTCTTTAGCAGAAATACCCAAAATGCATATGAAATATCCACTATAATCTCTAACCAGGCAATCATAAAAATGCAAACAAAATACAGATACAGAATTGCTAAATCCCCAGGAGAAGCCAGCAATGCCATTCATCAACACAATGAAGATACACATTTCCACAGCATATACATCATAAATTTTATTTATACTGAAAACAAAATAAAGGACACCCAGGAAATCTCATCAGCCTACGGTGTTGGTTATTACACAGCAAAGGATATGTACTATTTTCAACATATGTCTATCGAAATTGCTAAAAACAAATAAACTATTTAGAAAAGCACAAGAACAGTGGGACCACAAGAATAACATTAGTTCCCAAACTTCCACAGATTTCAACATGTATCAAAATAGAAAATTCGAAGTATGAGAAAATTTTCGTCACTAAAGGTGGCTTTTAGCTACGAAATTAATTTCGTTGTTAAAAGGAAACTTTTCGAGTTTTTTATTTTTTCAAAAATTCAAAACACCCTTTTTTAGCGACGAAAATTTTTGTCGCTAAAGGTGGCTTTTCGCTACGAAATTAATTTCGTCGCTAAAAGGAAACATCTCGATTTTTTTCATTTTTTCAAAAATTCAAAACACACTTTAGCGACGAAAATTTTCGTCACTAAAGGTGGCTTTTAGCTACGAAATTAATTTCGTCACTAAAAAGGAAACATCTCGACTTTTTTGTTTTTTCAAAAATTCAAAACACCCTTTAGCGACGAAACTTTTTGCCGCTAAAGGTGGCTTTTAGCTACGAAATTAATTTCGTCGGTAGAAGGAAACATCTCGATTTTTTTATTTTTTGAAAAATTCAAAACACCCTTTAGCGACAAAACTTTTCGTCGCTAAAGGTGGCTTTTAGCTACGAAATTAATTTCGTCGCTAAAAGGAAGCATCTCGATTTTTTTGTTTTTTGAAAAATTCAAAATACCCTTTAGCGACGAAAATTTTTGTCTCTAAAGGTGGCTTTTAGCTACGAAATTAATTTTTTCACTAAAAGGAAACATCTCAACTTTTTTTTTTTTCAAAAATTCAAAACACCCTTTAGCGACGACAATTTTTGTCGCAAAAGGTGGCTTTTAGCTACGAAATTAATTTCGTCGCTAAAAGGAAACATCTTGACTTTTTTGTTTTTTCAAAAATTCAAAACACCGTTTAGTGACGAAACTTTTCATCGCTAAAGGTGGCTTTTAGCTATGAAATTAATTTCGTCGCTAAAAGGAAACTTTTCGATTTTTTTATTTTTTCAAAAATTCAAAACACTCTTTAGCGATGAAACTTTTCGTCGCTAAAGGTGGCTTTTAGCTACGAAATTAATTTCGTTGCTAAAAGGAAACTTTTCAATTTTTTTATTTTTTCAAAAATTCAAAACACCCTTTAGCGACGAAAATTTTCGTGGCTAAAACTCTTAGTGAGAAAATTTCCACAATAGCGGGAAAATTACTTTTACTGATGAAAATTTTTATCGGTAAAAGTGACTTTTAGCTATGAATTTACAATTTCGTCGGTAAAAGTAAACTTTTAGTGACAAAAATTATTTGTGTCGCTAAAAGTCATTTTTAGCAACGAAAAAAAGTTTCATCACTAAAAACCCTCTTTCTTGTAGTGTTAGCATATAGAAATTCATCTACAAGCATCTAATCATTAACTAAGACCCTCAAGGATCGATAAATGATAACCTGGAGATAATGGTCCGCACCTTATGACGATCCCCTCGACTCACGGCGCTCGTAGGGTTAGGGATTTGAGAAAAATCATAAATTCCTATACAAACATCAAGAATTACATGAGATCCATACAATTCATCCTAGAAAAACCTAGGTTGGGAAGTAGGTTTGTTTCTTACCTCCAAATCGCAAATGGGGTAGATTCAGTGGAGGAGAATGATTGATACTAGGGCTTCGATTGGAGGAAACTGATGAAGGGAAGCACTAAAGCTTCCCCACTCCTACTCTCACTCTTTTTCTCTTCTTCTTTCTTTCTCTCTCTCTCTCTCTCTCTCTCTCTCTCTCTCTCCTTTGGAGAATGTAAATTTGTATGGAGAGATGGGGTGCCCAAATAAGGCCCTTATATAGTTCTAGAAGTTGTGCAAATGCCCCTAAGGCCTAGGTTTTCATTATACTAGCCCTATGAGAGAGTGTTTCTAACCTCTAGGGCCCATTATGGAGTGTACATGTCAATATACATCGTATGATAGTTAGCCCTAATGATGATCTACGTATGGATATGATCGGCCCACCATTTAGATGTGTTGATCAACGGGTATGATCAAAAGTCTGTTCAAAAGAAACCGATAGTCGATCGGGGCCGCGGTTATACGGATATATTTAGGGAAATATCTTTAGTCGGTACTCCAATTTTGGTTGTGAATTGACAGTCCGAAATTTATAACTTTGTGAAAGAAGAAATGAACTTATTTCACTTAAGTTCTATATTTTTATATAAGATATTCACACAACCCAAGCAATCGACCTGCGAGTTCAGGTTGAACGATTCGAAATGCGATCTTATCTCGATGTCCCACGATGGACGTCAAGCCCAGCGAGACGGACATTATTCTATAGTTTCAGAACTAGTGGCCCACTAATAAGCGGTCTAAAGCTTGTTCGAAAAATCGGGGCATTTCTAGAATGAATTAGGTATAAGATTTCTTGTGCGCAAGTATTAGGGTTTAGATTAACTACGTTCATAGTGTGGCCTATTTATAATTAGCGAAAATGGTGATTCGGTCTTAATAACCCTAAACTGTTGGTTTTTAGGCAAAATAAGTAACTAGATTGATTTGGTTTGTTAATTAAGATCTGACCCCTACTTGTCTTGGCTTTGGGTAGATCTTTATTTAGTTACGGTTGTCTTGATTAGTCAGTGATAGGTCAGCTAGATGTGAGCCCCATGTGAACAAATCATGTGGCTAAACTCGGTGTTTAAGTGATCAGCTGGATTCGTTGGTTTCCTATGGTTGATTAATCAGATTGATGTGGTTCTTTATTAGTACCACTCACGTATAGGCTAACATCAAGTGTTAATGGTCAGCAAATGATAATATAAGTTAATTATAATGAAAAATTTTAAGGGTTTTTGGAATTTCAAAATAGTGAAAATTCAGGACGTTACACCCTATCGAGTCCATATTCTCCCAACCTAGGGATGAATTGAAGGGTAACCCATCACCTGGGGTACTGTCAGGTTGCACCTGCGTTAGAAGAATATTAATGTTTTTTGAGATATTACAGTACAAAGACTTCTATTAAGAATAAAATGGGCAATTAAAAAGATGTGAAATGAGATTTTTTTTATTAAGTAACTATATTTTCTACTTTACTTCCAATAGACCTTAAATGAGTAGTTATCATTTCTTAAGCTATGCTTTTATTAGTAGCATGTATATGTTTGAAAATATACCACCAACTTTTAAATGAAATTGAGCAAAAAAATTGTAAGACCCAACCCGAGTTTGCATGTGTGTGTATGCATCTTGTTCATCATGGCCTCGCGGTCCTACTGGTCAAATCCCAGCAACCCGCGACCCTCGGATAGTGTATGTGATCATCCTTGAGTCCGGTCACATAGACCTGACTAGGATTAACCCGAGACCCATGCCACCTTGTTCGCATCGTCATTGAGGTTCCGATGACATGTCTTGTGTGTCCATCCGATGTATAAATCATAAGCTATGTACGTTTCATTTTATGGCCCTTGATCTTGATCATGTGGCCCACCTTGGAGTAGTGCATGTGGCCCCACTCCCTTTTTGCACAAGTTCCAACACACACTACACACACCACCTAAACCTCCATAACTTACACTACTAACACTACACACACCACCCAAACCTATCCTACCCTAGCAACTTTGGTTTCTCCTCCCTAGCTAATCATAACATTCTCTTATCAAGGCAAGATTTCTTCTCTTTTCTAGAAAAAAAGAAATGATTGCCCTCATTGCTACAACTCTCTCTCCCTCTCTCTTTCTTCTCATTCTCTCTATCTCTCCCTCTCTTCTCCCTCTTGCAAGCTTCCAATGTCTCACCCCTTTGCAATATTCCAACCCCTCATCTCCTATTTCTCACCCCATCCATCCATCAAAATCACATCTTAACCCTTCATCTTGCTTCCTTGGACCCTTAGAAGCTTGGAGTGGAGTTTTGATAGAGATCTTAAAGTGGGTAAACATGATCTTGCTGATCTGATTTTCTACCTTTAAATCTTCTTATTTCTTTTGTGTGGATCATATGGGGCCCACTAATCTATCGTGGGGACCCCATTTGACCCCATGGATGTGGCCTTTTGGCCCATCCTACATGCATATCATGAAACATGATGGGGCCATTCTCCATGGACCCCATCATGATGTATGGTATCATCCACCTTATTTCAAGGGCATCTAGACCCTAGTAATCATGTAGTCATAGATCATGCATGCATTAGTTTAAAATTGCATGTTGAAGTAACATTGTTGTATAGTTGAGATTGACTCTTGGGAGGGCCCATTAGTGGCGGGGCCCTACCCCCATGGCCGGATTGCTTTTTTTCTTCTTCTCTTTTCTCTGATGTGTGGATAATGATGTGTGTGTGGCCCACTTAGTGGGCCTAGGATGTTCAAAAAAAAAAATCCAGCAAGGTGGGACACCTTTACCACCCAACTCCATGATCCTTGGACACTTTAATCAATGCATGCAAGTGTCCTAGTCTTAGTCTGTGATCTGGACATATGTGGGGCCCACTAAGGAAGGCCACACACCCTTTTTATGGCTGAGATTATTGAGATATAGGCTGATGTGTCCAGCCATGTATTGCTGTCCAAAAATCTGGACTGTTGCATGGATTGTCATGTTCAATGTTTGGCATGGATTTTTGGATCATGATTTTCATTATTTTCTTTATAATTATGGGGTGTAATGAGAAGGTGTGGACCCCACCTTGAGTTGTGGGGGGTCACACCTTATATGGCCCATGAAATGATACCCAAAAAGGGAGGCCCATAGGGGTGGGCGGTCGACCTTGTTGGGCTGTCCAGCCCACATGTATGGAGGGAAAACATATACTTCAGCTTGGTTTCTCTGAGGGGTGGGACACTTTTGTGGACTCCACCTTATTGTATTTTATGAAAAAAATATTAAACCTCCATTTTCCCCCTCCTGGATGAAGTTTGGGCCCACCTTATTGGGTAAACAATGCATGGACAACAACATCTCTTCCTGGAAAGATTGTAATTCTTAATTTAATTAAAATACTTATGAGTATCCAAAAATTATAAAATTTTACAGAGAGGTGGTCCACTTATTTTAAGACTTAATTACAATATTTTAGGGCCAATGGAAACCTATACACACCATGGTGGTGGCTGGACCGGCCCACTATAATATGGTGTCCAAATCAGTTTGATTTTCAGGATAGATTGATTTCTTTAAATGAATTAAAATATTTTTAAATGTCTAAAAATTTTAAAATTTTATAGAAGTGACCAATTTTAAGACCTACCTATCAAATTTCAAGGGCAATGGACTCCTGTGCACACCGTGGCAAGGACCGGAATGGCCCACCATGTTGGGACGTCCAGGTCAGTTCGATTTTCTGGACAAACTGTCTTATTTAAATTAATTAAAATACTTAAGAATATTTAAAAATTTTGAAATTTTGTGGAGATATGGGTCACCCATGAAAGTATCACTCTACAAAATTTTAGACCCAATAAACATTCGAGCTGACCGTGGTGCGTCCTGGAGTGGCCCACTAGGTAAGGACGCCCAGGCTGGGGCGTCCAGCCTTGGCGGGCCATCTAGCCTGCTTTGTGGGCCCACCTAGACGTGTTGTATTCACTCCGTTCATCTGGTGGGGCCCATTGTAGTATGTGTGGGTTACCATGGGTTAGTAACACATTTAGATTAAATAAATTTCTGGACTCCAGCAGGCCCAGGAAATGGGTGGGCTGAAATTCCAGCAAGGGGCCCAAATTTTGCTGCATGGTTGACCTTTTTAGTGCTAATGTGGCCCACTAAATTTAAGGGAGTGTTGCAGACACTCTTTGCCTTTTTCCTTAAAAATTTTTGGGCTTAATTAGTGCCCCAAGGGCCACCTTTATAGTGATATTGTAGGGTAGCCTTAACCAGATTTTTTTTAGTAGTTTGTAGGCCCAATGGGCTGGAACCCTTTTGATAAGCCTAGTGGATCCTTGGGCTATATTCTCCATGGTATTCTATTAGGTTACTGGGCTGGAATGTATGAAGGGTTGGACCCTTGGTTGCCCACCAAAACAACTAAATTCTTGGGCTAGGTTGTAAGGCCCAACTTGCTTATCTTGAATACGATTCTTGCCCATGTGTTGGAGTAATGGGCTGCCCACTATGCCCACCACAATGTATGGACTTGGTGGCCCTTATGTTTGGGCCCTAACCTTCCTTATGGGCCCATATTATTGCATATGGATTTGGCTGTATATTGCCCCTATTGGACCTATGAATTATGTGTAGCTTGGGCCACTTTATCGAGGCCCAACATGTGATGTATTTATATGTATATAGTTGCCCATCTCTTTCTTATGGTGATGCTCGGGCCACGGGCCCTAATCCTTGGCAGATTATTATTATGTCGCCTTTAGGGGACAATGGTGGTTGAATGCCCACCTTGATGTGCCCCTCTAGGCCCTTGTTAGGCCCATCCTTGCTTCTATGGGTGGTTAAAGGTCCACCATAAACCATTGTTAGGCCTATTCTTATTATTTAGGCCCATGCCATTATCTATCTAGTCTCGTGGGCTACCCCAGGCTATTGGGCCCCCACTAGAGGTTTTGTTCATTTTGGGAAGCTGTCTAAGTACCTAGACCCTACTGGTTAGGAGGGGAGAACATTTTATCGCATTGGTATTTTGTTCACCTTCATGGCCCACTCTCATACGCATCATATGCATGCTTGGCTGAGATGTGAATTGGTAATAGTTATGCCATTGGGCAGGATATTGCGAGGATTGGAGTTTTTCCCTCTAAGCATGTTGGATGTTTAGGTATGATGCATGGCTATTTGTGTGATTCATGTATTTGACATTGCCTAGTATGATCGACATTCACCCTCGCTTCATCAGGGACTTGCATCAACAGAGATATTCGTGGGTGGCTGGACGTGTGGACACCGAAAATGATGTGTAAGCATACCGAGTGCATAGGATGCCCATGGGTGAAATTCTTAAAACTTCTATGGTACTAAGGATCAGCTCCAACGCCGTGACCGGGTGAAAACATGAGCGCACAAGGGCCTTACACCTGTAGGCCATGACTCCCACTGTCGTGTAGTCAGTTGGATAGGGATGTGGCCTTATCTGCCTATGAGGGAGGGCATTATTAGGTTGAGTCTGACCAGCTCATGAAATGGGTCCGCTACCGTCAGGCCTTGTTGGTGATTGGCTGTCCACAAGCCGGTAGTGAGGTCTCTTACGCTTGTTTGACTATGCGGGTCTATAGAGCAGGAGTCATTCAGCAGTGTAATGGACCCCGGTGATTTCCTTATGACTGAAAATGTATCTGATATGTGGATTGGATATGAGCACTGACATTACTTGCATTGCATTAGCATTGGCTGTGCAAGCCCCTTCATACATTGCCTTGGTATGGCGCCCAATACTCATTGCATCATATTCATGATAAGCCTTGGTAAGGCTAGTGATATTCTCATGGAGCATGTTTACATTCCTATACCTCCTTTTATTCTTCTGTACACCACTGTCACACACTTATACTACCCTCTAAGCTTCTATAAGCTTATGCACGATTGATGCATGCAGGAGACTCTAGGCGGGTGTCGTAGCGGCAGAGCTTGGAGTAGAGCTGAGCTTAAGGACTACAGTGTTGCTGACTTTTCTCTTCTTTTCTATTATCTTATGTATGTCCTTTTAGACCTTATGAAAGCTTGTCAAAATTCAAATTCTTAGTGGATTTTGTGATGTGTGCCTTGTTATTCTCAGATATACTTGTTGTGATCTTGGGTATGCTCGTATTAGAAATGATTACATTGTTATGAAAGTCTTCCTTGTAGGATCCCAGGATCGGAACCTGTCTCAGGAGCCGAAAATGGGGTGCTACGGAGACTGTCGCGGCCAGAACCGGCCATCGGGTTCCTTGTGAGTCCGGTTACCGAGTCTGAGGCATGACAAAAATAGAGTGTTAATCAAGTCCCTTAAATATAAATTTTCACAATTGAAAGCTAGTTTGAGGACAACTGAGCCATGTTGTGCAAGGACGATTGTATGGTAAAAAGAAATAACTGATTGTCTGTCAGAACTGATCAGATAAATCAAGGTATCACAATTTATGATCCATTGCCATCTCTTTCAGGCTGACAGCCACTTGTGCAAAACATCAGCAGAATAGAGACAATGAGCTCTACCATGAAAATCACATAAAATAAAAATCAGGCGGATCCATACATTGGTGGGATATACAGTTAGAATCAATTCGGCTAGGTAGGAATGTCCAACATTCATGTAAGATTTGTGACTAGATCTACTAATGTGGGATATTTTGGGACGTGATCCATCCCTGAGAGCTAACATGGGTTGAATGGTTTCGAAATGCCCACTACAAATTCTTGAATTGGGGAGAAATCTTAGGCTTCAACCGTGTAAGTAATGTAACATGTCCTGTGGATAGTATAAAAGGATTTAAAAAAAAAGGTCAGCGTTACCTTATGATCAGGTTGGATGGCAAATAAATTTCACTGCGGGCTTTAGAAAGGTTTCAATCGTGGGGATCATCATCTCTATTGTTTCTGTTTCGTATGATATAGTCCACTTGAGCTTTGGATTTGCTATAATTTTGGGCTCATGGCCTAAAACGAACTGTCAAAAGAATGAACCTGGTTGATGAAACACATACATCATGTCTGCTCCATATAGTCCTGGGTCAAGGGTGGCCCTGTCCCAGTCTACATGTCATTGTTGGCTTAGGTTGCTTTGGTGGATCCCTGATTGTGGAGCCTAACTTTAAATGATCACTCCTAATCAAATGAATCAATCCAGACCATCCATATGATCCCATCCACTATTTAAGTAACACTAAGAAATCCATACAATTGATCCTTAGATTATGTTGCGGGTAAAAATGGATCGGCCACTGAGAAGAGGTCAGCTTAGACATCCATGCACGTCACGAGGAGATTGGCCAGCATCAATCATGACCAAGGAGCTCCTCAACGACCAAGAAAGAGTATCTTGTTCTACTTCACTGCCTGACCCCGAGCTCCACCACGGTCCCATCCATTTCCGAGTTGCTGCTCGAAACATCTCTTAGCAAAAGCCTCTGAAGTACGACCTTGCGCCGTACGACGAAACGAACAGAACGGTCATCCCTGATATCTTGCCTATATTCTACTAAGGAAAGGAGCTCAGTCTCGGTCCTCTTACATGACTTCCAAATGCAGGCTAGTAATCTGCTCAATACTACAAGAAAACTTGACTACAACTCACTAGAGAATCCAATTCGGCAAAACCTCTCTTCGGAACAACCGTCTACCTCGGATTCTTATCACACGCTTCTACTAGTTCCAACCTGGTCCTGACTGTACCTATCTGAGAACTCAATCGAGGATCTGGGAAGACGACTGCAACAAGGATCTGCCTGAGATATTAGGCGAGGATCTAAGGAGATACACGCAACATGTTCGGAATACGAATCCCTTTACAATATGCACCTGCTAAACAGGGATATCCCCATCTATGCCACTACCTCTCTTCAATTATAAATAAGACCACTCCCAAAAGGTACACACAAATCACTCCCAAAAATCCTTCATTCTACTAGATTTAAGTTGTTTGTCTAACTTTAGTGTCAAAGGGTCCGTGCCAAGTCTCCTTTCTCTTCTTCCTGTACACGTAACCGAAGGTCTAAGGAAGGTTAACCAGATTTTTGCATCAATAGATTACAATCCCACATTAGATGGCCTAATAATTTCGATATGATACTGTGGACGATGGAAAACGACGCCCACGCTGATTTGTATGTTTGGGTTTAGACAATGGGAGTGACTAGGTTGATTTGTGTATGTTGGAGTAGCCACTAGCCAATAAATCTCAGAATCCCGTAGTCGGCTAGAACCTGCAGGATATTTAAAGTCAGAGAATCCGAAGATTCTCTCACTTTAAGTTAACTCCGGATCTGCGATTTTAGAGATTCTGAGTATGGGACTGCGGTTACAAAGAGGGAAGGTGTTAGACACCCTCTCTGCCCGTACAAGGATACAGTCTCTACTTGGTGTGGTAAAACAATCTCAAGGGATGATGGATGCAGTGGTCGAGATGGGACTAGGCACACGTGGATTTCTGATATGACCAGATCCGAGATTTCGGCAAGAAACAGAGCATATGCCCGACGGCGTGTCTAGAGGGCGGATGTAATGATGCTCATGCAAATGAAGTAATAAAAGTAGACTAGAATACTAGGAATTTCTGATGTGACAGGATCTAGTGTATGGCAAGCCATAAAGCATACGTTCACTAGAAATCTAAAGGAGCAAGGGGGTTGAAAAGGGAATAAATGTCATGATTATGTATGAAATAAATGGATCTTCAGCTTTGAACTTGTATAGGTTAACACATGGGCCTGACCATGACCAAACTAGACTAGGCTAAAGGGTTGGAAAAGGTCAAGAGGAAAGGCTAGGGGGTGGCTTAAAAGATCAGAACTTCGAAGGCTTGGGAGCTCCTTCCCTCTCTTTCACTCTCTTCCTCTCTCTTTTCCTCCTTTTCTCTCTCTCTCTCTCTCTCTTCCTCTTGGATATGGATGTGTTGTTGTTGTGTTGAAAATGAGAGGAGGAGAGGGCTACTTATAACCTTCTCCAATGTCATTATGGTAATTGTGAGGTTTAAGAAGGGTAAAAGCTGATGTGGCAAGTGTTGATTGGTTAAGGAGAGAGACACGCCACGTACCGCGCTCTCATTGGCTCTTGGGCTTGGTAAAATGGTAAATAGGATTGGATAGGGGGGTAAGTTTTTATGTTGCGGTATTCACTTGAGCTTTGGATATGCATCATTCTTTGGATCATGCCCTACAATGATCTCTCCAAATGTATGGACGGTGTGGATATAACACATACTTCATGGTGGGGCCCACATAATGTGGTGATGTCACTTCAGTAGCTAGACTCGCTACTGTCAGGTTCAGTAGCTAATTCACATCCTACTAAGACAAGTGACAAGCTTTTTCAGGAGAAGGTGTATTAGTCAATGGAAATGTGGATCGGGTATTGTCCAAGCTCCACAAAAACTAAGGCTATGAGGGTCCTCCGTGATGTATGGTTTTATCCACACTGTTCATCCATTTTTTCATATCATTTTAGCATATAAGCCCAAAAATGAGTAAGATCTAACACTAAAGTGTACCGAACCACGAGAAGTAATGATGATAATTACCCCCACCGTTAAAACCTATCTAGGACCCGCTGTGATTTTTATTTTCCATCGATCTTGTAATAAGGACACATAGACTGGGTATTAGAACCCATTTTGAGATGATTGCATTACTTGATACTCTGTATGTGTATGACGCTTGATATGCCGGCACTTAGAAACTACACACCTGGCATATTAATTGCGGAACCCACTGTTATTCAGTCGCAAGCCAGAAATCAGAGCCATGTGTCATGTGGGGTCGCTAACTGAACATCGTCAGTCACAAAAAGGCAAAAGCCATGATGGTCCACTCATTGAGCCAGCCACACACGAGTGTTAAATATGGGATATTGATGATTGTATGAATATCTATTTTCATATGCAAGGATGCATATTTTTCCCAAGCTACCCAAGCCACGTTGATAGTTGGACACACGTATTAATTAGCCAGGGGCCAGGGCATGTGCTAGGTTAGGATGGGTCCTTCATTCCCACTATTGGATGATGACAGTCATGTGATTGAACTTTGCCAATTCCTCCTTCATTTTTTGTAAACTGCCTAATCAGGTCATTTTCCATTCAGGGCATGTTTATAGTGACCACTACTTGATGAATGGTTTAGATATCTGACACCCATCCCACCAAATGGTGGGGCTAGGATTTTATCAAAAACCTCAATGGGAAGCCCTTCCCACACTGAGACTCTGTCAATACGAAAGACGTGAAGTCCTTATTCTAGTAGTCCTCAGTGAATCATGGCCACTTCTCAATTAAAATTACAGAAAAACTAGGCCACCTCCAAAAATATAAGAATACTCCATTTCTATCTAAACCAGGAGATGGTAACATAATGTCATAAGCAGTATAAGATCTTGTACGTAAATATATAATTGGTTCACTATTTTTTAAAACTAATATTCTTAGAAACTTAAAAATATATCTGAATCTCATTTCGAAGTTAAATTTGGCAGAATTAAGAGACTATACTTTATAACTTTTTAGATCTTTGTCTTTGACACTTAGGGAATTTAACAGCTGTGGAACAAAACACCGTCTGCAAAATTCCTTAAAACTGAAGGTTGTGAAACAGATCACCGTCCTTCAGGGTCAAGAGGGAAAGTCTATGAAGTCTAATAGAGATGTGAGTTTCAAAGGAACTACTGGTCTGAGACCACAACAATCGTATTTTTACGATTCTCTTAATCGTGCTTGATATTAAAATTAATTTTTTAAACAAAAGCATTTTGCAATGAAATAAATTATTGTAACAATAAAAAACATAACTACTACATAAATACCACAAAAAGTAACAATAAATATGATGTAAAGAAAACTGATACTCGGATATTTCAAAATCTCACTTACAATATTCGATTACACAAAAAATACAGCTAAATTAGGACTGGTTTATAGAAATTGGGTTCTAGAGAGGTTTGGGGTTGAAGATTATGATTGAGGGTTCTTGGAAGCTTGAAGAGGGATCGAAGAAGTTCTACTTGTTTCCTTGTATGTGCTTCCTTTTATAGACGAAAAGAGATTAAGAATTGAAATTGTTTGAAGTCCGGATGCTTCGTGAAAATTGAATAGTGCTTTGTCAGGATAGAATAGTGCCTTGTCAGGGTACTGTTTGTACATGTATTCCTGTTGTTATAGTAAAAATTCATTTTTTTCTACAGTAACTTTTGTTTTTTTTTTTATGTCGACATTTACTGTTTGTGACAGTAACTTTTGTTTTTTTATGTCGACATTTACTGTTTGTGACAGTAATTCTTGTCTTCTTGTGTTGATGTTTACTGTTTGCGACAGTAATTCTTGTAAGGAATCTACTGGATGGAGATGAATTATGCTTGTGTTGATAATTGGACTCTGGTTACTAGTTCACTAAAGTGGTTGTATGAAATCAAGTCCGTAACAATTGTCTTCATTTGCTTGTAAGAAATGAGTACAGGAAAGAGTGTCTTGTTCATCATCTGAATCTAATTGTGATGATACTTCTAATAAAACTTTTCTTGCTTCTGCTTTTGTCTTTGCTGATGCAGGTCTTGTTTGAATACTTGATTTAGAAAGAAGAAATTCATAATCTCTTGAAATACTGGTTTTACAAAGTTGAGGATTTTTCTTAAGAAAGTCTAATAATGTTGGTTTCTTTGCTTTTCAGGTGTCAAACTTTTTCCACCATTTTTTTTAAACATCGAACTAAATGAACTGGTTCAGATGGTCCTATACATTGAATATTATATTCCCACATACTAATCCAAGCTCATGAAAAATGGGTGAAGAAATTAAGGAGTGATGGGGAAAGAAAAGATTTTTCTGGTAATTGAAAATTTTCTTTGTAAAAAGAAAAATCGTCTTGTACTAGTTGAGGGAGGATTTTTATATCTGGTCCAGAGAATTTTCAATTTTTAAAAAACCATTCTGGGTATTCTAATTTGTTTTGGTGGAAAAATGAAAAAATCATGAATGACTATGGTTGTTATTTTCAAATAAAAATGTTTTTGTCCATGCTTCTTGGTAGTCATAATAAGTATATGTAGGGGGATTAAAAGGTTGAGAGAATTGTCTAGCAGTATTGGGATTTTGTTTCCAATCATTGTAAGAGAGGACTTTTAAAATAACACATTTTGAATAAGAAATCTTGTTGGGTTCTTTAAGATCTGGGATATGAGTAATTTATCAAGAATCTATTTCTACTAATATGAATTCATAATATTTCTACATTTTTGCTCCTATAGTAGCGAGCCAGTGCCATTTTGGTAGAAAATGTCAATGTAGAGTCTGGAAGATACCTTGATTTTGGTATGCTGATTCAAGGGGTAAGACGGGAAGAATATCTAGTTTGTAATAGTATCGTGGATTGAGATTAAAAATATTTTGAGGTTGCTCTGGTGTAGAGGAAATGGATTCCCCTATGTTATTGTTTGTTACTGTTTGAACAAAAGTCTTGGGTTTTTATGGTGCTAGTGAGGCTAGTAGGTCAAATTGGTTTTGTAATTCTATGGACTGATATGGAGGTAGAAAAGGCATGAATTTAGGAGTTAATCCGAAAGTGGATCCTAGAAGAATTCTATTTAGACTGGTTAGTGGTTTAGGGTAGCTGGTTTAGGTGAAATGGCATAATCTTGTTTTGAAGTTGGTTTTGGCCTTTCGGCCATTCATGCTTTGAAGAAATTCTCTTGAAAGGAAATCAAGATAAGAATTAGATTCACCTTTTATAAATTTTATTTTAAAATCAAAATTTGATAAAATAGCTTGCCATCTAGTGGAAATTTGTTTGTGAACTAAATTTTTAACATCTTCTTCTAAAATATATTTAATAGTTTTGCAATCAATTCGTAATAAAAATTCTTGGTTAAAAATATCATTTTGAAATTTGGTGATACATAAAACTATGAAGAGCATTTCTTTTTTTATTGTACTATAATTATTTTGAGCTTGATTCCATACTCATGAAGTACATCTAACTAATTGTTCTTGATTATTATCTGGTAATTTTTGTTTGAGTATGCCTCCGTAGCCAATATCAGAGGCGTATGTCTCTACTATTTTATAGTATAGAGGGTGTGCTAAATTTAGTAAAGGTAATTTCTTAATTCCTAATTTAATTTGTTTCACTATATTAGTATGTTCTTGTGTCCAAGGAGAAGGATTCTTTTTTAATCTATCATATAAAGGTTTATATATTTTATGTAAATTCTGGCAAAAATCTCCTATGTAATTCAGACTACCTAAAAATCTTTATAATTGTTTTTTTTTTTCTTTTATTTCATCTGAAAATTTATCAGAAAATTCTAAACTTCTTCTTTTTATAGGAATTATAGTTTTATTATATATATTATGCCCTAAAAATCTTATTTTTATTTGAAATTAAAATAATTTTATTTTTGTTATAGAAACAATTAGTCCATTATTTTTTATTATTTGGAGGAACACTTTAAGATGTTTCCAGTGTTGGTCTATATTTTTTGAAAATACTAAGACATCACCTATTTACACTATTGTAAAGTGAGTATGGGGATTAAATATTTCATTCATGATATTCTGGAATTCTGAAGGTGCATTTTTTAACACGAAAGGCATAACATTCCATTCAAATTGTCCAAATGGAACATTAAATGCAGTCTTATATCTATCTTCTTGGGCTATTTGTATTTGCCAAAATCCTGATTTCATATCAAAATTTTGAAAATATAGAGGCATTAACTAGTCTATTTAGTAAGTCTTTTTTATTTTGTATAGGATATCTAATCCATTGTAAAGATTTGCTGAGTGGCTTATAATTTATAACTAATCTAGGAACTCCTCTCTCAATTTTAAAATGTTTATTAACATAGACAGCTGAGCAGCTCCATGGTGATTTAGAGGGTCTAATTAAATTTTTATTTAGCAAGTCTTGTATTTCTGTTTTTACAATGTTCTAGTAACTCTTGATTCATTTATATTGGTCTTGCTTTAGTGGGAATTTTTTCTTCATCAAATTCTTTTTTATAAGGTAGATTGATTATAGGTTTTTTTTTTTTTTTTTCTATTCCAGAAGGTAAAAGGTAAATCTGAACAAATTTCTTGCTTAAGTTTTTCTTGAAATACTCATAATTTATTTTTCAATTCTGTTTTTTCTAATTCTTGTTCTATTCTTAGATTATTAATTTCTAATTTTAAATATTTAATTTTTTTCTTTTTTATATTGTAATAGGTTAATAGTTTTAGATTACCTGTGCAATTTTAATTCTTTTATACTTCTTGTTTGGGGAGGATTAATAATTTCAAAAGTAATATTTTGGTATAAAATTTTTGTATGTATTCCTTTACTATTTACACTAAAAGGTTTTATTAATTAATGCTAAGAAGAGTATTCATAGGATGATTGGTTTATTAATATCTTTAATTAGAAGAAAATCTATTTTTATGCATATTCCTTTATTGCATAGTTGTGCTTTAGATAGTTTATATTTGAGTTGCAATTTTGCTCCACTAGTTGTTCTTAATTCTTTAGTTGTTAGTTCAAAATATTGTGGTAACACTAATCATTCCTGTATACAGTTTATATCCACTCCTATATCTATTAAAGCTATAGTATTAATATGAAATTCTTGATTTATTATTATATTGATGAAAACATGTCATTTTTGGTGTTTTATTTCTGTGATTATGTCTATTTGATTTAAAGGAGTATTAGAAGTGCTACGTATTTCTGTTGGATTTGTTAATTTGATATTATTGATTATTTGTTCTTGTAGAAAAGATCGATTAGTATTTAGAATTTTTATTTGTGATTTTAATTATTGAACTTATCTTTTTGTAATATTTATTTCGTACTGTAAATCTTGTAGAGTTAATGGTTTAGTGGTCGGTTCTTGAAATCTATCTAGTATATGTTTTATATTATAAGTTTTTGTTTCTTTTTTCTCTGATTTTTCTATTAATGATTTTTGTAAAGTTTTTAAATATTGTTGTTTAATCGTTACGTCTTGTATATGTTCTACAAAATCTAAAAGGATCTGTTGTTCATTAGTAAAAATAAAAATTTCTTTTTCTTTTACTTCTTTATTATTACATCCTAAACAAATATCATAGTTATAATTTGCTTCTATACTTTCTGTACTGAGGTTGTTGATTTTATTTCTATTAAAACTAGCTCATCATCAAATATTTATAGTGTAGAATTTTTACTTGATTTTGATTGTGGTTCAGAAGTGTTTGAATGTTCTTTTGAAATAATATATAAATTTTGTTTTAATTTATCTAGTTCTAGATTATTTATTTTAGATTTTAACGGGCAATTGTTTTTATAATGGTCTATTTTACCACATTTATAACATGTTGGTGTTTTATTCTGGGAATTTTTAAAATTAGTTTTATTTCTATTTTTGTTATCTTTTTTATAATAAGGAGATTTTTTGAATAGTCTTCTTTTGTAGGGGTATTTTTGTTTCCATAAGTAGAGTTTATTAAAATTCTTTTTAAAATGTCTTTTAAAATATTTTCTTTTTTGTCCAACTCTTTTTCTTGAGGAATGTGCTATAATAGGGCTATATCCGAATTGTTCACAAAAATGTCTTAAATCTAATTTACTTAATTTCTTTTCTTTTTTAAGTTTTGCTCTTAGTCTTTCTTCATTACATAAAGCTAACGCTTCTATTATTATAAATGATACTAAATCTCCATAGGTTATTTTAACATAAGGAATACTATGATTGTAGAAAGTTAATAGTTTTTGTCTTACTCTGTTAACAAATAATTTGGGTAATCCTTGTATGAATCTTTCTTTTTAATAAGACATTGCAATCTATTCTTAACATTACTTTGCTAATAAATACATCTTAATATCATCTAAAATCTTCTAGAGTCGGGCATCTTAAATTGTTTAAGACTTCACTAGCTCTATGTCTAACAATATTAGTAGGATCTCCTACAAAGTATTTAATTAATGTAAATATTATTGTATTTACCGCATCTTGTATTGAGTGTCCAGTATGATAGAGGAGAGGATTACTAGTTGGGTCTATTTTATATCGTTGTAATAAGGATTGTCTATCATCATTAGTTAAGTAGTTATCCCACCAGCATTTAAGCTGACCAGTAAAGCCGATGACAAGAAGCTAGGCAACAGTAAAATCGTCATTGGCTTGTTTGGTTTTATAAGCGGAGGCTACTATAGTCATCTCATAAGCTTGGTTGAGAATCTGGTATTCAGACATACCATTAATATTCCATTCATAAATAAATCCACTGTTATATGTACTTTGTATAAATTATCCACGCTCTTCGAATTGTGGATCTATAAGAGAAAGTGTAGGATAATAATTTCTGATTGTTGGTAAATAAGTATATTTTTTATTCAAATTTTCAAATTGTTTAATGTAGTAGTATTCTCTTATGATAAATGAGCTATAGATTTGTCTTTAGAAGTCGAAGGGATATTCAAGTTTTCTATTTTTTTTGTGATTGCTGCTAACATTTCTTGTGAAGAATCTTTGAATAAAATAATGTCTTTAGGAATTTCATGGGGTTTGAATAAAGGGACTTCATCATGAATTAAATTTTTCTGTGGTGGTATGTAACTTGTAGTTTGTTGATATTTTGTCAAATAAGTTTCTCTAATTACATTTTCTATTCTATCTGAGGTGTTTTCTATTTTGGTTAATTGGTCTCTTATGATGGGGTTTTTTTCCCCGTGCTCGATCGGTCGTGAGCCCTACACGACCGGTCGAGGGCTGGTGCACGACCAGTCATGAGTTGAGCCATGACTCGACTCAAAGTCCAGCGACTTTGGATTATTTTTCTCTGGGGTGCTCGACTGGTCGAAGGTCGTTCTCGACCGGTCATGGGTGGCTCTCGATCGGTCATGGCCTCATCTTGACTAGTCGTGGTTACATAGATTCGTTCCGTGATTTTGCGAATTGTGGAAATCTGAGTCTTTTCACAACTGGGATGCGGAAAGGAGTTTCCTAAAACTATAAATAGGGGTTCCTAGGATTTTTCTAGTGATATGAAAAGTACAAGAGGGCTATTAAAGGTGTGTGAGAGAGAGAGAGGAAGCTTGTAGAAGGGAAGTTATGCTCGTGGAGGTTATCTACTGTGTAATTTATATCTCAGCGCTTCTACGTTCTCATAATCGGTGAGATCTCTCCAATTTTCTTTTATTCTCTCATTGTTTATCCACTACTGCATAAGTGAAGACGGTTGTAACGTTCTACTTCATAGCGGATTGTTGATCTGGATGAGGTACCATGGTTTTTACCTCTTTGAGGGTTTTCCACATAAAAATCTCTTGTGTGGTGTGTGATTTATGCTTTGATTTATTTCATTGCTTTATTATCCATAATTCTGGTTTGTTTCGGGAGGCTAGATCCTAAGGTTTTGTGCAAGGCCCCCAACATCTTATAGTTTGTAAATATTGATTTGTATAGTTATTTTGATCTAATATTGCCTTAATATCTCTACTGGCTAATGCTCAATTACTTTCTTATTCTGGTCTAGATCTAAATGGTGTTGCTTATATAATATAATTTTTTACTTGTATAATGATTTGTTCATTTGGTGGATGAGCAACTAAAATCTTTTTTCCATTTTTAGTATTCCAGGTTTGAATGGGTCTTGTAATTACATTTATTTCTAGATCGTAGTTAGTTATCCATTCAAAGAAAGGTTTAAATGTTTAGTGAAGTAAGCAATGATGATAATGAAATTTTCTATATTTATCTTGTTCTTGTTTATTATATTTTTTGCAGAATTTATCTTTTATTTTTTTTAATATTCTAAATTGTTAAAATCGATTTCTAAAGTTAGTTGATCTAAAAAATTTATTTTTTCTAAAACATTAATATATATGTTTGGATATTGCATTTGTGAGTGTGTTGGAGATAATTCTTGTGACTATACACATTGTGTAGAATAATAAGGTTCAGTTACATTTTGTTGTATACTAGTGTTTTTTATCCCTTGTAATTGTATCCGGTCATTATGTTGGGAAGTTGTCCTAAAGAATGAAGATATTTCTAGTTCCTTGTGACTAAAAGTATGAGATGAAACAGATTGTCTAGAAGGTTGAATATCTGAAATACGTAAAGATACTTGTCTATGTGGAGTAAATTTTAAATTTATGATGCCATCTAAATGTTCTATGATCTGATCTACTTCTCTATTCTTTATTTCTTGTGGGGTTGTACAGTTTCTATACTCCAATTTTCTGGAAGTCTAACTTGATTCTAATCAATTGTTCTAAGTACCATAATATTCATATTGCTAATATTTGTTTGTAGTAACATAGTATATCCTTTTGGGCTTTCTTTTAATGCTTTTGGTATTACGGTTGTTGCCATTACTTTATAAAATACCCTATATACTAATGTTAATAAAGGGCTTCCAGGCATAAGCTGAAATCCATCAGTTTTTATGTTTAAGGTTAATCCATTTAATATGTTTTGGTCTGCTAAAGAAAATGTTAAATTTAAATAACTATTAAAATGAATTGGTTCATTATATAAACTTGTTTCTATAATTCCTAATAGAGAATTAGTAAAGTATTCTTTTCCTACATGTTGTCTATCCCTTAAGCATAATAATATATTAGCATTTAATCCATTTCTAAACAATGGTTTAATTCCTATTTGAATTAATCCTATATGCAAATAATTGTACTTATTTTTTTATGATTTTTAATTGCTTCTTTACTTAACAATTGAATTGTTTCTTGATTTTTTATTAGGCTTATTATTTGTTCTGTAGTTTTAATATCATAACTTGAAATTAAGTCTAATCTTTCAATTTTATATATTTCTTTTTTTTTTATTTTAGGAATATTCCAATTTATTATACTAGTTTCTAAATTTTCATAACTAGATTGCATACTATTAATAATATTTTCATCTGGATTACTAGATTTAGAGGGTAAAGCACTATTACTTCTAAATAAGCTAGCCATCATTTTATTATTAAAGTATTTTAAGAGAGACTTGAATATTCAATTTTAGAATCCCTTATGGCACAACGACACTGGTATGCCTAAAGCCAAAGTGGGCACACCACCTTAGAATAGAAGATCAATCTCTATAAACTACCTTAATAATATTAATGATAGTTAAATTATTAGAAAGAATAATACATATCTTAATGACTAATAAGTTGTAATAATTATGGGAAATAACAAGATACATATATTCTTTAACAATTTTCACTTAGAGCTTCACATGCACTCCAACTTAGATGGTGCCCGATATTTGTATACTTTCTGGGTTAGCACGTGTGGAGGTAATGCTTTATCTTCTTCCGAACTTTCTGTGTTGAATATGGCTCATATTTTTTGATCTAATCCGTTCATATGATGGACCTCACCGTGGAATGAAAGGCCCATGAGCAGCTATAAAACAGTGGCAAAAGAAGGTGTCCATATTCTAAATAAAATAGTATAATGAGATGGAAGATGTTTGATACTCTGACGTTGTACGATTTATAGCATGCACACCATTGTCACTGACAGAGGAGATATTTGATACTCTAGCATTGTACGTCTATAAGAATGCACGCCACTGTCACTAGCAAAGGAGATATTTGATACTCTGGCATTGTACGGTCAATACGAATGCAAACACTGTCACTGAATCACGATCCAGAGAGAAATTTAGGATTGTGGACCCCACCTTTTATCTAGTTGTTTTTATGAAAGAAGACAAACCTTGTTTTACAAATTAGATCTCCACGTGCGGAGACCGAATTTCAGGACGAAAATACCCCTCCTTTTAGGGAAACCGATTGGGTACTCTGCCTGCCACCAGCTAATGGCGAATGGTCGGTGGTTTGTGGGCCCCACCATGATGTATGCTTTTCATCCATGCCGTCCATATATTTTTCCAGATAATTTTATGGTATGAGACCAAAAATGAGGTATATCCACATCTCAAATGTACCACATTACAGGAAACAGTGTTGAATGAGCGTTGACCATTAAAAACTTTTAAGGGGCCCACTGTGATGTTTGTGAGAAATCCTCCCTGTCTAAGTTCATTAATAGGGTCACAAAGACCAGTATGAAGAGGAAAAACAAATTTTGTAATGATCCAAAACTTCTGTAACCCCTAAAAGGGTTTCAATGGTAGACGTTTAATTCCCCACTGCCTTTTACAGTGTGGTCCACTTGATAGTTAGATCTATCTTATTTTTCTTCTCAAGCCTTAATATGATCTTGCCAAATAGATGGACGATTTGGATATAATACTGACCTCATGATGGGACCCACAAAAGCAACACAAAAAAAAAAAGACGGTCGCGGCGCTGCCTCCCGCTGCAGTCTACTACGGTTATAATCCGTAGCTATAGTGTATCGAAAATTGCAGGACTTTTTAGGCTAACTCGCTGGACAGTTCCGGACATTTTTGATAATATCGAAAGACCTTCGATACATATCGAAGGTGATTTTTACCTATAGCTATGGATTATAATTGTAGCCATAACTGTAGTCAGTGCCAGTCTATACAATTTTATTTTTTTACATGGAGAACTTTATTCTACCTACAATATTCTCTAATACATATTTATATAAATATGTATATATAAGCATATGAAAAAAAATTCTCTCTTTTTTTCATTCTTTCTTTATTCATTTAACAAGAATATCTTCTAAACCAAAATTAGTTACTTGACGTACCCTATATGATTTTGGGGTAGGAGAAGCTACTTTAGCCAACCAACTTAGTTATTTTTCAAGATTCCATCGGGTCGATGGTTGAAAATCCATTTCATTCACTTCGCGAACAATTTCATTCATTTCATTTACTTCGCGATCAATTCCATGCATTTCACGATCAATACTGGCGATTCCCCTTCACTTCATGGTCAATTCCATGCATTTCACGGTTAATTCCCTTCACTTCACGGTCAATTTCATGCATTTCACGGTCAATTCCCTCCATTTCATGGTCAAATAGAAATTGAGTGGGGCAAACATGAAATTGAACGAGGCCAACGAGAAATTCAGCCGAGCAAACATGAAATTGAGTGGAGCAAACTAAAAATTAAGCGGGGCAAACATGAAATTGAGCGGGGCAAATATGAAATTGAGAGGGGCAAACTAGAAATTGAGCGGAGCAAACATGAAATTGAGCGGGGCAAACTAGAAATTGAGCGGGGCAAAAATGAAATTGAGCGAGGCATGCTTCAAATTGATGGCTCATGTTTGCCCCACTAAAATGAAATTGATGGCTCATTTTAAGATATGCTTCAAAAAATGAAGTAGATCCAAGCCCAAGCTATGGAGCTGGAAGTGGCTGCAACAACCTGTGCCGAGGTTAAGACCTTACAGGTAGCCCTGAGGGTCTCCCTCTCCTTTTTGTTAATTTAGGTTTCTTTATTATTGTTTTGATTTCTTATAGCTCCATGTTATTTCACTTTTTTCCTTCAATTTGAACACTAAAAGGAAACAATTTATTTGTTTCACATCTGATAACTTTTCAACGTAAGACGGATGTTTAGTTCATAAAATTGGTTCTTCCATCAACTATCAAAAAATGATGTCTGTAAAGTTTCTATTCCCTCACTTATAGGACAATTAAACATCCAGTCCTTGTTACTAATGGCAGTTTGTCCTGCTGAATGCAAACGATTTGCTACGTCTTGTCCTATAAGTGAAAAGCCACCCAATTTTCAAGAGTATATTAGGTGCACCCCAGCCTCACCCAGAGTGATGCAGCCCTTACCATGAGGCATTTTTACAAACACCTGAACTACAACTTCAAAAACTAACTATTTTACAAACAAATACAATGGTTTTATAGGTGTTTTATCAAACACGTTCTAAGTAACATAAAAACTAAAAAAAAGAGAGAGAAAAAAGGTATTTGTTTAATGTACATGTTTGCCCTGCTAAATTTTCGATTTGCCTCGCTGAATTTCTAGTTTGCCCTGCTCAATTTCATGTTTACACCGCTGAATTTCTTATTGGCCCTACTCAATTTCATGTTTGCCCCGCTTAATTTCATGTTTGCCCCACTCAAATTTCAGTTTGCCCCGCTAAATTTGTAGTTTGCCCCGCTCAATTTCATGTTTGCCCCACTGAATTTCATGTTTGCTCTGTTCAATTTCTAGTTTGCCTGTTCAATTTCATGTTTACCTCACTGAATTTCTAGTTTGCCTCGCTCAATTTCATGTTTGCCCCGCTCAATTTCTAGTTTGCCCCGCTCAATTTCATGTTGATTGACATGATGAGGGAGGGTGTAAACACAAAGCTAGACATATGAACAGATGCTTTAGAATCTGGAGGATTTAAAATTAGTTAGACTAAAATAGAGTATATGGAGTACAATTTTAGTAATAATAAGAGTGAGAACGAGAAATTAGTAAAGATTGCTTACTTGGATTGACAATTCATGAGAGTGGATAGATAGAGAAGGATCTTGCCCATAGAATTCGGGCGAGGTGGAAGAAATGGAGATGTGCCTCTGGAGTTTTATGTGATCGTCGTGTACTCACTTAAATTGCCCTGATCCCATTGACTAAGGATTGAGGCAAGCAGGAGCCCTATAGCAAGGGGATAGATTGAAGAGGCACATAATCCCCCCTCCCCTCTTTCCTTACCATCATCGTCAAATGAAAGTAGAGTTGTGGCTGCTCTCTACTTCTGCTTGTAGACTTCTTCTCCTTCGTGCTTCAAGTGACAAAATGTGAAGCAGAGGTAGGTGAAGAACATGTAGTCCCTAGCAAAAATGGTTTTGAAATAGATGTTGAACAACGAAGTTTGATTTTAGAAAAGCATGATCACTATGGGAATGTACACACGGTAAAAAAAAAGTTACGTCAATCTGTTGAGATATGGTATGCTACAAGTGAATATTTGAGACAAAAAATGCATCCTAATTTAGGATGACTGATCCTTCTAATCTAGTCCATATAATGTCCTTTTCGGGAGTGTACATGTGAAGAAATGATCAAAAGGGTCATATTTGTTAGGAAATTGGGAGTTCTTATCATAATGCATGACGATTTAATGGTGGGATTCACCACAAATACTAGCTTGGCTCATTATTGCCAAAACAATGGTCTACTTCTTCACTGAATTTTCAATTGGGTTGGTTTGTCTATTCCTTTCTATTGAAAAGGAGTTAGTTGTCCGCGTGAGTCACCTTCTTCTAGGATCTGCGAAAATTTTTTATAAGATGGCTCTAAGATCAACCATACTTTATGGGACAAAATTTTGGGTAGTTAAAAACAAAATGGCCATTAGATGAGTGTAGCTGAAATGAGGATGTTAAGATAGATGAGTGACAATATAAGAAAGGATTAGATTATAAATGAATGCGTTTGAGGGAATTTTGTAGTAGCGCCAATAGGTAACAAGATGAGGGAAAGTGGAGTTAGATGGTTTGGTTATGTGCAATGGAGACCAAGAATTGCGTCAGCTAAAAGGACACCATTCTATGAGAACCCAAAATGTGATTCAAGATCATGATAGTCCAAGGGACACTTGAGAGCTAATTGGAGGTCACCATTCTCTCAATAACCATAGCAAAACACGTGCACAAACCCTATACTCAACTCAAGCATGCCCTTGTAAATCATACATGTAAATCCCAATAACCAAAGTGTTCTCCCTTTGGCTCCAACAAACCATATCTGGAAGAGTTCTCAATAACCAAAGTGTCAAGTGGAGGAGAAAAGGAACCCATAAAGCAGTTGAACTTTGTGGATACCAAAGGCCTGAGGTCATGTTGGGTCCTTTAGAGGTCATGTTGGGCCCAAATCATACATGCTCGCCCCGCTGAATTTCCAGTTTGTCCCACTGAGTTTTCAATTTGCCCCACTGAATTTTCGTCTGAAAACTAATATAATGACATGTTATCAGTGAATCGTAAATCAATAGAACCTTACCATATGACCAAACTCAATTAAATAATGAAGGACCGACAGCTCAGTTTCTATTATAGATGAGGATGATAAAGTCTTATTTAGGTACGTTTTCCTTGGCTGGTTGCTAAAAACAGGGTGTACGATCATTTACTTCATAGCATCTATATTTTCCGTTTTCAAGTTTAAAAAAAGAAGTTAAAATCCAGATGACAGTTTGAAAAACAGAAGAAAGAAAGATGAAAAGGGGTTTCCATCATCGACAAACTCAGTATTTCATATTGATTGCAATGAACACAAACTTACCGAGATCGTCTTAGAAGAAATCCCCCAAAGATTAAGGTTACTAATATGGAGAAATCTGATGGAGATGAAGTGGAGGGAACGTTTGAGAAGGAGTGCAAATAAATGGGTATTGAGTGTAATAAAGGATGGTTGGTGAAAGCAGTTAATGCAGTTTTTTTTTTTCAAAACAGAGATCCATCGATAATATCGATAGTTTGTCGATATATAGACAAGTTCCATTTCGATATATCGATAAAGCGGCGATATATCGTCAAGTTCCATTTTTCGTGTTTGGTTGCTTGACACTTACAGTACTAATTCGATAATATCTACAACATGTCGATATATTGATATGTATCTATTATCGATATATCGAGATTGTGTCGATATATCGATAAAATATGAAAATGCACCAAACCTTGCTGGACAATTGTCATCCACATTCGATATTATCGACATATTATCGATATTATCAATGACTTACGTCAATAATATCGATGATATGTAGATGATATCGATGACTTATGTCAATCATATCGATGATATATTGATAAAATCAACTTTACATTTCTGATTGTTTTATACGTAGATATCATCGACATGTTGTCGATGTATCCATTGACATCGTCAATATTATCGATAACTTGTCGATATATAGAGTCAATATGAAATATTTCTTGATTACTTACTGGACACTTACAGTCCTAATTCGATATTATCTACAACATGTTGATATATCGATATATTTCTACTATCGATATATCGAGATGTTGTCGATATATCGATAAAATATGAAAATGCACCTAAGCTTGCTGGACAATGTCATCCACATTCAATATTATCGACATATTGTTGATATTATCGATGACTTACGTCGATAATATCGATGATATGTAGATGATATCGATGATTGCATCTTTTGCAAAAAAAATTTGAGTTTTTATTTATTTATTTATATTTTTGCTTGGGTTTGATTATTGTACACACCCATGTCAGTACACTCCCTCCATGTTAGCCATCCCCACTAGGGAACGATACGAAGATGAGTAAATTCCATCCTTGTTGGGAGTATTTGAAATTTTGCATTTGTGTGAGAACTTGGGGTTATGTGTTCTTGAATTTGCTATGTGAATAATAGTACAGTACCTTGTTTGCTTTTAGTGCTTGTATTTTTTAGCAACTAGCCAAGGAAAACGTACCTAAATAAGACTTTATCATGCTTATCTATAACAGAAACTGAGCTGTTGGTCCTTCATTATTTAATTGAGTTGGGTCATATGGTAAGGTTCTATTGATTTACGATTCACTGATAACGTGTCATTGTATTGGTTTTCAGATAACGGAGATATGGATGATTTTCTTGCATTGAGAATGATTCTCTGTGAAATTCTTTTCGATGAACCCTAATTGAAAGCGCATTTGTCAGTGCTAATGAGAGAAGAATTGAAAAGTCTTAAGGGAGAAAGGCTTCATGCCAGTGAGTGCTACTATTTACTAGGAACTGCAGAACCGACTGGAATGCCAAAAGCTAATGAAGTTTATGTTATTCTGTATGTAATTTTGTTATTATATTACTCTGTGTATGTGATTCCTCTGATTGTTTTAGACTAATGTGATATGTTTGCATTTGTTACCTATTCAACATTTCCATGCTTT
Source organism: Magnolia sinica (assembly GCF_029962835.1). Classification (NCBI taxonomy): domain Eukaryota; kingdom Viridiplantae; phylum Streptophyta; class Magnoliopsida; order Magnoliales; family Magnoliaceae; genus Magnolia; species Magnolia sinica. The sequence goes on from NC_080591.1 coordinate 68,233,528, forward strand.
ATTTCTCACTAAAATACAAAGACAATGGGCAAATCTCAGAAAATATATTAGTATACAAGGCTCCTGGACTACACTTTGGAGATATCAATGTTGTCACTGCGAAGATGTATAAATGGCCCGTTTCATGTGGTGCCGTTGATTACGTCAACCACAGCAGCACCAAACATCCAACCTTTTATGATTTAAATCCTTAAAGATGGCAAAATCAGAAAAATTTGGGATACTCCTTTATGAACCAACCCTATTGGTTCAACCCACTAAATCCGTAACCACATCTTTGTTATTTGTGTAGTGAATTGGTTATAGCATCGCCCATAGAGGATTATTTTATATACATTGACGATCTCCCATGTTTGCTTTTACTGCTTGTATGTAATGGTTATTTGTTATTTGCAAAGGTGATGTGAAGAGTTGATCCAAATGATTCTCCGTGGAATTCCTCTTGATGAACCGTATTTGAAAGCTCACTTATCAGCGTTAATGAAATGTGGAATTTGGAATTTGTTGTTGAAAATTCTAAATATGCACAAGTCTTTCTCAATATCATTGATTTTGGCACTTGATTTTCACATGAATTGATTGGGGCAAATTGGAAATTGAGTGGGGCAAGAATGAAATTGAGCGGGGCAAACTAGAAATTGAGCGAGGTAAACTAGAAATTCAGTAGGGGAAACTTGCATTTGAGCGGGGCAAACATGAAATTTAGCAGGGCAAACTGGAATTGAGCGGGGCAAGCATGAAATTGAGCGGGGGAAACTGGAAATTCAGCGGGGTGAACTGGAAATTAAGCGGGGCAAACTGGAACTTGAGTGGGGTAAGCATGAAATTCTACGGGGCAAACTGGAAATTGAGTGGGGCAAACTGGAAATTGAGTGGGGCAAACTGAAAATTCAGTGGGGCAAACATGAAATTCAGCGGGGCAAACTGGAACTTGAGCGGGGCAAACATAATATTGAGCGGGACAAACTGCAAATTGAGTGGGGTAAACATGAAACTCACCGGGGCAAGCATGAAATTGAGCGGCGAAAACATGAAATTGAGCGGGGCAAACTAGGAATTGAGCGGGGCAAGTATGAAAATGAGCGGGACAAACTAGGAATTAAGTAGGGAAAACGGAAATTAAAGGGGCAAACATGATATTCAAGATCTAGAGCAATTGCCAAGTATTGAGTTCCATGTGTATTGAATGATGCTCAAAATGTTCGTTCCAATAAGCACATTACATTGCATTGAGATGTGTTGTTGAAAGCGATTTAAATGCACATGCAATTGGCATAAGTTTCTATCATCATAGATTTCTTAAAAATTTAGATGTTCTGTATAAATCTGATGTAGTTTTTCCATATTGCTTCAACATGTTGTCATCCACTTGTTCCAGGTGAATAACCTAAAAAGTGTTCCTTGGGCAATTTGTTCTTTTAAAACATACTTGTTCCATGCATTATTTCTCACTAAAATACAGAGAGAATGAGCAAATCTCGGGAGATATCCATGTTGTCGCTGTGACTTACATCGGGGATTTGGAGAATGTTGTTGGAAATTATAAATATGATATTTTCTTTCCAAATCGATCTAGTTCTTATTGCAGTGCACTAGTTATTGTTGTTAGTTTTACAAGTAAAGGAAATATTTTTTTACCTTGAATTTCATCTTGGAATAACAAGGAGTCAAGCAAGGATTCAAGTCCTTGAGAAACATGTCATTTGGGCTACCACCTAGCATCATAGGATCCCCCGAACTGAACTCTTAGACATCACAAAGAGAGAAAAATATCTTAAGAAGGCATAAACATCATTCAAACCCAATGCTCATCCTGAATTAACTGCATTTTTGCTCTTAAGAGTGGGGCAAACTACGAAATGAGCAGGGCAAGCATGAAATTGAGCGAGGCAAACATGAAATTGAGCGGGGCAAACTAGGAAATTAGTGGGGCAAGCATGAAATTGAGCGGGGCAAACTAGGAATTCAGTGGGGCAAGCATGAAATTGAGCGGGGCAAACATGAAATTAAGCGGGGCAAACTATGAAATGAGCGGGGCAAGCATGAAATTGAGTGGGGCAAACTGAAAATTGAGTGGGGTAAACTGAAAATTGAGTGGGGTAAACTGAAAATTGAGTGGGGCAAACATGAAATGGATGGAATGTATCACGTGAGGATCTCTGACCTCAAGTCTTATATAAGTGTGATGGAAATTGTGTGTTAAAGATCCAATCCGTTCATCAAATTGAGTCGATTGATTAACTTTTATCTACTAAAAATTAGTAAATGATTCTCGTATCTGCAGCCGTACATGTAACTTAAATATGGACCATTGGAATGGATTTTTAATGGCCTAAATGTTTTTAGAAAAATATCATATTTTTTATCACAAAAATAAAATAAAATAATTTTATTCACTTGCTTACAATATACCTTACCTAATTAACATATCAGATTTTTTTACATATATGGCACTTCATCCAAATACATCACATGTGTGCAATTTTTTAATCATCTCATTTTCTTTGGAAAGAATCATTTTCCTCTCTTCTCTCTTTATTAAATGCTCCTCTCTTGTTTAATGTTCTCTCTCCCCACTGCAAGAATGGAAATTAATAGACTCTTCAACTTAGAGAGGGCTTTGTGAGGCCCACCATGATGTATAGGTTTTATCTACACTGAGCATCCATTTTGTTCGATCATTTTAGAGCATGAACCTAAACTTGAGGCAGATCTAAGGCTTAAGTAGATCACACAATGAGGATTAAATGTCCAACGTTAAAAACTTCTTGAGAGTTGGAAGTTCTTGATTAAATTGATATTTGTGTTTTCCCTTCTTCAGGGTTGTGTGACCTTACGAACTGGTAAGATGGCAAATAAACATCATGGTCAACCCTATGAAGATTTTAACAGTGGGGTCATTGTCACGGTTGCTTTTCTTGGTGTGTTCCAATTGAGTTTTGGATTGACTGGTCTTTTAGCTCATACACTAAAATAATTTTCAGTTTGCCCCTCTCAATATCTAGTTTGCCCCGCTCAATTTCTAGTTTTTCTCGCTCAATTTCATGTTTGTCCTGCTCAATTTTTAGTTTGCCCTGCTCAATTTAGTATTTGCCCCTCTCAATTTCATGTTTGCCCCGCTTAATTTCTAGTTTGCCCTGCTCGATTTTCAGTTTGCCCCACTCAATTTCATGTTTGCCCTACTCAATTTCATGTTTGCCCCGCTCAATTTCTAGTTTGCCCTACTCAATTTCTATTTGACCATGAAATGAAGGGAATTGACCGTGAAATGCACGGAATTGACCGTGAAGTGAAGGGAATTGACTGTGAAATGCATGGAATTGACCGTGAAGTGAAGGGGAATCATCGGGATTGATCGTGAAATGCATGGAATTGATCGCTAAGTAAATGAAATGAATGAAATTGACCGTGAAGTGAATGAAATGGATTTTCAACCATCGACCATCGACCTGATGGAATCTTGAAAAATAACCAAGTTGGTTGGCTAAAGTAGCTTCTCCTACACCAAAATCATATAGGGTACGTCAAGTAACTAATTTTGGTTTAGAAGATATTCTTGTTAAATGAATAAAAAAGAAATGAAACAAAGAGAAAAGAAAATTATATGCTTATATATACATATTTATATAAATATGTATTAGAGAATATTATAGGTAAAATAAAGTTCTCCATGTAAAAAAAATAAAAATAATAAATAATAATAAAATTTAAATTTTTTTTGCATAGACTAGTACAGACCAAGTTATAGCTACGGTTATAATCCGTAGCTATAGGTATCAAGGCTCTTTCTCTATATCAAAAGTCTTTCGATGATAATGAAAAAGTTCATAACTGTCCAGCGAGTTTGCCTAAAAAATCTTGCAATTTTCGATACACTATAGCTACAGATTATAACCGTAGTAGACTGCGCAGCAGCAGCGCAGCAGTCTGTGTTGTTGTTTTTTTTAAAATTTTTTTATATATGTTGTGTTGCTTTTATGGGTCCCATCATGAGGTCTGTGTTATATCCAAACCGTCCATCTATTTAGCGAGCTCACATTAAGCTTGAGACGAAAAATAAGATTGACAAAAAATAAGATAGATCTAACTATCAAGTGGACCACACTGTAAAAGACAGTGGGGAATTGAACGTCTATCATTGAAACCCTTTTAGGGGTTACAGAAGTTTTGGATCATTATGAAATTTGTTTTCCTCTTCATCCAACTCTTTGTGACCCTGTGAATGAACTTAGACGGGGAGGATTTCTCACAAACATCACAGTGGGCCCCCAAAAGTTTTTAATGGTCGATGCTCATTCAACACTGTTTCCTGTAATGTGGTACATTTGAGATGTGGATATACCTCATTTTTGGTCTCATACCATAAAATGATCTGGAAAAATATATGGATGGCATGGATGAAAAGCATACATCATGGTGGGCCCCACAGACCACCGACCATCCGCCATTGGCTGGCGGCAGGCGGAGTACCCAATCCGTTTCCGTGAAAGGAGGGGTATTTTCGTCCTAAAATTCGGTGTCCGCACGTGGAGGTCTAAGTTGCAAAACAAGGTTTGTCTTCTTTCATAAAAACAGCTGGATAAAAGGTGGGGTCCACAGTCCTAAATTTCTCCGATCCAGATTGTCAGGCCCACCTCCAATTCAATCTGATGAGTAATGATCACATACATTGGAATGTATGGTAATTGCGATACGCTCAAGCTGCATGGAACCCGCTTTCATCCAAACCGGCCTAGACCCCAAATTCCAATCTTGTTCGAAACTCAAGTGGACCGCTAAAAAAAGAACAATGGGGTACATACATTCCAGCCACGCCCACCATAGAAACTTCCAGATCGAATAGTGGACCCTAATCAATAATTAATAGTTCCACATTTCCTTTGGATATATGGCTCTACTACGGTAAGGCTTTTCCGAGCTGTGTCACGTGTCATGTGCATATGGCCGGTGGCCACGAACATCCCAGTAATCGGATTCTTTGGGGGCCACCATGAAATGAATATTCAAAAATTGATAAATAAAACACATACAGTGGGCCCCATAGCACCAACACGGTAACACCGCCCAATCCGCTTCTGAATAAGAGGTGTTATTACTCATTTTTTCTGTATTGAACAAGTGGTAGCATAGGTTTATCTAAACGATTCATTTAATTGAGCCGATAGAGATTGTGAATGGGTTATCCAATTAAACTCACATTGACTAGAAATCATATCCATTCATAATATGTTGAACAAGAATCATTAAAATTTTCTTTATTCCATGAACGTTGTAATTTCTAATATGGACAGTTTATGGATATCTACGTTGAATGAATGGTTCAAATCTTCATACGCATGCGTTGCATGCACATAATATAAAGAGCAAGACGCGAAAATCGCATCCTGAGGCATGACAAGATGGGTATTTTGGTCATTTCAATGCATGCATTTCCACCTTCTGCATGTCACTGTTGTGTGTGCCGTAAATGGCAACCCGCTAGTTATTAATGGATCTCTAATGCCGACAAGTGGTAGCTTTCGATCGATGGAGAGACTCACTTTCAGTCATTCATCGAGCGAGTTTCCTGGAGATATTCGTTTTGGATCTGCAAAGCAGGGGAGAGGGTTTAACAGAGATGTTCGGGCCGCAGGTTTTTCTTACATTTGTGGGTTTGTGGTTTGGATTGGCTGGGGCCATGGTTCGATGATCCCAATGGTTGATGACGGCTAGTGGTTGTGATATGCTTGCTGCATCTGAAGCTCAATATCTCTTGACCAACCATCAGGGTTTGGATTTTTCTGATTTTAGTAACCAACCGTACCGTCATCCATAACCCCAACTGTTTGATCATGGAATCATAGGCCCACTTTGAAATCCAAATTGTAGACATTATGATAAACAACCTGGGATTGTGTATAGACCTGATCAACCTCCCCCACCAACATACCACTTGCTTACGAAATCAGTGCAGTAGAAAATACAAGATCCACCAAGAAGACGGTGCTAATGGAAAATCAGGTGGGCCACACTCGTTCTGTCAGAGTATCACTTGCACGTTGGCCACTGTGTGGCCCAAATGATTAGTGTACCAGATGATCCTGGCAAGGAATCCGTGGGCCCCACCATTATATGTGTTATATTCATACAATTAGGGTGGACTACACTGGAAGCAACTTATTTGATCGGCCATTAGATAAATCCATAGGAAGTAGTTTTCATCTGCAACTATGCCATTCGGCCATTGATATTTTAGGTGGACCATTTGATAATCGTTAATTTAACTTTGTACGTGAATTAAGCCCTTAGACTAGGGTCAATAAATTTGAAAAAGGTAAACTTTGGGAATCATATGGTCTAATCAGCCATCCGTTTGGTACGTGAGGTTCAATCAAATAGAATCCCCATTCCAATGCAATCGGTTAGCTATTCAATTGGACCGTCAAATCTTCGAAGATCGTCAGATACTCTCAATTAGATGTCTGAATCCCATGTTATGGTCCACTTGAACTTTGGATCTTCCTGGTATTTGGTAATAGGCCCCGATTGGAACCTAAAATGTGAATGGATAGAGTGGATTTCACTTTACATCACTATGGGTGCTGTACAAGTGTTGTGTGTGCACCAGGGATAGTGTACTAGCAGTGTACTGAACCAAACTCACGGTCAAACCGGGTCTGACCCACGTTTTCCTAAAAAAGAGAGATTCTCTCTCTCTCTTTCTTCGCTAGTTGTTCTTGCCCAGCTGCGGTTTAAAGTGAATGATCGCGGCTGTGGTGGGTGTGGCCCACCATCATGGTCCATTGTGATGATTTGAGCCGTCCATTATACTCCTGACGAGCTTCTGACCAAATCCTAGAAAAGTTTGCACGTTAAATCTTACGTGCATACGCACAACACCTGACGCAAATAGCTATGTGAGGCATTTTAATTTTTGAAAACAGAAGTCATTCCGCCTTCTCCGCAAACCGGCAATTCATTTAGACTTCCCTCTCTCTATCTCGACCCTCCAGTACAACGAATCTCAGCTGTCTATTCAAAGTTCGTGATAGGGCTTGACAGCAAAAGAGAGAAATACGAAGAGAATATTATGCGGTGCTGGCAATCTTAACTATAATCCCAACTACGCATTGAAACTTATGGAAACGTTTTCGCTCCGTGCTTGAAAGCGGAATGAATCTTTCAATTTTCGTGACTCCTGCGAAATTGGATTGCATACTGAGTTACTCAATACGGTCCTATCGTACTGAGTAAACTCAGTTGGGGCCACCGTGAATGTATGTAGTCTATCCACACCGTCCATCCATTTTTTCAAATAATTTAAGGGGTTGTAACAACCCGTACTTTCGGTACGCGGGTGCTACCGAGTAACCCTACTTAGTAAAAGTACAAACCTAGCATAAGTGAACGTTCACGTGCATTCCAGTCAAAATCCGACTGTTGAAAGCAGTTCCCATCTATATATCAGGCCATCCATCTGTTATTCTTCTAGATGAACTGTCACATCATTAGAAAGACCTATTCTTAGGATTTTAATTTCATTGATACACAAATCTAACCGACCATCAGGGTTACCATTGTAAGGCCCATCAGTCAAAAATGCAATCGGATTAGTCCAGTCCATATTCAATCCCCGTATCACACCTAAACACCCATTAAGATCCTAGGACCATTGATAGTCGAATATTAGTCTATCCAACCATCGGATCATTAAGTAAAAGATCGAGAATATGTTAAGGTGATATTCGTGCGGGATGGCCCACATAACAGTCGACCAATGAGTGTCCTAATCATCCAAACAAACCCCTAGTGCCCTTTTGGCCATTGATATTCGAACCAGGATCAATCCAACCATTGGATTTATATGGGTCAACAATTTGAAACCAATAAGACCGTAGGATTTCAAAGACCTGTAATTAACTACTAGGGATTATAAACAAATCATTTGAGGCCTGCCTACTCACATGATCCACCGTAAAATGGGACCTTAGGCTTAAAAACCTTAATTATTAAGCTACCAAAAGAAATCCGACTGTCGAATTAACTTGAATAAACAAAATAGCTCGAATTGATTAGGTATGGCCCACCTAAGTTATGGATCTACCTCATAGTCAGATTAGTGGCCCATCTTAAGCTATTTGGGCTGATGGACGTGCTAGATTGCACATAAACACCTTGGTGGACCACTAACAAGTTGTGTAGAGGCAATACATCCATTCGACTAACACTTGAAGTTTAATCTATGAGGTTGTCATGGAGATTCATGGACTGAGTACCTTTACAACCGTTGACATCGAATGAGGGGGCTATTTGACCATCAGATCAACGTGAATCCAGATACAAGACCCAAAAATAAAGATGTGGGGCCCACCCAAGCTTTGGATCTACCAAATATCTGGTCAGAGGCTCTGACTTCGCCCCCTAAGGAGCATGGATGGTGTTGATTTCACTGATCAATATGGTGGACCCCACTTTCGAAGTTGTGAGTGCATAAGAGGACGTGCACCCACAATGCACTGAGTTGAGAAGCACGGTCAAATTCCGTTGACCCGTGATTTCCCAAAAAAAGAGAGATTTCTCTCTCTTCGTCCAGGCGTCTCGCCCAGGCACGTTTAAAAGAAGCCGTCCTTGTGTCTTGAGCTGTGGCCCACCTCTGTGATTGGCTATACTAATCCAAACCGTCCATCATGTCGGGAAGCTTCGCCTGACCAAAACTCAACTGTCATGGCAGATTTTTCTGCACGTGTGGACACACAATCCTCGCTGTAAACCAGCCTTACAAACATACCATTTCTAAAAACGGAAACTATTTCCACTCCACGTTGGCAATCCGCATGAGAGGAGGGATTCTCCATCTCAGCCATCCGTGAGATGCAATCCTAGCCCTCCAAGGCTGGGTTTGTATAAGAGAAAGAGAATGAGAGAGGGAATCGGCCGTCTCCTTCCAAGTTCGAACCCACCAACCAAATGGCGTCCGAGCTCCATTCCGTCCATTCACTTAGCTCCATTACACCCCTAGAAACCCTCCTATGCTGACGGAATGAAGAAAGAAACAATGGGAGAGAACCTGTCATTAACAACTGTCTTCTTCTCCACCGAGAAACCGTCGAGTGCTGGCAGTTTTGGCTTTCGTTCGGCCTCGTCCAGGCCTCGTGGGGCATGTTTAAAAATAACAATAAGAAAGAAAGAAGAAGAAGAAGATGCAGGTCTGCGGTTGTTGCACCGCACCACCACATCCGGACTCGGTCCGAGCTAGGGATGGGTCTGGTCAAATCCAGACATCCTCTGGTCATGAGAAAGAGAGAAGAAAACCAGGAAGAAATGAGAAGAAGAAGAGAAAGAGAAGCAGAAAAGAAGAAGAAAATGGGTGAAAGGATGGGTGCACCGTTGCACCGGCTCAAACCGACCCGAACCAAGTTGCAATCGTGACTCAGATCAAAAGACCGATCAAGTGTCACTGAGTTCGGCCATGCCTGTGATGAGTCCAGCCATCTCTGGACTTTCTAGAAGCATAAAAGAAGGATAAAAGAAAGAGGAGAAGAAAATGGTGAAAGAATGGATGTGCCGCTGCACCAACTCGAACCGAGCCGAGTTCAACTCACTGGTAAGTTTGAGTTCGAGTTCAGGTTGATCCAGCTGGGTTGAGTTGGCTTGGGTCTACTCAAAACCTCACTAGAGTTCTAGCAAATGAAGAGGGTACGGAAGAGAGGAGAGAAGAAGAAGAAGAAGAAGAGAGAGACAGAGAGACAGAGAGAGAGACATCACTGAGTTGACTCGACCGAACTCTATGAGTCCAGCTATGCGAGTCAGGTCAGGGTTTGCTGGATACTGTTTTTGAAAGAAAGAAGAAAGGAAAAGGAGAAGGATGGGAGGAAGAAGGAGAAGAGAGAAGAAGAAAGAGAAAGAGAGAGGGGGTGTGCGGCTGGCCTAGCGAAACCAAGTCAACTCGGTTTGGGACCGAGTCAGCCTGCTAGCCTGTTGGTTGGGTCGAGTCTAGGGGCTGCTGGACCTCTCTAGATAGGAAGAAGAGAGAAAGAGTGGGAGGAGAAATAAAGAACGAGAAGAAGAATGGCATGTTGGTTGCGTAGTTGCCGGCTTAACTCGGCTAGAACCGGGTCAACTCGGTTGAGACTAAATCCAACTGGGTCGGGTCACGCTTGGGTTTGGTCCAGGCTTTGCTGAGGTCGACTTAAGTTGAGTCAATGAATAAGCCGTCAATTCAAATTAAGACCGAGTTGAGCTACCGAGTCGACTAAGGTAAGCCCACAATTTCTTTCCAGGTTGAATTTATTTCAATTATCATTGTTACCATTTCTATCATTATTAGGATTATGAATATTATGAATGAATACCAGTTAGTAAATTATTTATATTGATATTAGTATTACATATAAAACAAAATCACCATTATTAACTATTAGAGTTTTATTTTGTTAACCTTAAATATTATCATTGATGAGTAGAGCACGTTATTTATTTTATTACAGTAACTATTAGTGCCTCGTTAGCTAATATTAAATATATATGTTATTAATATTAATGATCGTTTTGAAATTATTAGCATTACAATCGACTATACATCATTAGCCATTATTGGATTAGTATTTTTAATTAGTAGCATTATTAATATTGTTATTACATCCATTAGAAATTGAATTTAAAAATCTAAACCTATATATAAACTCTAATGATGAAACCCTAAATCTAAATAATCTAGACCTTAGGTTGGGACTTTAACCATAAATAGTGTGTTAAGCTTGGTCCTAACCGTAAAATTTTACAATGTATGGTAGGATTTGATTCTAATGACACCCCCGTTCCCTAGCGACACTAGTGGGCGACTCGACATGTAAGGTGATGATTTCTTCCCCTTAATCTTTCCATTTCCAAATTGATTAAGTAATAGTCTTTATCAGAATCACACATGTTATCTTATAGGATGTGATCTCTTACATTAGTCATAAACTCTTAAGACATGACTTATATTTGATTTATGATTGTATGCAATAGTTATTTACATGATATCTTCCATTTAAATTTCAATTCATGATCTTTGCAATTATTATGTATCAAGTACTTCACATACATCTGGCATGCTATATCTATATGCTTTCACATGAATTGTTGTAAGTCACTTGTGAATCTCTACTCACTACACTTACTAGTGTGTAATTCCCTCTTGTGTATGTGAGCCCACACTTGGGGTGTAACAAGACTGATTGTGTAAAAATAGATCCCAGACTTGGTGGTTGCTTTGGTGCTGGATTATTGATGTGGATTTATCATTCATGGGATGCTTTCGCTTATGTGGCCTTAGGATGAATTCTTTACCGCCCTGATTTAACGTTGTCCTACCTATGCCCTTTTTACGGCACCGACTTGTTTTATCCCAAGATTTGGTATTTGCCCTCACGGCTTCGATGATTCATTCTCATACAATCATGCGATGGTATTTTCCTCTGTACTGAAATTGATTGACCACTAGTTGATGGGTTCCATTAAACATCCTAAGGTGAAAAAATCTTGTGAGTCGGGGATGGTGGTCATGGGATATTATATCCAAGCTGTCGGCCTACGCTGGGTGACGAGCCCCCCATAGTGACCATTAAGTTACTTAAATTGGTTGGTTGTACTTGGAATAATAATGGTTTGGCTAATCATGCATTCATAGCATATTGGCGATGACGGGTGACTAATTCTGGATGTTATACCACATGCCCTAGAGTTATTGGGGTATCGTATCGTTAGCTCCCAAACCATCGACCATCGACTATCGACCTACATACGAGATATGTACAATGACTTGGTCACTATGCTGTACAAGATATGCTAAACTAGTGACTAGTCTTTTGCATGGGTGCATGACGAGCCCAAGTTCGACTAGATGAGCATCCTCAAGTCGATGTGCATTCACGCATCCATGCATTTAACAAGATTGCATCACGTATTGTTTTAAATGTCTTGTTGTTTTTAACTATGCTTAGCTAAGGCGGCAGTGTGTAATCTTGAGGGGAATTCACATTAAGTTGGCCCCTCATCCATCAAATATATAACCGTATAGGTAAAGCAGGTGACCTAGATGATAGGCATGATCAAACTTGATGAGGAGCAGGGTACAATCGCCAGGGATGCTTGGCTGCATTTGCCTAAAGAAGCTGCGCGATCTTGCGGCTCCAATTTACATGCTTCTTTTTATTTCTCTTGTATAAATCATGAAATTCTTATACTTGTTATTTTGAAGACATTGGTTTGTATAAGTCATTGTGGGCAGTCTCTTGTAAATTCTAAATATAAATGCAAACTTTCCCTTATGTTGCTTTGTCCATTCCACGTTAATCTGCTAACTTTGATAAAAGAAAAAATATATATATTGGAATTTGTCTCTTTATAGGTTAACACTCAGGTTTTTAGGAAACAAGTCATATACTCGGGTCCTGAAAATATGGAGCATTATAGGGGTTGAACCCCAAAATTGAAGCATATCCAAAGATCAAGCGGATCATACCACAGGAAAGAGTGGGAATAATGATTTCCATCGTTGAAACCTTACTAAGCCCCATTGTGATGTTTATTTGTCATCCAACCTGTTCATAAGATCACACAGACATGGATGAATGGAAAACATAAAAATAAGCTTGATCCAAAACTTATGTGGCCCATAAGAAATTTTCAACGGTAGATGTTCAATTCACATTGTTTCCTGTTGTGTGGTCCATTTTAGTGTTTTATATGATTCATTTTTGGGCTAGAGCCCTAAAATTATTAGATAAAATGGATGGATGGATTTGATCAAATACATAAATCTTGGTTAACCTACTAGAGTTTACTCAGTATGCAATCCACTTCCGACTCTTGCAAGCGAGGATGTCGGCGAGATATCGTAGCGGCGCGAGTTGTTTCGGTCGCGAATAAAGTATCATGATCAGCGACTCATCTCTCACCATAAGCTGGAACCCGCAAGCCTCCTGAGCACAATCCAAACATCTAAAAGCTTTGTGTTATAAGTTCTGAAACCATTTCAGTTAATGTACTAGAATTGGGATGTTATTGGAGCATGCATTTCTAACATTCTACAAGGGTACCTGTAACTCCGACTCTATCATGGCCGGAAGGTGAGGATTTCCTGATTATTTACAGCCTGTTCTTTTGTGAAATTAGTGAGTGGACTGTGCCGATTCTTCTGGTCCACTCATTAGGTGAGCCCGCTGCAATCCATTCATTATTCAGACCACACATTTTTGGTTATCATGCTTGGTGGAAAGGTCAAGTTATCATGCTTGGTTATCCAAGCACATGGCTGAAATGGGAACAAATTCTTTAACTCAAATGGGAAGCATGCACCCAGTTCTAAGTGAGTACCTCATCCATTATGGCGAAAGCCGGAGCCTTGTTGTACATTGTTGTAAGATTAAAATCGCGGAGGGGCTTATCCTCAAATTTGTAGCTCTTTCTAATAATTTTTTTTTTAAAATTCTTAATTGAGTTCATCTAATCTCACACGACCATGCCTGCACAATGAGAGGTTGAAAAGCTTTAGCTCTTAATTGAGTTCATCTTTTTGCAGCTAGCCATAATTCCTTGCAAGCTTGCTGGTGATATTGTGACCTGGAACTGAAGTTAAAGCTCTTCAGTTTAATGTTTGGGAGCCTTCATTTAGTTTTTCAGAGTTTTTCCACCGTCTTGAGTGAGTTGTGATTAAATCAAGTTTTTATGCAGATTAGTCCCAATGAAATCTGAAACCAAGTAGCTCTTCAAGGTTTCTATTTATTTACTTTTTTCTTTAGCTTTGAGTGCTTCAAAGGGAGTAAGTTTTACATGGTAAGACAATCAGGATTGAATTCTGAATCACTTATACACACGACACTATCTCTATCAGCTCTAATAATAAGCCGAAGATGGCTTTTAAAGCTTTTAAACTATGCTTTCTATACTTCCCCACCCTTTATACTTTGAGTAATGTAGTGGTTATATTTCCAAATAATAGAAATGGGTTTATCTATTAAGAAAAAGATGTGCAAACCACCACTAACAAACAAGGTTGAATCTACTCATCTTGGGTAAAACCATGTCCTATAAATGGCAAAAAGCAACGTGGGGTTGAATCAGTCTGTCGCATGTATGCTCTCCCTTGACATGTGATTCATTTTTAGTGACTGTCTTTTTCTTTTTTCTTTTTTCTTTAAAAAAAAAAAAACATAAAGTAACTGATGTTTTTCACTGATGTCATATCATAAATTTAGTATTGTTTAGTAGTTTTGACTAGATCAGTTCATGTGCATGCATGTGCATCATATCAAGAGAATATCCTACTAAAGATTGGAAGAGTCAGTATTGCGGGGAGTTCTAGCATACTTCTTTCTTATTGAATGCACGACATTACGGTTTGATATCAAGGATAACCGAAGTCAGCTGATATGAGTGCCAAACACCCAGCATACACTAAAATGTTCCCTGAAATATACTGTCACTGTTGGCCTGGCTTCTTTCAATACCAGATTTATTGTTTAAGTACCTAGAATTCTCTCACCTATTATTTTGTAAGAAAGGTTCAGTGGTGTTTCTGCAATAGTTACAACTGACATGGCATTCATTCTTATTTAGCACCCCTGACCCTAATTACTTTGCTTAGGATGTGTTTCAGATAGATTATTAAGTGTTCTGTCAGAGTTTCATTTCATTTGATATACAGTTTGTTCTATGTTTTTTACAAGAGTGGCTTGCCCAGAAGAAAATATTGATATTCTAAATTGGTTTTTGAATGTCAGACATTGCGTTGGAGACAAAGTGAATGTTCTTTTCTAGCTTCTGTTTTTTGGTGATGCTTCGGAAGAATTGTTGAAGTTTTCAGCTTCCGACTGCTTTATTTCCATTGGAATTTCAAACTTTGTTCATTAATATGGGAATTCAACTGAGTCGACTTAGTGAGTTCTGGATTTATGCTCATGACAATCTTATTTATAGTAGCTTTTGAAAGATGGGAAACAAATTTTGTAGTACCAGTTCTGACATCTTGGTAAATTCCAATCAGTTCAAGGATCCCAAATAAACTAAGATTCTAAAGTAGCTTAGCAGTTTACCCATTACAAATCGAAAACACTTTTTTTTATGGAATTAACACTTATATATGAAAAGGAATTGTTTAATTTCTGTTAAAATTAACGAAGAATGAACAACAATATTAAAATTTCTCTTCCTTCTCATGTTCTGGTCACTTAACCAAGGGCTTTACTTGTACAAACTGAAACTGAAACCGTACTGTACAAACATTCTGCCTGGACATATAATATTTCATTGAAAAACGACCTGCTGGTGAAGAAATGCAACACCTGCAAAAAGAAAGCATAGCACTCGTTCAGCAGGCCACATGATATGCTATTTCAGTTATTTTCTTTTCTAATTTTTTGGATCTTACATAACACGTCATTGAAACACTACATGCTGCTGAAATACAACACTGGCAAAAAGAAAGCGTAACACTCATTCAGCCACATGAGATGCTATTTCAGTTAATTTCTTTAAAAAAAATTGGACTTGATGACTTATGGTCCAACTGAAATTATCGGTGTTGATAGAGTGGAATGTTAGAACAATATTCATGTAGCCAACCCCAATTAACTGGGTTAAGGCTAAGAAGAAGTAGACAATGATGATCTTGTATTTCTATCTTTTTGTGTGTGTGTGTGTTTATTTCTGGTGCATACAGGAATCGTGCACCCATAGATCTGTAAAATGAAATTTTCTGGTGGAATCATGATATTGTCAAATATGCAGCGCAGCCCAGTTTTCCTCTCTCATCTAGTGTGATCTCACAGCGTGCTCGATTATCAGGTGAGAGTGGATTTGACTGGGGAGCAAGACCCAAGAGGCATTTGATGACGTTTTGACAAACTTGGCTCATATGGCACCACCAGTTCCAGGATTTCGTAGAACAAAAGGAGGTAAGATGTGAACATCAATATTGTGATCTTACGTTGATTTCTCTGTCACTCAAAATCTTGTCCTTTCATCACACACATCCCTGCATGTGTTTCTGTACAGTTACTGCATGCTAGTTAGATAAAATCTGACTCCCTGCTTTTCTTTGGCATGTATATTGGGATTTTACAGGAAAAACACCCAATGTAAGTGGCTGTCCCTCTTCATATCTATGAAATAATGCGTCTCATTTATATATTAAAAAATCAGACTACATTCATTTTCGATTCTGTTATTTGAAGTAGCAAATTGTGATTATTCTTGTAGCTTGATTTATGTCTTGCCACTGAAGACTTTTATCTCTGTATGCAATATTTCAATATTACACGCCTGAACTGAAAAGAACAAGATGACTTCTTGATTTAAGAAAAAGCATTCCTTTCTCCAGATTGATTTTTGGGAAAACATGTAGAAGGTCGTACCAGCCTGATGGATGATTGGATCTTATCCCTATGTTCCATGTCATTACCACATTTATTATGAGGAATATTAGTGGCCTGAGGATATGCATTTTTGGGATCTCAGATAGCGATAGTTACTAATTGGAATCATTCTAGGTCCCAAAGAGCTAATATTGGCAGGGAATGGCTGCTTATGAAGAGAAACTCCTTTGTTTACATCTTCAAAATGGTCCAAGTGAGTAACTAAGCACACCCCAATTAGAAATATGATATCTGCTCAATCATTCCAATATGGCACATGTCCCAGGTCATGGGACCCTGTGGATATGTCATGACCCAAAAAATCAGGCCAGTCTGGTGGTCAGGTGGTCACTTGTGTATGAAAAATGGATGACTGAAAAAATGAGAAATGGTCATCATTCATGTTGAAGATCTGGACCAGCAAACAAATGGCCTAGATCTTGCACACCTTGCCATGATGCCACATCGACGAAGGCTTCACCATAATGGACCTCTTGAACACCCGACTTACATACTATATCCTCTATTTTCCATCTGATTGCAGTTGATCGTTGTTGCATTGATCGCAATGACCGTCTTCCTTCTTACTAAGATGTCCCACAACGATCTTCCCGATGGAAACATTTTCATGAGTGCTCTATTTTTTGCACTAGTCACTCTCATGTTTAATGGGTTAGCGGAACTTTCAATGACCATCGCTAAGCTTCCCGTTTTCTGCAAGCAAAGAGACCTCCTCTTCTATCCTCCATGGGCATACGCTCTGCCATCGTGGATTCTCAAGATTCCGATAACGTTTGCAGAAGTTGCTGTATGGATTGCCTTGACTTATTACGTCATTGGCTTCGATCCGAATGTTGGAAGGTGAGACGTTGAGATAATGTAACAACGTATTCCAAGGCCATGTTCAATTGGCTGTCTTTCATTTGCACCTGAAAATAACTGTAAAATCATTTTCTGTTTGTGTTGTAGGATGTTTAAACAATATCTGCTACTCGTGTTGATTAGCCAGATGGCATCTACATTGTTCCAGTTGATTGCTTCATTGGCTCGGGACATGATCATTGCCAATACGTTCGGGGCCTTGGCGCAACTCGTAATCATGTTGCTTGGAGGATTCATTCTAGCATGAAGTATGGTGTACTTGATCACTGTTAATTGCAATTGAATGCCAAGCTTTCATTTTCGGATTAAGAGTTCAGAGGGGTTTATTGACTAACCAAACCTTATGTTTTGGCTGCAGTTGATGTGAACAAATGGTGGAAATGGGGATACTGGGCCTCGCCCCTGATGTATGCGCAGAATGCGATTGCAGTGAATGAGTTCTTTGGAAATAGCTGGAATCATGTAAGGATTTTGTTGATTGAACTAGAAAAAGATAGCGACTAAGTCGGAAAATCAACATTATTCCTAATCACCATGAACAGGCTTCACGTTGCAGTGGAGGTCCTTTTGGTGCTCATTTCATGGCACCTGTGCAATGCCTTACTCTTCATAATGAGGAAGTAGTCCTCAATTGAAAAAAATCTGCAAAAGATATAAAGAAATAAAATTGATCGGATGGTTAAGATCATCCAATCAGGCGTGATTTTTGCACCGATAGTTGCTCCAATTGGTATGATCAAGTGAACTGTCCCACTATTATTATATACGTACTCATATATTTTTATTGGGGATTTCTATGCTTTTATTGGGAAATCATATGCTGTTATATCTTTATGCATAATGAATTATGTAAATTATGGCTCTTGATCAGAGAAAAATGTTTTAGAAGTCTTTTCCCTTGATCGAGAAAAAGATAATAATGAACTTCAAAACATGGGTGATGACAGCCATGTTTTGGACTTGTTGAATGCTACTTTTTGATTATTTTTTTTTTCCTTGTGTGCAGAATTTTAATCAATTGTGCCTAAATTTAGGCCTACAAACTAGCACTTCAGCCTTTTGACGCCACTCATGCTGGGAGTACCATATAAAGGATTTTTTTCTTTTTTTTAATTATTTAAGACCATTTTCAATTTATTGTAATAAATATTATATATATACATATTGTGAAGTAATATAGATTTTGTTTAATGTTTAGTTTAAATTGTATTGCAACATTTTTTATGTTTCAAATATTAAAAAAATACAAGTTTCAATTGAATTATATATAATAAAAAAAATTAATGGCCTGCGCTGGGGCCTCTCAAATATGTACAAAGACTTTTAGCGGCGCTTGTATAGACCTTTATCGGCGCTTTTCCGTGCTTAAAAGTGTCCCAACCTTCCTTTTACCGGCGCTTCTGTCAGAAATACCAGCGTCCAGCAAAAGTGCCGGTGAAACTAGAAAACACCAACAAAGACTACACAGTTACCGGCGCTCGGACAAGCGCCGGCAAAATGTTTCTTCTACCGGCACTTGTGTAGCGCTGCTAAATGTCTATACCAACCTTTTTGGGGGCTTTTCTGGCGGTTCTGGCCCCCGGTAAAGGTCCATTGTCTTGTATAATAACTTGGGTCTAATATGCAATATTTGACCTTCAACATTATCCTAAGATATGCATGATTAGCCAATTGATACTTAGTTCTAGTTCATATAGCAGTTTGGTGAAGATAGAATACCGTCATTATATCACGAGTCATTATTCGGATCATCTTGTTCATTGCGGCATGTGGTGGCTCCTCATCATTGTTCCTTGATCCAAATTAAGGCATCAATAAGGTACAGATCATCACCCAATATCGAGTATGAACCATCAATTTAGAGGTGCAGGCTTGTCATTTAAAACTAAATCAATACAAAGGAAAGGGTTCGTCACCCAATTTCATTCACGCCTGGTCGTTCGAACAGTACTCTGGCACATAATCATCGACCGGGTAATTTGATGGGGGTCATTTGAACAATATACTATCACCTCTATAGTGCTCAATGGTCATTATGGGGAGGCTCGTCATGCCCAGCGTATGCCGAGAACTCGAACATAGTGTCTCATACCACCATGCTTGGCTCATGAGTCTTTGGGGATCATAATGCACTAATGTTTATGAGTAGACTAAATCAATGATAATGTCAGTATCCAAGATTCTATTGAATGTTATACAATCACCAAACACAAAAATGATCAAGTTTGCATTAGACTGATGCGATCGACTACGGAGGATCCTGAGCAAACCGACATTGGGTGCAAAGCATCACGTGTAGCTCCAACTACTATCGATCATCTGTGTTCAACTTCGGTAGGTCTTATAAGCCTGGGATAGTCTCCCTAAAGTGGGTTATCCTCATATTTAGATGATTTTTGAAGCTCGATCCACCGCAATAACAAAATTCAATCATATTATCATTTTTAAGCATTCAACATCAAAATTTTTTAAATTATTCTAAAATTTCAAATAGAAGCTTGAGGGTAGATCTTCACCTTAGAGTCGAAATCCTAGACCGAATGTAGCCCTAGCGTCGAGAATTTGGGGAAAACACTCCAAACCCTAATTCATCGATAATTCCATCATTAGTAATGTGAATTTTAATATAATTGGGTTTTAATTAAAGGTTAAGGGGTTTACCTAACTTAGTTCAAGCAAATCCCAACTCAGTTCGACGAGTCAGGGCCCGGGATTGGCGAACTACGGCATCCACATGGGGCCATGCCCAAATGTGGCTCTCACAATAGCATGAGTCACTTTGAATCAATTTCCAAGACCCTAGGTCCTAGCATTATCAAACCCCAGTGTTAGGATTTTCGAGAAATGACATAAATGAAAGAGAGTTTCCAATCCTAATTTCTAAAAAGATTAGAAAATTAAAGGAAGAGAGGTAAAGACAACTAAGAAACATTTAACTTAGAAAGGGATGAAGAATTTATCCCAAACTCATCTGATTTTAACTGTGAAAAGTATAAAACCGAGCGCAAATGAGAGATCTTATAATATCCAGCGTGTACAGTGATTGGACGACGAGATCTAGAACCAGGCTCCACCATTTCCTCCTCTCTCTTCCTCTCTTCCTCTTCCTCTCCTTTCTTACAATAAAAATTCGTATGGAAGTGAGAGGGTGAAAATGGGGTGTTATTTATAGTGCCAGAATGTGCACAAATAGCCCCGGTGAATATGTTTCCAATAAACTTGTTGTGGGGGAGGTTGTTTTCGATTTATAAGGTCCTTTCGGGGGCCCATTGACTCATTTGTATCAGGGGAAATGTGCCCCACTATAGGATATATGTTTGGACACAACCGGGTCGCAATCGGACGATCTAATTAGCTATGGGGACCCCATTGTGATGGACGGTCATCGACGATCAATCGGGGCCACGGCTATACGAATATGTGTGAGGAAATATCATTAAATTACATATCAAGTTTGGTTGAAACCTAATGATCAGAAAGTCACAACTTTGCAAAAGAGCAGAGAGCCCAATTCACTTAAATTTTAGGTTTCTGCCTAGGGTATTTGCATATCCCATACATCCGGCCTTCGGCCCAAGTCAAGCGATTCTAGACACTATCCCGGATCAACATCCGCGATGGACGTCAAGCACGGTAAGACGATCGTTATTTTGTAGTTTCGAGTCTAGAGGGCACTAACATGCGATCCCTATCTAATCTTTGAATCTGGGCATTTTCAGGATGAATTTGGCAGCGAGATTTATCATGATGATTGAGGTTTGGATTAGCTAAATTCATGGTATGGTCTACTTACAATAAATGAAAATGGTAACTCAGTTTTAATCACCCTAATCCAGGATAAAAATTCAATTATATTCGAAGTTATCCGAATTAGTAAAATATATTAAAAATAGAAAATATTAATTTAATTAAATAAGTTGATTCCTAGTATTATTAGAAGCAATTCCTAAGAAGACATTGAATATAAAAATTCTAAGATGAAAAAGATACGCACGGTTCATCGACAACGTGTAGTTGCAGAAATTTTTAGTTTCAATAGGTCTATTTCATATAATAATTTTAGTACTTTTAATTATAAAATTATTATTTTTAATTAGTTCATCATCAAGTTTAATTTATCTCTACCAAAATTCGTTCATTTTGAGTTATAAAAAAAAAATTCTAAAAATTCTAAGAGTATCAGCTGCCTGAAACTAATGATTTTGGTACAGTTTCCACAAAGTCTTAAAATTAGCCTCCTTTAGATTTTTTTTTTTCATGAAACTAGACTCATTAAGCTTCAATCTGGGTTTTGAATCACCTTAATCGGAATTGTAGAAAAATAGATATGAATTTTTGAAGTCAATGCACTGAAACTGTCAAAATTCGAACGTGCAGAATATTGATTAACAGAGTTTCTCGGTGCAACCGAACCCTGCTGTCCAAATTTGCTCGGTTACTCACTTAGTGCAACTGAGCAATGGTGCCCTAGTTTGCTCGGTGCAATTGAACCTTATTGTCCATATTATTTAAAATTCTCAAATTTCACTTAGCTGGGCAGTTTTTGTGGATACAAGGTCAATTCTTTTAGTCCCAAATATGGGTAAATATACACACAGACATGCACTCAAGTCGATAAATCAAAGGTACTGCCCGAGAACATCCAATTCCCAGCTGGCAAAAATCCAGGGCGTTACACATCTTTTAAGATTCAGTACTTTAATTAATGTTTTAAATTTTAAACAAAGAATTTTCATTATTTGTACAATTTATATAGTTATAAAAATTTTATATTTGGGTTGGATACAATCTCATGAGCTGTTATGCTCACCCCCACATTAATAGTGTTTCAATATTAGGAGATTAGTCAGGGGCGAAGCAAAGCGATGATCTAATCGTCCGTCTGGTCGTAACAATTTTTTTTTAATTTGTGTTAGAAAAAAATGTATAGTGAAAAAATTAAAAATAAGTCCAAACATTGTATTTGAAGAATATTTGATTTATTGTAATGTAGTTTTTATTAGATTTGTGATTGAGAATGTTTAAAAAAAAAAAAATTATTCACTACATGGGATTCGGAGTCAGCTCTGGCCAAGTCAGGCATCGAATTTCGAGGAGTGACAAATAATAATAATAATAATAATAATAATAATAATAATAATAATTAAAGATAACAATCATTTAACATTATCAAGATATGGTATTAGTTAGTGCATATTGATGGCAAATGGATGATTGATGAGTTTTAGAAAAAAGAAATCTTATTTATTTATATTTATATATTTTCAATTTTTTAGAAAATCATTTTTAAAAAAAACTTACAATTTACAATACAATTTTCCTTGTGACAAGATTCAACCCTACTATGATTTGTGATACAATAATGATTTTGGCAATATTGAGTTGTGTGCTAATTAGGATAGATGGATGGGTGGAAAAGACATGACCATTTGTCACAAGAAATGTACTTATGTTGCTTACACCACAAGTGGACATGATCTTTTTCCTTTATGTTTGGTGCCTTATGTTCAGTGGTTCAAATTATAATTAAATGCAAATGTTTAACACGTTCATTTAGAATAAGATGGATGGGTGGAAAAGACATGGCCATTTGTCACATGAAATGTACTTATGTTGCTTACACCACAAGTGGACATGATCTTTTTCCTTTATGTTTGGTGCCTTCTGATGAGTGGTTCAAATTATAATTAAATGCAAACGTTTGACACATTCATTTAAATACTCGTGGAGAGATGAAGTTTTTGAGAAACATCGAAAGAAGAGTACTGGAGAAGGCATTGTGAAAGGAGTTATTTGATGTGTAAGTTGGCGCCATATGATGCTTCATATATACACATTTTAACTTTTTAAATGTGGTATATAATAGTTTGTTAGTTGAATGGGTAGAGACGATGTAGTGGGTATGCATTATCTTGTGTTCAATTCCCGATACATACAAGAACCATTTCAATGCAAAACTCAGGAGGGACACACTACAGGGAATAGAGGGTTTGGAGAGTTTAAAGAAAGCATTAGAGAGAAAATCTTATGTGTTTATCCCAAGTTCGTCGAATTCTAATCATGCATACATAACACTTAGCACCAATCAACCATGCATATATAAATCTTCACGACTATTCAAATAACATAAATCTCAAACATCATTTATTTGTTATAACATATTAATATAAATATATTTATTCCAGGCTCACAATGTCTCAATCAAATAAATCTAAATAATTACTTAAAATCACATAATCAATACCAATATAGGTTTTTACACTAATTAAATTATCCTAACAAATAAATCAGATATTTAGGAATGGTCTAATGCTGTTAATTCATCTTCAAACAAGTGTGGACACATTTCACATGGGTCATGTTCAGGTTCAATAACCATTTCCGGTTCCTGCACCACATTATCTGCTAACGGCTCATCTGTATAATTTTTTAATCAATAAAAATGTAAGCTGGTCAGGCTTAGTGAAATAACCTGGATCATAAACATTGTAATAAAAATAGTACAAAGCATTGAATGTAAAAAAATAAAAAATAAAAAAATGTATGCATATGATGTATGAATACGCCAGATTGGGTGATCGTCCATCTGTTTATGTTGGAGATCCCACACACCACCAACCTGGCCGGTGTGTTAACGTCACCAAGTTCTATGAGTTTCATCATGAGGTATGTGTTATATCTAAACTGTCCATCCATTTACCGAGCTCGTCGTAAGACTTGAGCCATAAAATAAGACAAATCTAAAGATCAAGTGGACTACATGAAAAAACAATGGGAGATTGAACATCTACCATTGGAACCATTTTGGGGTCACATAAGTTTTGGATCAATATTATATTTGTTTTTACTCTTCATCTAAGTCTGGGCCAAATAAGTTTTGGATCAATATTATATTTGTTTTTACTCTTCATCTAAGTCCGTGTGACATCATGGAAGGAAAATAAATATTATGGTGGGCCGATCCAAATATGTGTGACCTCATGAATAGATTGGATGGAAAATAAATGTCACGATGGGCTTAGAAAATATTTTAACAATGATAATATTTTATTTGTGGTGTGATCCACTTGAGATTTTTCTATGACTTATTTTTGGGCTTATGACTTAAAATGATTTGGCTAAATGAATGAAGGGTGTGAATATAAAAAATACATTATTTTGAGGGCCATGTAACTTTGATATCCTTTGAACTTATCCTCCAACTCAGAGCTCGAGTAGAGTCTGCGCTCATCTTTGCACAACACGTACCCACACTAGCCAGATCGCTAGTGTGTAGTACACCAGCCAATCCACGAGCGCGGATTGGATAATGACAAGGTCAATAGCCAAATCGCTACTAAAGTGACGTCACCAAGCTCTGTGGACCCACCATGATGCATGTGTTGTATCCATACCGTCCAACCATTTGTAGAGATCGTTTTATAGCATTACAGAGAGAATGAGATAGATCTAAAGTTTAAGAGGACCCCACCATAGAAAATAGTGGGGATAGTGACATCCACCGTTTAAAACTTCTTAGGGACCACAATAGTTTCCGATCAAGCTGATATTTTTATTTTCACTTCGTCTATCTCTGTGTTAACTTATGAATAGGTCGGATCTCAAAAATACATCACGGCGGGCCCTATAAATGATTCAACGGTGGGTGTGACTGCTCCCACGGTTTTCTGTAGTGGGTCCACTTGAAATTTAGATCTATCTCATTCTCTTTGTAATGCCATAAAAGATCTCAACAAATGGTTGAACGGTATGGATACAACACGTGCATCATGATGGGTCCACAGAGCTTGGTGACGTCACTTCAGTAGGGATTTGGCTACTGACCTTGTCAGTATCCAATCTGCGCCCCCAATCCACTTCCCACAACAATGCCCTTCAAGGGCAATCCTATTACTACGAAGGAAACTTCGCCCAAAGATAGCACTCAGGAGTTGCTTTTACATGCACTGACATTTCTGGAACTCTCGCCCGCACGTGTGGAAACTGCACCGAAATAGAGAAATTTCCTACTGTACAGCCCATTTATGGCCCACCAACCATTTTAAGCCCACTTATTTTTAGCCCCCAAGAATAGCTCAACTGGCAGACTGAGTGAAGATACCTCGGTTCAACACTTTGGTATCGATCCCTAGTGGGGGTGGCTAACATGGAGCGTGTGTACTCACATGGTTGTGTACTAACAAGCTAATTTATATAATAATAATAATAATAATTTTAAAAAATGTACGGACAACTTTTTCACATGTCAAAAATGCCCCTGCTTTTTCAGAATTGTGATTTCTGAAAGTTAGGGTTCCTTATAGCTACGGATTATAACCGTAGCATAACCGTAGCCTTTGAAAAAGTGTACGAATTGCCACCGCACTATTGGCTGTGCACTTTTTTTTTTTTTTTTTTCTTGTATATTTATAACATGGAGAACTTTATTCTACCTACATTTTTCTCTAATACGTATTTATATAAATATGTGTATATAAGCATATAATTTTTTTTCTCTTTTTTTTTTTTCATTTATTTCTTTATTCATTTAACAAGATTATCTTCTAAACCAAAATTAGTTACTTGATATACCATATATGATTTTGGGGTAGGAGAAGCTACTTTAGCCAACCAATCTGGTTATTTTCCAAGATTCCATCAGGTAGATGGTCGAAAATCCATTTATTTATTTCTTTATTCATTTATTTTTTCATTTAACAACTTTTAAACCAAAATTAGTTACTTGACATACCATATATGATTTTGGGGTAGGAGAAGCTACTTTAGCCAACCAACCTGGTTATTTTCCAAGATTCCATCAGGTAGATGGTCGAAAATCCATTTCATTCACTTCGCGGTCAATTTCAATCAATTTCATTCACTTCGCGATCAATTTCATTCACTTCGCGGTCAATTTCAATCAGTTCGTGGTGAATTTCATTAACTTCGCGGTCAATTTCAATCACTTCACGGTCAATTCCCTTCATTTCATGGTCAATTCCATGTATTTCACGGTCAATTCCGGTGATTCCCGTTCACTTCACGGTCAATTCAATTCATTTCACAGTCAATTTCCTTCACTTCGCAGTTAATTCAATTCATTTCACAGTTAATTTCCTTCATTTCACAGTCAATTTCATGCATTTCATGGTCAATTCCGGCGATTTCCTTTCACTTCACGATCAATTCGATTCATTTCACGGTCAATTCCCTTCACTTCACGGTCAATTCCGTGCATTTCATAGTTAATTCCCTTCATTTCACGGTCAAATCTATGCATTTCACGGTTAATTCCGGCGATTCCCTTTCACTTCACGGTTAATTCAATTCATTTCACAGTCAATTCCCTTTACTTTACAGTCAATTCCGTGCATTTCATGGTCAATTCCCTTCACTTCACGGTCAATTCCATGCATTTCATGGTCAATTTCGGCGATTCCCCTTCACTTCACGGTCAATTCAATTCACTTCATGGTTAATTCAATTCATTTCGTGGTCAATTTCCTTCACTTCACGGTCAATTCCATGCATTTCACAGTCATTTCCCTTCACTTCACGGTCAATTCCATGCATTTCACGGTCAATCCCCTTCACTTCACGGTTAATTTCATGCATTTCACGGTTATTTCCCTTCACTTCATGGTCAATTCCATGCATTTCACGGTCAATCCCCTTCACTTCACGGTCAATTTCATGCATTTCACGATCAATTCCCTTCACTTCACGGTCAATTCAATTCACTTCTCGATCAATCCCCTTCACTTCACGGTCAATTTCATGCATTTTACGGTCAATTCCCTTCACTTCCCACGGTTAATTTCGTCATTTCCCCTTAACTTCATGGTCAATTTCATGCATTTCACGGTCAATTCCCTTCACTTCTCATGGTCAATTTCGTCGTTTCCCCTTCACTTCACGGTCAATTCAATTCCCTTAAGTTCACTCACTTTGTGGTCATTTTCAATCACTTCAGGATCGAGAAGTGAGTGAACCTGCCCTAGAAGTGAGTGGAATTAATTGTGAAGTGAGTGAAAATCATCGGGAACTGAGTGGCATAGATCCCTGCAATTGAGAACTTTGAAAATTTAACCGATAAGTTGGTCATATTCGAGCTAATACAACGGTGGATTTCCTACTACTTGGTCAAATCCACTTTATACATGTGAATACTAAACGAGTTATATCATTGTGTTTGTTTTTAGAAAATAGCTTCGATAATGATCCTATGCTCATATGGTAGGGAATTAGTAAGCGAAAATAATCGATACACGTATAAGGGTGGAGACTCAAAAACTACCGTTGTGGGCGTTGACATTACATATGATGAGATTCTATCGAAAATGTACAAGATTGTGAAAGAGTAGACTTAAGGATTATGATATTAGGTTGAAAGCATTGTATCCTTGCACAAATGAATCAGTCCCTCCGACTGTAATTGAAGATGACGAAGATGTGAAAATGTTCTTGACAGTACAATTGAAGCATCCGTATCACTGCATCCCTTTATTCATCGAGACAATGCAGCGCGTTGATGAGGCAATACTCGAAGACCCGATGACTTATAGTGGTTTTGAACATAACGCCCCAATAGTAGGAAGTTTGGGCGAGAAATATATCTTGAAATATGAATATATGGCATCACCTTCATAGGTTCCTCTAAGCAACACTCCAGTACCTGAGCCGATTCAGACATCAAACTTCATGACAAGTCAAGTGAGGGCATCGGCTCAGACATGCAATTCACAGTCAATTTCCTTCACTTCACGGTCATTTCCATTCATTTCGTGGTCAATTCCGGTGATTCCTCTTCACTTCACGGTCAATTCCATGCATTTCACAGTCAATTCCCTATACTTCACGGTCAATTCGCTTTACTTCACGGTTAATTCCATGCATTTATTTCATAGTCAATTCCCTTTACATTTATTTCATAGTCAATTCCCTTCACTTCATAGTCAATCCCATGCATTTCACAGTCGATCCCGGCGAATCCCCTTCACTTCACGGTCAATTCCCCATGGTTGGTGCTCTATGGGCCCCACCATGATGTATGTTTTTCATCCATTCCGTTCATCCATTTTTAAAGATCGTTTTAGTGCTTGAACCAAAACATGGGAGAGATATAAATCTCAGGTGGACCACACCGCATGAAAACAATAGTTATTGGATATCCACCATTGAAATCCTCCTGAGGCCTACTCTACCATTTATTTGACATCTAATTTGTTGATTAGGTCATATAGGCCCAGATGAAGGAAAAAACAAAAATCAGCTTGATCCAAAACTTTTATAGCCCCCAAAAAAATTTTAATGATCGATGCTCATTCAAAAAAATACCTCATCTTTGGTTTCATACCTTAAATTGATCCTTAAAAATATATGAATGTCATGGATGAAACAAATACATAATGGTGGGGTCCACATGGCACTGACCACCAGCCATTGGCCTGGCTAGTGCCATGCGGAGTAGCCAATCCATTTTCGGGTGGCAGTGCTGCCGTCTGGCGGTTATACCGTGGCTGGACAGCCCGGGCGGCACTGCAGCCAGCAGCAGTGCGGTGTAGAAGAATGAAGCGGATTGGCTGGTATACTGCACACTCGCTATATAGCTGATGTATTGACGCCAGTAAGTTCTGGGTCAATCATAAGGTATGTGTTATATCCAAGACCATTCATCCATTTGGTGATGTCTTATTAAGGCTTGAGATGAAAAATAAGACAGATCTAACCATCAAGTGGACCACATTGTAAAAATAATAGTGGGAATTGAACGTCTACCATTGAAACCCTTTTAGGGTCACAGAAGTTCTGGATCAATATAAAATTTGTTTTTCCTCTTCATCTGGGTCTTTGTGACCTTATGAACAGATTGGATTTGAACGGGGAACATCAATATCCCTGCTGCTATGTGGTGTGGTCTATTTGATCTTTGGATTTTTTTTATTTTTTATTTTTTTGAAATGCTCCAGCATGATATCGAAATATGGATGAACGCTGTGAATATAATAAATACAGAACTGTGGGCCCATCCGTACAACTAGGAGATCCAGCGCTCGTCCTCGCACACCAGCCAATCCATTTCCGAAAGAAATGGTGGGGGTATTTTCGTCCGCTGAAAGTGCGCCGTACGTACAGCAGGGGATTAGTTGGGTTAGGTAAGTCTAGACGGGCGTGATAAGGCAGGTGGCTTTAAAATGAGTCGTACAGTATGATGTATTTATTTATATCAATGTTCTATATATGTTCACATCTTATTTACTTTCATGATGGGCTGATCGTTAATTTGGACCGTCCATTTGATGGCCAGGCAAGCCATAAGGTGGGTGTTGTATGATCAAGAACGGTCCACTAATCACGCTGGGGTGTCCATGTTGCATGGAGATCGAGTGCATCCATCAGTCTAGTGGGCCTAACTGGTCCAAAGAAATGGATGGCCATGGATTACATTTGAAGTGGATGGTGGTCCACTTGATGATCGGTCTAGCATGGTTTTTAATGATATGATACATTCAAAGTAGGCTTGCCTGCACCACTTGTTTTTGTATGCACCAACGCACCTCTTAGACCATGTTAACTCATCCACTGTATAAGTGGAATATCTATATGTGAATATGGACCGTTCAACCGTTGGGCCACTATGGTGATGAAGCATAGGTGATCTTAACCATCTGATTTCACCCTTTGAACTGAAAGGACCCAAATTTATTAATGGTTCATCTTACTATATACAATGAGCAACACATTTTTTTAAATGGTGTGGTGTATCTTCATCCGTACACAGTAAACTGCAGTGGACCTTGATTGCGTACTGAGTAAACTCTCTGGGGCCACCGTTGATGTATGTATATTATCGATGCCATCCATCTGTTTTTTAAGCTCATGTTGGGATGCCAAAAAATTGAAGCATATCCAAAGCTCATGTGGACCACGATGATGTTTAATTGTCATCCAACCCGTTCAGAGATTTGGATTAGGGAAAAACACAAATATCAGCTTTATCCAAAACATCCGTGGCCCCCAGTAAGTTTTCAACCATGGGTTTTCGATTCCTACTGTTTCCTATGGTTTAGCCCACATGATCTTTGTGTATGGTTGAGTTTATCTCATGTGTTACATCGTCGGGAGAAAAGGATGAAGTGCATGGATAAGGAGAAAAGGATGAAGTGCATGGATAAGACACGTGCATCGTGGTGGGTCTGATTAGGGTTGTACACTAACTGAGTTAGCTTGCTCGGCTCGACTCGAAAAAGCCCAATTCAACTCGGTTTGAAACTGAGTTTGGGCTGAGTTAGAGCTGATTTTTTGAGCTCGAAAAATTTTCAAACCAAGTTCAAGGTTGCTCGAGCTTAACTCAACTCGGATCAAACCCCAACTTGATTCGAACTCAAGATCTAACCAGTTTCATGACTCGGTTATTTTGATATTAATGTTGCTCATCAAGTGTTTGATGAAACGACTCAACAAAGTGTTGGCTAGTGACAAGGAAGGTCTGTACATGAAACAAATATCATTTTTTTCTTGATTTTAATATTACTTACAAGGTGTTTGATAAAATACTTATAAAGTTGCTGCTGCTATTTTACATACAGTGAGAATTTAAAGGTGTAGCTCGTGTGTTTGTGATAATGTTGCACAGAAGAACTCGGCTCGAACTGGTACGAGGTGCTGACCGATTCGAGTTGAGCTGGCCAATCAGAATCGATTTGACTCGTGTGCACCCCTAGGTCTCTAGGTCTCACTGTCGCCGGGCATACTTTGATGATTTGTCCTATTCTGTTTTTACGCTCATTTCATGATGCTATCCAAAAAATTAAGTAGTTCCAAATATCAGGTGTACCACAACACAAGAAACAAAAGAGATTGAACGCCAACCGTTAAAACTTCCTAGGGTCCATTGAATGTTTATCCACCATCCAACCCGTTGATGAGGTCAACCAGATTAAGATGAAGGGAAAATTACAAAGATAAACTTGATACAAAACTTTTATGGCTCGCCAGTGTTTTCTGGTAGTTTGGTCCTTCTGAGATTTGGATCTTCTTACTTTTTAGGATGACATCCTAAAATGTGCTGAAAAAAATGGATGGACGGCTTTGATATACAATACATTCATCAAGGTAGTCCCACACAGTAAGGGTAACACCCACTTATGTATTGCCCGGATAATACCTAATTCAATCCCTTATTTTGATAATTTGGCTTTTGCGTTGTTGGAAATTTACTGGACGGTTTAAAATGAAATATATCCACTGATAACAAGTGTCAGGAATCAAAGATCAGGAATTCTCACCTTTCTGAGTTTGGGATTAATTACTTGCGGTTACTTTTGGTTACTGTCTGCCACATTACCATTTTGGGAGTGCTGTGTATCAATTGCCACTGACAATATGTATCATATTCATGGCAGTAATCGTCTGAATTTATTTTCGACTGTATCATATTTATGTCTGTTTTATGGCTGTTTTATTGGTTGAATATGGGATCGGATTAGGTGCAGCCCCACTTGCACCCAAGACGGTGCGGCTCTTACCGTAGGGCCTACCATTATCTATATATTCTATTTCCACACGGTCCACTCGTTTTATCGTATCATTTTATGATATAAGCTTAAAAATGAAGAAGATCCAATTCTCAGGTGTACCATACTATATGAAACAGTGGTAATGAATGTCCTACCGTTAAAAAGTTTCGCCTACCTACCGTAATGTTTATTTGCCATCTGAACGGTTGATAAGGTTACATAAACCGGAATGAAGGGAAAAAATAAATAATAGATTGATCCACACTCTTTTGTGGCCCAATAGTCGTCAATCACCACATTTTGTAAAGATATGGTCCACCTGAGATTTGGATTTAATTAAGTTTTAGAATAATGCCTTAAAGTTATCTTGAAAAACGTATGAACGGTGTGGATATAGAATACATAAGTCAAGGTGGGCCCCACGGTAAGGACAGCAACTTCTTGGGTGAGGCCGGGGCCGCAACTAATCTACTCCGTGTGAGCGTAATGCTTTACAAGGAATGTGTGTAACAAAATACAACTGTAACTGGGCCCACCGTATTCTCTGCTTGGAATCCACTCCGTCCATCAGTTTCTCCATCCCATTTCAGGAGACGTTGCCGAAAAGAAAAAAGCCACCCAAAACACAGGCGGGCCACACCATGGGAACAATGGAAGATGAAGACTATCAGGATTGAGACCATACTGAGGCCCACATTGACACCTTCATCATTGATCCAACCCATTCATTAGATTATTCCCAATAGGATGAGGAAAACCCTCAAATACAAGCATGATCCGAGCATCAGGTGGTGAGATCTTGCATCAGATCTATGCCGTCCAGCAGGTTGCTGCTCGTGTTCACCACGTAAGCGCGAAATAAGGTCCGTCCAAAAACTTACGTAGGCTACACCATAAGGAAGAGTTGGAATAGAAAACTGATCGTTAGTTCCGTATGAGCCCACCGTGGTTATTATATCCGATCCAATCCATTCATTTGATATTTTCCCACAAAATGGAGTCATTATAAAAAGATGACACTAATCTGAAACTCAGGTGAGCCACACCACTTGAATGTGGAGTTTATACCCATATTTTACACCGTTTAATATGGAGAGGGCCAACTGAATTTTCGATCAGTGCGATTTCTGGATCCTTGCTTAGCATAGCGCTGGACACCTGATGAACGGGGAGGATCGTCTCTATACGAAGTCTTCAGCGAAAAGTCACCCGCGATTGATTCTAATGATGTGATTGCAGGGAGCGAAGAGTCATGTATGGTCCGTACCTAGTGGGGGTGGCTAACAGTGAAGCGTGATTTCACACTGTCGTGTACCAACAAGCTAACCAAAAAATGTCTGGCGTAGTCCAGCCAGACTACTGCTGGTCGACTGGGGACGAGAAAATTAGGACTGTGGACCCCACCTTTTAGCCATATGTTTTTACGAAAGAAGACAAACCTTCCTTGGCAACTTAGACCTCCACGATGCGGATTACGAATTTCAAGATGAAAATACCCTTTCCTATTACTGCTGTTTTTTTTTTTTCTCCCTTTCAACCGTTTCCTTTTCCTTTCTCTTTTCGCTGCTATTTCACTGCGGTTGCTTTCACCCCTTTTCTTCCTCCGGTTAGAAAGACAAAAAAATCCTTTTTGTGGGCCCCCCTTATTAACATTTGTCTTCTTCTAAAAATGGTCAATCCAGTGAAAAAAGCACGCAGCACAGGTATATTTTAAACTCAGTTGGACCCACATTGAATGTATGGGTATAGGAAATGGATTGGCTACTCCTTTGGTGCTCTGTGGGCCCCACCATAATCTACGTGGCTAGTGGTCGGCGCTCTGTGGGCCACACTATGGTATACATGGCTGGTGGTTGATGCTCTTTGGCCCCACCATGGTGTACGTGGCTGGTGGTCGGTGCTCTTTGGCCCCACCATGGTGTACGTGATTGGTGGTCGTTGCTCTGTGGGTCTCACCATGGTATACGTGGCCGGTGGTCGGTGCTCTGTGGGCCTTACCATGGTGTATATGTTTCATCCATTCCATTCATCCATTTTGTCCACTCAATTTCCATCTAATTTAAGAGGTTGAGCCCCAAATTAGATAGAAATTTGGCTGGTGGCATGCTAGAGGAAAACAATGGTGATTAGATATCCATCATTTAAATCCTCCTAAGGCCCACTGTACTATTTGTCTGAAATTCAATCTATTTTTTAGGTGATAAAGACCCAGATGAAGGCTAAAAACGAAGATCATCTTGACCCAATACTTTTATGGCCCCCAAAAAGTTTTTAATGGTCAATGTTCATTAAACACTATTTCCTATAATGTGGTCCAATTGAGATCAGGATATACCTCAATTTTTGTATAATATGATAAAATAATCTATAAAAATAGATGGACGACATGGATGAAACACATACATCATGATGGGCCCACGGAGCACCAAACACTAGCCATTGGCTGGTGGCAGGGGGAGTAGCCAATCTGTTTCCTGTAGTATATCCACGCCGTCCATTTGTTTTTCTATCTAATTTAAGGGGTTGAGCCCCAAATTGAAGCATATCAAAATATCAAGTGAATCATACCATGGGAAACAGTGGGCATAATGATTTTCTAGTTTGCCCCACTGATTTCATGTTTCCCCGCTCAATTTCATGTTTGCCCCACTAATTTTATAGTTTACCCCGCTGATTCATGTTTCCCTCACTCAATTTCATGTTTGCCCCACTGATTTTTCAGTTTGTCCCGCTCAATTTTATGTTTGCCCCGCTCAATTTCATGCTTGCCCCACTCATTTTCGTGTTTGCCCTTCTCAATTTCATGTTTTCCCTACTCAATTTCATGTTTGCCCTGCTCATTTCTTAGTATGACCTGCTCAATTTCATGGTTGCCCCACTCATTTCCTAGTTTGCCCCACTCAATTTCATGGTTGCCCCGCTCATTTCCTAGTTTGCCCCGTTCAATTTCATGCTTGCCTCGCTCATTTGCTAGTTTCCCCCGTTCAACTTCATGTCTGCCCCGCTCAATTTCATGCCTGCCCCGTTCAATTTCTAGTTTGCCCCACTCTGTTTCCCCTGCTCAATTTCATATTTGCCCCGCTGATTCTCTAGTTTGCCCCCACTCAATTTCATGTTTGCTCCCACTCAAAACCTAAACTTAAACCTAAACCTAAAACCCAAATGTATTCTCAAATCCCTAAACCTAAACCTTAACTTATTCTCAATTCCCTAAACCTTAAACTATAATCTAACTTAAACCTAAACCTATATTGTACACTTGTAACCTAAAACCTAAATGTATTCTCAAATCCGTAAACTTAAACCTTATCCTATTCTCAATTCCCTAAACTTTAACCTATAACCTAACTTAAACATAAACCTATAACCTACACTTATAACCTAAAACTTAAATGTATTCTCAAATCCCTAAACCTAAACCTACACCTAATCCTAATCTAAACTCCTTAGACTAAACCTAAACTTGAAAACCCAAACCTAAACCCGGTCCCAAACCCGATTTCCTAAACCTAAACCTTAACCTATTATTAGTTCCCTAAGGGCCCGTTTGGCCGGTCGGATTGGAAGGGATTGGATGGTATTGGAAGGGATTGGAAGTCAAATCTCAGGATTGGCCTAACGTGCCAAACAGAGTCGGTGATCTGATCCTAATCCCATGGATCTTAAGACAATCCACTGACAACACCATCATTACCTTTAAATCCCATCCAATCTACCCTAATCCTTTCAAATTTGTGTGGGACGTGTTTGGTTTGAGGGATTGGAAGGGATGAGAAGGTTTAATCCCAGGATTGGCCGGGCGTGCCAAACAGACTGTGTAAGACCCGTGTCCTAGTCCGTACCGTTCCGTTGGCTTCCGCGGTTCTTTCGGTCGAATTTCGGCAACCCTCGACTTGTATCTGACGTTTGCATGCGATCCTAAACTGGGTCCCGCATACCGAGGTCAATTCAAACTGAAACTTGTACCCTAGCGACCGTGCTGTCGCCGCGGTTCCAACGCCACGACTCGCGCATCGAACCGATACTCAAGCTAGAAGTTGTGGGTCCGTGTTCATTCCGAAGAAACGCCGTGCGTTACGAACTTCGAGGGAATCTCTATGACATGTCGTATCAAATCTAGTCAAGTACACCACCTTACCTCTATGCCACCTCACCCAACAACAAGTACAAGTGGCCTCTCTCTCTTTTCCCATAAGTCAAACCTCTCCCTCCCCTCACCACTCCTCTTTTATAAGTTTCCAAACAAACCCATCCCTCTTTACAAAATTTCAAACTAAACCCATACCTCCCTTACATCATCCCATCCATATCATCCCATCCTCTCTCTCTCCCTCTCATTTTCTCAAACCACCCAAGCACCTCACGTCCAAGCCTTTCGAAGCATTTCCAAGAGCAACAAGTGTGGCCCACCCTCTCATCTCTCATCCCCACCATCAAAATCCCATAAACCTCCATTAAAAGTGAAGGTAAGGAGCTAAGGAGTCCAAGGGATCAAGGAGAAGGCCTAGAGGTGGGTGATCTACCGTTGTTTTTAATTTTAAGGGCCCACTTGTTGTGGGACCCACTTGATGTATGCATCATATTTGGGAGGGCCCAATAGTGGCGAGGTCCCTCCCCTTCACGTGTATTTCTCTCTCTCTCTCTCTCTCTCTCTCTCTCTCTCCTTATATGATGATGATGATGAAGGGTGTGTGGCCCATCTAGTGTGTGTGTCCCACCATGGATTACATATTTTTAATCCATTTACCTTCATGTGGGACCTGTCATTTGGATGTGTGGATCTACACCATCCATCCCATTAGTGGGCCCGGACGGAAGGAAAGGCACATGTATCAGCTTCATAAAAAATCAGGTGGGCCACGTACATATGGGATCCACCATGATGCTATGTATATCCATGCCGTCCAGCGTCTCTGGACACTGGACGTGAGCCAGGGGTGGCTAACATGGAGTGTGTGCGCTGACATGGGTAAGTACTAACAAGCTAACAACATATATATATATATATATATATATATAATAATAATAATAATAATATTATATTATATTGCAAATTTGGGGTGGACTGCTCTTACAGGCCTCACTTTGATGTATGTAGTTGATCCAAGCCGTTCATCCTTTTTCTCAGATCATTTTAGGTGTTGAGCCGAAAAATGAGCTGATCTGGTTTCCTGGCGGGCCATAGTATAGAAAACAGTGTTCCTACCATTGAAATACTCCCTGGTATTTCTGTACATCAAAAATCATCCAATATTGGACTTGTTAGGTTTGTATTGAGCCACAGGGACCAATGGCTGGGTTGGATTTTTCTGATGTGGGCCCCACCTGTGAAAAACCGTGAGAAAACGGTTTTTTAAAAAAATGAAGGAAAGGAAGCAGCCGTTGCTGCTGTTGTTGAGGACGCAGCAGCGTCCTGCGTTGGTGGGCGGACAGACGGGCTGGACTCACGGTCCAGCCGTGGGCCCCACCATGATGTGTGTTTTGTACATCCACGCCGTCCATTTGTTGGCCCCCCTCCCTGGCTGTGGGCCACCCAAAAATAAGCCATATCCAATGCTCAGGTGGCCCACGACAGAGGAAACAATGGGATTGAATGTATACCATTGAAACCCCTTTTTTGGGGTCAAAAGTTTTGGATCAAAATGAAATTTGTTTTTCCTCCTCAATTCAAGTCACGTGTGACCCTATCAACAGGTTTGGATGGCAAACAAACATTGCAGTGGGCCTAGGACACGTGTGACCTTATCAGCAGGTTGGGTGGAAGATAAACATTATGGTGGGCCCTACATGGGACCACTGATGTATGTATTATATCCACGCCCTTCATTGGTGTGGAACCTCGCCATGAAGTAGGTACTTTATCTATGCTGTCCATCCCTATGGGACCCACCATAATGCATGTGTTTCATCCAAACCGTCCAACCATTTTGGAGATTATTTTAAGGCTTGTAATGGAATATATATATATATATATATATATATATATATATATATATATATATATATATATATATATATATATATATATATATATAAAAGACAGATCTAGGATCAAGTGGGTCATATTACAGGAAACTCTAAGTTTGAATGTCCACCATTA
Organism: Magnolia sinica; assembly: GCF_029962835.1. Classification (NCBI taxonomy): domain Eukaryota; kingdom Viridiplantae; phylum Streptophyta; class Magnoliopsida; order Magnoliales; family Magnoliaceae; genus Magnolia; species Magnolia sinica. Next base: position 68,271,384 of record NC_080591.1, read on the forward strand.
AAACTCTTGGGGGCTACTAGGTTCGGACCAAAATGATATTTGCTTTCCCTCTTAATTCGAGTCTGTGAGACCTTATGATCAGATTGGATGGGAAATACATGATTTGGCAGGCCTTGGGAATTTTAAATGGTGAAAATCATTATCACCACTTATTTTTAGGTGTGGCCTATTTGATATAGTTGGGCCTATTGGCATAGCCCATTATAATGTACATAAGGCCCATTAGTGCGGCCCATTGATGTGGCCCACTTGATGAATATAATGCCCATGTGATTAGGCCCATCTTGATGTATTTATGGACCGTTGTTGAGGCCCACCTTGATATATATACGAGACCCATGTTATAAGGCCATTTGATGTATTAGAGGCCCTGGGTCGAGGCCCAACAGGATGTACATAAGGCTTATTGCAATGTGTGATTCGCTGTGCCTTGGGAGCAATGTTGGTTTGATGTCCACATTGTAAGGATAATGTTGGTTAAATGGCTACATTACGACTCTCCCTAAGGCCCATTAGTAGGCCCATACTTGTAGTGTGTAGGCCATCAAGGCCTATCTTCGTTATGAACAGAGCCATCACCACATAACATGCTTAGTATATATCCATGATTCATGATCATACGCATCATATGTATGCCTGATGTGAGTGGCTGATCATAGCATATGCCTTTGGGTAGATTGATAGGCAGAGCTACCCTACATGAGCGCGTGGTACGCGCAGGATTGTTGCATGACTGGTAGTGTGATTCATGCACTTGCATTTGTGTGGTTGTGATTATTATATGCCTTAGCGGCATCAGGGCCATAGCCTCCACAGACACATCGTGGGTTTGAAATTGTTAAGTTAGATATGGAATTTAGAGAATGAATCTAGGTAAAAATTAAAAATAAATATATTATGGACTGAAATTTTTCCTTAAATGGAGTTCCAGGAAAAAAAAAAAATCTCCTAAACTGGAATTGGAGATTTTTCAATTTTCTTAAAATTTTTAGTCGTTTCGGTAAAAAAATGAGACATTAGGAAACCTCTGTCAATTTTACTAGGTAAACTTAATGAAAATTTTTAAAAATTATCTGGTAACTGACTTAGGTCTTTAGGAAGCTCCCTTTAAATTTTTAATTTAATTTATCAGTAAATAATTCTATAAAAATAAAACAGTGTTAAAATTTTGTAAAATATGTTTTCGGACAACTACCCATTTAGCAACTTTCCAGGATAAAACACCAACCAAAATGTAGAATATTACTTTGGAAATTTTTATTGAGTCACAGGAATATGTTTGGAACCTAATTTTAAAATTTCAAATCATTTGGATGAATGGTTTAAGAATTAAAATTCTAGGAGTGAAGGTGTAACGACCTTGGATTTTCTGTGCTAATCTTTCCTTAAGTAGTTGTTTTGGGGTAATGAGCGCTTTACTCGATTGCTTGTGAAATTCGCATCAATCACTTTAAATTGTATCTGCATGGCTCTAAACGTGTAGATTAGTGAGCGCTACGTTACTCTGAAATATGAGATCCATCGCTAAATCCAGTTGTTCTGGGGAATTTTTAGAAGATCTGGATCGGACCTGGACCGCGTGTCGAAAGTCCGATGGCGATGATCTTAGGCTGTTGTGGTCACCGAGTTGGGCTTGATCTTCACCTCGAAAATCAAGTCGATCTGATGTTCTGGGTCGATTTGCTTGAGCTCGGAGTGAAGAGTGTGAGAACGGTTGGAATTTAATAAGCTTTTAATGAAATCTGAGTCGTGTCGCTTGCGCGACGATTTTAAGCATTCTGACCGTTGGTTTCTGACCCAATTTCACTCTCTGATCAGGATGGTTGGCCCAGGCATATTCTAGTGCTTGTGGACCTGATAGAGTTTCCGTGACCGTTGAATTGAGTGTGGTCTGCCACGGCTGATCTGAAGAGCCGGTCGGTATGAAATATCTGCTTGACCTAGATCCATGGTCAATGAGCTTAAGTCCGACCTTTCGTGGTTATAGGCCCACCAGAAGTGCTTCGTTGGATCGAGAAAGGCTTACTTTGGTTATAACCTAAGTATACCTTGACCCTGGGGTTATTTCCATCATTTTAAGGCCTATATATAGTCCTTAAACCCTAGCTCTCATTTCCATACGAATTTTCTCTAACCCTAGCTTGGAAAGAGAGTGGAAAAGAGAGAGAAAGTGAGAGAGATAAGTTGGTGAATCGTCTTGGTTTCTTCCTTGTTCTTCTTCACCTTTGAACCTTTACTTTGAATCATTCCTCTGACGATTCTGAGTTCTTTTGGGGTAAGTTAACCTAACCCTAACCTGTGTTAGAGCTTAGACTAGACTTGGTGTTGTTGTATCTCATTTCTATCCTTATTTTAGGGTATTCTAGCGCCGTTGACGAAGACAACTCGTCTAAATCAGCTCGGCAGTTCTTTCTTTGCTTAAGGTGCGGACTTTGAGTGTATAGGTTATGGTTTTCAAGGCTTTCAATCCCAGTTAGTGATTTATTCTTATTATTGATGAGATTTCATATGTCAAATGTTGTGTTTACATTGCTTTCCTGATATGCATGTGCTATATTGAGATTTGTGTATTCTATGTGTATTTATAAAGTACCGTATACGTATAAAATATGCACTTATGTCTGCCATGATTATTTGTCATGTATGTATGCTAGATGCATGTATGACAACTCCTTGATAAAAGGAATTGTCTAAGTGCATGTATTTCAACATGCGTCATGTATGTTGTTCCATGTATGCTAAGTGTTTGTAGAAATGCATGAATGATCTAAGTGTAACTGATTACACTAATTGTGGGCGTTGAGAAGTGATTCTCAATACTCCTATTGATGCGCATGTTTTCCTTTATGCGATTACATTCCAAGTTATTTAAATTCAAGCATCTCCTATGCTTACATTTATGTTAAGTTGATATTCTTCGGATGTGCATGTACCATGATTTGAGTTGTTGATCCATTACTGTTTTACTTTCCATATGAATATCTGTAGTAGTGTAAGGTGTTTGGGACTATGCCTTAGTCCAGGAAGTCGGTAATTGACATTATGAATCGTGGTTGAGGTTGCTTTCGCCAAGTAGGACGTATTATACGAACCCGAGTCGTATTAGAGTTGTCGGCAGTTTGGCCACGCGGAGTGTTTGTGCACTCTATGTCGTTCAACTCAACGTGCGCTCGTGCTAGTCGAGTTCGTCAAGTAACCCGATTGTCCGTCGTATGTTAACCATGTAAGGACGCTACTGCTTGAATCTAGGGTACCGAACTTACCAGTGAAATCCTAATAACCATGGTACCTGATCCGCTAAGACTCATGAGCCGGACATGGTGGTATGGGACACCGTGGTCGAGCTGTCGGCCTACGCTGGGGTGACGAGCCTCCCCGTAGTGACCAGTGAGCAACTAAACTCGTGAGCCGATTATGGTGGTATGGGACACTATATTCGTGCTGTCGGCCTACATTGATTGGTGACGAGCCCTTTGTAGTGACCGCGAACATACCTGGATACCGCAAGGAGGTGACGAGCCGATCTGTGGTAGTAAAGGCATGAAAAGGCGTGCATTGATTGGTGACGAGCCCTTTGCTACGACCTCAACTATATGATCGTATGAGATATCTAGGATTGACGACCCTAGTATGGATCACTGTTTGGATGGTGATATGAGGAAGGTATCTTAGCTTCCCAATCCTGTTGTGTGAAATGGACTAATAACAACTTGGTAATCATATCCATGCACCGCATTTGCATGTGCTTTGTAGATGTGGCGCACTTTGAGGCGATGTCATGCGTAACGTAAGATGAAGACGCTGAGGGTGTACGCGTGAGGGCACGCATCATATTGCATTCATACCTGCATTAATAAGAGTACTTAGGATTTAATTACTTATCCTGCTTTATCATTACTGTTTGATTGAACTGATAATATGTTAACCAGTGCCTTATTGTTCCACTGAGTTGATCACTCACTCCCACGTTTCTGGGGCGGTGTTACACACCCACCAGACTCTGTCTTAGGCCCTGATGTTGCAGATGTGGATGCGACGTCTGAGGCAGAGCGGGAGCTGGATGACGACGAGGCTGCCTTCTCCTATATGCAGTTTTCAGACGGGTTCTAGCGAGCCTCGGTCTGATGCGCGGGATTTCTGGGATATATTTTGGGAACTGAAATGATGTAACTTGATACTTAAATTTTGATAAATAACACTTTCACATGATCTGGATTGTATATGTAATTCAGGGATTTACACATGTACACATTTTACTATAAGTCTTCTGCTTGCTTTATTCACTTATCCCTGAATCATATCTGTATTTTGGCTTAATCTATTCCATGTTTTATGCACTAATACAGTCAACATACATTCATCATTAAATATGTTGCATAAGTGATGTTTTGGGACTCGGGAGCTGAGTTATGCTCGACCCCCGAATTTCAGGGCGTTACAAGTTGGTATCAGAGCATGATCTGGATTAAACCGGACCTGGGTTATGGTCACACACCGTACGTTGTCGCCACTATAGTGTATTTGGGTGCGGGTCTATCATCGCTTTGTGTTTGTGCTCCGTAGCTTCTATCGGCGGAAGTTTCTTGGAAACCTTTGCCGAGATCGAGTCTGTACTCTTACCTAATCACACACAGCGACCCGAAACCTTTCCTAGACCCTCTATTAATGAGTGTAGACGGTCTATCTTCCCTTTTTTTATCTTTAAACCTCCCAGAAATCGCTATTTGAATCAGATTTCTGTCAGAATGACCCGATAGGCTTCAAACTACGCAAGGGGCCATTTGGGGCATTTCCAGTGGGGCCCAGGGGGGGAACCACTCATTTTGGACCAAGGGGGACCAGGAGGGCCTCGCCAAATCGGCGAGGCATCGCCGATATGTCCAGAGACCGGCGATGCCATCGCCGGTCGCCGGGCCAGGCGGGCCGGGCCGACGCGGGCCGATCGTCCATGAGGCTTGTGTGGCCCACCCCTCCATGGTTTTTATTTTAAAACCCTTTCTTTTACCTATTTCCTTCACAAAACCCACCTCCAAGCTTTCCTTTTCTTCCAAAACCTCTCCAAACTCTCTCAAATCTCTCCCAAATCTTCATCTTCCTCCCATTTTCGTGCAAACCCATCACCCCATTCTCAAATCTTCCATTCCATTGCTGATTTCTCCTTTTTCCCTTCTCATTTGAGCCCTTTCATTCCCTATTTGGCTAATAGTCATGTGGAAGCTTCACCATCTTCCTATTTCTCTCTTTCTCTCATTTCTCATGGCCCTCTTTGAGATTGTGACGGCCATCTTTTCCATTTCTTCCCTTCTTTCCTTGATGGGGAAGAAGAGAGCGCCCGTGGATGAATCCGGGCCGAGCCGCCCAACCCGTGCACGGAGGCCGAGAGGTGCCGCAGCTAGCACGTCCGCCACGCGCGAGTTCCAGACGAAGCGGGACCTCGATCCTCGAGCTCCTGTCAGTAGGACCTTGTTGGCGAAATTGTCGCATGGAGTCTATGAGGGGCGTAGAGTCCTTTTTGAGGCTCATGTTGATCCGCGGCTCTTTGGTGAGTTCTTCTTGTTGGAGCGCCTTGAAGGGGCTAGTTGGGGTCCCTTGTTCGAAGGCGAGTATCGCGCGAATGCTAGTTCGGGCCTTCTATGCCAACATTCTGGAGCCTTCGCTGGATCCTCTGCAGTTCAAGATTCCCTGTGGTACCGGTCGTGTGGGTATCATCAATGTTGCTTTGATATCCCGCCTCCTGGGTGTGCCACTTGGTGAAGTGCATGCTAGTGAGAAGAATGTGGACAGTGTGCGCGAGAAGGATCGTCGCACCCGATCCTTGTGTGGTCGTCTGGTTGAATGGCAGCTGAATAGGAGTCTTCTGGCTTCTTTCATGACGGACGACTTCCGTTTGCTTCACCACATCTTTACGTTCAATGTATATCCAAGGTGGAGCAACCGCAGCGAGTGTACGCACCTGATGGTAGATTTCCTATATCAGGTGGGGCAGGATGCGAAGTTGTGTGTGCCAACGTACGTCCTGCGTCAGATTATTCTCATCGCTCGTTCTAGTAGAAGGACCGAGTCTCTTCCCTTTGGCCGCCTCATTTGCAAGATTGCACATGAGTTTGGTTATAGGCTTGGAGCTGAGAAGCCGGTCCCTGTTCGCCATATCAATTTGAGGACTCTCAAGCTGATGGAGGTTGGTTCTGGTCGGCTTGCCTCAGAGGGTGAGGCTGGGTCTGAGAGTGGTGATGATGAGAGTTATGCTGAAGGCGGTGCGGAGTCTGGGGAAGAAGCAGAGCAAGACGAGGAAGAGATTGAGGCACAAGATTCGAGTGATAGCTCTCATCCTGTGGTGCCTGAGCAGGGCGCAGAGCAGACTGCCAGAGATGCCCATCTTATACGGCTTGAAGAAGGGCAAGCTGCTTTACGCCAGGAGATGGTTGATCTTCGAGGCTTTGTTAAGCATAAGCTTAAGAAGATGTCTCGGACTTTGAAGTCTATCCTGTGTTGCTTGCAGGATAAGGGTGCTCTGCCTCCATCTCCTGATTCCGACGAGTAGTTGTCGTCATGGCCGTCTTTGCTTTGTTGTGTTTTCTTTCTGTGTGTAGCCGTTGTTGGCTTGTAGTTGGAGTTGTTGTAGTTGTTGTAGCTGTTAGTGGTTGTTGTTGTTGTGGTTGTTTGAAGTGTTAGATGTTGTTATTTTCATGCTTTCCTAGTCGTGATTCATGTATTGCTGCACTACTTGTATTGCGACGATTTTGATTAATGGAATGCATGTTGTTCGTCTTTGGAGTTGTGTTGTGCTGTACTGTGTTGTTGTGTGGATGGATTACGTGACTTAGAATCTGACAGGTTGCATCCTCTGATTTAATGTAGGGATGCCTCCTAAGGGTTCGAAGACTTCGGCCCGTCTCTCTCTGATTGGTGTTGGGGTTCCTCCCTTGAGCGATAGCCATTCGGATCCGCAGGCGGGTATCTTGCGTCGGTGTTGGGTCGACACCGATGGCTCCTCCAATCACACCCTCGGTTTCTGAGCCGAGCCATGCACCTTCTTCGGCTCTTGTTGATAGGTTTGAGCAGATGATGTTGTTGATGCAAAGAAGCAGCAGCAGCAGCAGCAGCAGCAGGAGTTCCTCTCCTCCATGGCTGGCATCTTTGCTCAGTCAGTAGGGGCGACTCCACCTGTTTCACCTATGCCTCCATCTGGGAGTGCCAGTGCCAGTGTTAGTGCCAGCGGCACATTCGAGCGATTCCAGCGCTTGCGACCTCCTACTTTTGCGGGTTCTCATAGACCTGAGGAGGCCGAGTATTAGATTGACCGCATCTCTAAGATGCTGAGACCGTTGCACTGCTATGAGGTCGAGCAGGTTGAGCTTGCCACCTTCATGTTTGAGAAGGAGGCCAGTTTGTGGTGGGACAGTGTGCTTCGCATTGTCGAGGAGGACTTCGTGTGGTCGTGGCAGGCGTTTGAGGCGCGCTTCCACGAGAAGTATTTCCCGGTGACGTACCGACACGAGAAGGAGAGTGAGTTCCTTCGCCTCCGCCAGGGAGGGATGTCGGTTACGGAGTATGAGAACCGGTTTACTGAGTTAGGGCGGTATGTTCCTTTGATCATGGGTGATCAGCCGATGAGGATGCGGCGTTTTTCTGAGGGGCTGCGACCTGAGATCCGATCGAAGATTTGCTGTGCCAGCATTTTTTCATATGCGGAGCTAGTGAGCATGTCCTTGCGAACAGAGCAGGACGGAGATAGAGCGTCCCACATGCGAGCACCGATGACTCCTAGGCCGCGACCGAATTTCTAGGGTGCACCTTTCCTCGGCAAGAGGCCGCGTGTTGATTCTCCTCCTAGGCGTTCAACGCCGCCCGCTCAGCAGATGAGAGCTGATCTGAGATGTTCTTATTGTGGGAAGGTGGTTTTACTCCACCGCAGAGGGTTAGCCGTCCGATGCCTCAGGTGATTTCTCCTCCTCCTCTTCGATCAGCGCCAGCTCATCCATCCTTCAGACCTGCAGTTCCTGGTTTCAGGCCACCTCAGCGGCCCATGGTTCCTCCGCCGAATCGTTAGCAGCAGGCTCGTGTTCATGCGCTTTCAGCTGAAGCGCCTATGTCTGACTTGGTGCCGAGGTCCTTTGAGGTGACAGCGCATATTGAAGGTATTCCAGTTTCTGTGTTAGTGGATACAGGGTCCACTACTTCTCTTATTTCTTATGCGGCAGTTAGGCGTTTGGGTTTGAGATCTGTTCCTATGCCTGGAGTGATGCTTACTACCGCTACGGGGATGTCCTCTGCCTTGGGCAAGCGTTGTATGGATTGTTTGGTCGATCTGGGAAGTGGATCGATCTGTGTTGATTTGCTAGTCGCACCGCTTTATCACTACGATGTTATTATGGGTATGGATTTGCTCACGAGGATGCGAGCTGAGATTGATTGTGAAGCAAGATCAGTGACGATCCATGGACCTGAGGGCGAGACTGTTACTTTCCCAGTTCAGGTCAATTACCCTCTTCATATTGATTTTTATTCTTCTCTGTTGGAGAGTTCGGCCGAATCGGCGTTGGTTAGTACACCGGTAGTTCAGGAGTTTGAAGATGTGTTTGAGTCGATTCCTGGATTACCTCCTCAGCATGAGATTGATTTTGCTATCGATCTTATGCCTGGTGCGGCGCCCATTTCTTTACCCACCTATCGGATGCCTCCGAGTGAAATGGAGGAGTTGAGGAAGCAGATAGATGGTTTGCTGGAATTGAGTTTTATTCGGCCCAGTGTGTCTCCTTGGGGAGCACCTTTTTTGTTTGTGAAGAAGAAGGATGGTTCCTTGCGATTGTGTATTGATTATCGCAGGTTGAATCTGGTAACTGTGAAGAATAAGTACCCTTTGCCCAGGATTGATGATCTGTTTGATCAGTTGAAGGGGGCACGGTACTTTTCGAAGGTTGATCTGCAGTCAGGGTATCATCAGTTGCGCGTCAAGGATGGAGACGTGCAGAAGACCGCTTTTAGGACCAGCTTCGGTCATTATGAGTTCCTTGTGATGTCGTTTGGTTTGACGAACGCACCGGCCGTGTTCATGGATCTGATGAATAGGGTGTTTCGGCCATTCCTGTTTCGATTCGTCATTGTCTTTATTGATGACATTTTGATTTATTCGGCGAGCCGGGCAGAGCACGAGGAGCACTTAAGAGCGGTTTTGGATACTCTTAGGAAGCATCAGCTCTTCGCACAGTTCAAGAAGTGTGATTTCTGGAAAGAGGAAGTCAAGTTCCTGGGACATGTGGTGTCCAAGGACGGGATAACCGTCGACCTTGCCAAGGTAGCTGCAGTGCAGGACTGGAAGCAGCCCGGTTCAGTTACTGAGGTGAGGAGTTTTCTTGGCCTTGCAGGCTATTATTGACGCTTTATTCAGGACTTCTCGAAGATTGCCAGACCGTTGTCGCTGCTGACACGGAAGGACTTGAAGTTTGCTTGGAGTGAGCAGGCGGAGTTAGCTTTTCAGGAGCTGAAGGACAAGTTGACGTCCGCCCCTGTGCTAGTATTGCCAGAGCAAGGGGTTAAGTATATTATATATACTGACGCCTCTCGCGTTGGTCTGGGTTGTGTCCTTATGCAGAAGGACAGGGTGATTGCTTATGCTTCGCATCAGTTAAGGAAACACGAAGAGAATTACCCTACGCACGACCTAGAATTGGCAGCTGTCATCTTCGCATTAAAGCTTTGGAGACATTACCTCTATGGTGAGGAGTTCGAGTTCTTTTGCGACCACAAGAGCCTTAAGTATATTTTCACGCAGCGTGATTTGAATATGAGGCAGCGCAGATGGATGGAAACATTGAAGGACTTCAAGTTCGATGTTTCTTACCATCCTGGTAAGGCGAACCTTGTGGCAGATGCCTTGAGTCACAAGAAGGCTTTGGAGTTTGCGGCTCCGCTGATGATAGTAGAGTGGGAGATGTTGGAGTTCGTGCGTGATTTTGAGCAGAAGCTTACGGTGGTTGAGCCGTATGAGGTTATCACACACATTCGTGTACAGCCCGTTATCGACGAGAGGATCGTTGCAGCTCAGGCAGATGATGAGCTTTTGATGAAGATGAGGCAGCGGGCTGGTACAGATGAGAACTCCGACTGGAGTGTTAGTTCTGATGGGGGCCTACGTTTTCGTGGCCGGTTATGTGTTCCTGACATCCCTGACTTGAGACGTGAGGTTCTCGAGTTAGCCCATAGTTCTAAACTTGCGATGCATCCAGGTAGCACGAAGATGTATCAGGATATGAAGAGGTCTTATTGGTGGGACAATATGAAGGTCCAGATTGCTGAATTTGTTTCTCATTGTCTCACGTGCCAGCAGGTCAAGGCAGAGCATCGCCGACCTCCTAGGTTGTTGCAGCCCATGCGCATAGCTGAATGGAAGTGGGATTTCATCTCTATGGATTTTATTTCTGGGTTGCCGAGGACGAGAAATGGATTTGATTCTATTTGGGTGATCGTCGATCGATTAACGAAGTCGGCGCATTTCTTACCAATCAGAGTCACTTACTCTGCAGACGAGTTGGCTAGGTTGTATATCAAGGAGATAGTGCATCTGCATGGAGTTCCCCTGGAGATTGTGTCTGATAGAGACACGCGTTTTACATCTATCTTCTGGACTCGTATCCAGGAAGCAATGGGTGTGAAACTGAAGTTCAGCACAGCGTTTCATCCACAAACTGATGGGCAGACGGAGCGCATGAATCAAGTCCTGGAGGATATGTTGCGAGCTTGTGTTTTGGATTTCAAAGACAGTTGGGATGATTGTCTTCAGTATGCAGAGTTCGCGTATAATAATAGTTTCCAGGCGAGTATCGGTATGGCTCCCTTTGAGGCGTTGTATGGTCGCCCGTGCAGAGCATCACATTGTTGGGCTGAAATTGGTGAGCGTAGTTTGCTTGGCCCAGAGTTGGTGCAGGTGACTTCAGAGAAGGTTGACATCATTCGACGTCGACTTTTGGCAGCGCAGAGCAAGAGTTATGCTGATACGAGGCGTCGACCGCTTGAGTTTGTAGTGGGAGACCATGTGTTTCTGAAGGTCTCTCCTATGAAGGGAGTTCTGCGGTTCGGTAAGAAGGGGAAGCTGACGCTGAGATTTATTGGTCCATTTCAAGTTTTGGATCGAGTGGGAGCAGTAGCATACCGCCTTGCTTTGCCCACACCTCTTGCGGGCGTGCATAACGTATTTCATGTTTCTATGCTGAAGAAGTACGTTCCTGATCCTTCGCATATTATCAGTTGGGAGCAAGTGCAGTTGAGTGAGGATGCCACTTATGTACTGCGACCGACGCGTATTCTTGACAGGAAGGAGCAGGTATTGCGTAGCAAGGTTATCCCTCTTGTGAAGGTGCTATGGACGCATCATGGTGTGGAAGAGGCTACTTGGGAATCTGAAGCTGAGGTCAGGAAGACCTACCCTCTGATCCTTGAGGCTTATATGAAGGTATGAATTTCGAGGACGAAATTTTCTTTAAGGGGGGTAGATTGTAATGACCTTGGATTTTCTGTGCTAATCTTTCCTTAAGTAGTTGTTTTGGGGTAATTAGCGTTTTACTCGATTGCTTGTGAAATTCGCATCAATCACTTTAAATTGTATCTGCATGGCTCTAAACGTGTAGATTAGTGAGCGCTACGTTACTCTGAAATCTGAGATCCATCGCTAAATCCAGTTGTTCTAGGGAATTTTTGGAAGATCTGGCGTCGAAAGTCCGATGGCGATGATCTTATGCTGTTGCGGTCACCGAGTTGGGCTTGATCTTCACCTCGAAAATCAAGTCGATCTGATGTTCTGGGTCGATTTGCTTGAGCTCGGAGTGAAGAGTGTGAGAACGGTTGGAATTTAATAAGCTTTTAATGAAATCTGAGTCGTGTCGCTTGCGCGACGATTTTAAGCATTCTGACCGTTGGTTTCTGACCCAATTTCACCCTCTGATCAGGATGGTTGGCCCAGGCATATTCTAGTGCTTGTGGACCTGATAGAGTTTCCGTGACCGTTGAATTGAGTGTGGTCTGCCACGGCTGATCTGAAGAGCCGGTCGGTATGAAATATCTGCTTGACCTATATCCATGGTCAATGAGCTTAAGTCCGACCTTTCGTGGTTATAGGCCCACCAGAAGTGCTTCGTTGGATCGAGAAAAGCTTACTTTGGTTATAACCTAAGTATACCTTGACCCTGGGGTTATTTCCATCATTTTAAGGCCTATATATAGTCCTTAAACCCTAGCTCTCATTTCCATACGAATTTTCTCTAACCCTAGCTTGGAAAGAGAGTGGAAAAGAGAGAGAAAGTGAGAGAGATAAGTTGGTGAATCGTCTTGGTTTCTTCCTTGTTCTTCTTCACCTTTGAACCTTTACTTTGAATCGTTCCTCTGACGATTCTGAGTTCTTTTGGGGTAAGTTAACCTAACCCTAACCTTTGTTAGAGCTTAGACTAGACTTGGTGTTGTTGTATCTCATTTCTATCCTTATTTTAGGGTATTCTAGCGCCGTTGACGAAGACAACTCCTCTAAATCAGCTCGGCGGTTCTTTCTTTGCTTAAGGTGCGGACTTTGAGTGTATAGGTTATGGTTTTCAAGGCTTTCAATCCCAGTTAGTGATTTATTCTTGTTATGGATGAGATTTCACATGTCAAATGTTGTGTTTACATTGCTTTCCTGATATGCATGTGCTATATTGAGATTTGTGTATTCTATGTGTATTTATAAAGTACCGTATACGTATAAAATATGCACTTATGTTTGCCATGATTATTTGTCATGTATGTATGCTAGATGCATGTATGACAACTCCTTGATAAAAGGAATTGTCTAAGTGCATGTATTTCAACATGCGTCATGTATGTTGTTCTATGTATGCTAAGTGTTTGTAGAAATGCATGAATGATCTAAGTGTAACTGATTACACTAATTGTGGGCGTTGAGAAGTGATTCTCAATACTCCTATTGATGCGCATGTTTTCCTTTATGCAGTTACATTCCAAGTTATTTAAATTCAAGCATCTCCTATGCTTACATTTATGTTAAGTTGATATTCTTCAGATGAGTATGTACCATGATTTGAGTTGTTGATCCATTACTGTTTTACATTCCATATGAATATCTGTAGTAGTGTAAGGTGTTTGGGACTATGCCTTAGTCCAAGAAGTCGGTAATTGACCCTATGAATCGTGGTTGAGATTGCTTTCGCCACGTAAGACGTATTAGACGAACCCGAGTCGTATTAGAGTTGTCGGCAGTGGTTTGGCCACGCGGAGTGTTTACGCACTCTATGTCGTTCAACTCAATGTGCGCTCGTGCTAGTCGAGTTCGTCAAGTAACCCGATTGTCCGTCGTATGTTAACCATGTAAGGACGCTACTGCTTGAATCTAGGGTACCGAACTTACCAGTGAAATCCTAATAACCATGGTACCTGATCCGCTAAGACTCATGAGCCGGACATGGTGGTATGGGACACCGTGGTCGAGCTGTCGGCCTACGCTGGGGTGACGAGCCTCCCCGTAGTGACCAGTGAGCAACTAAACTCGTGAGCCGATTATGGTGGTATGGGACACTATATTCGTGCTGTCGGCCTACATTGATTGGTGACGAGCCCTTTGTAGTGACCGCGAGCATACCTGGATACCGCAAGGAGGTGACGAGCCGATCTGTGGTAGTAAAGGCATGAAAGGCGTGCATTGATTGGTGACGAGCCCTTTGCTACGACCTCAACTATATGATCGTATGAGATATCTAGGATTGACGACCCTAGTATGGATCACTGTTTGGATGGTGATATGAGGAAGGTATCTTAGCTTCCCAATCCTGTTGTGTGAAATGGACTAATAACAACTTGGTAATCATATCCATGCACCGCATTTGCATGTGCTTTTTAGATGTGGCGCACTTTGAGGCGATGTCATGCGTAACGTAAGATGAAGACGCTGAGGGTGTACGCGTGAGGGCACACATCATATTGCATTCATACCTGCATTAATAAGAGTACTTAGGATTTAATTACTTATCCTGCTTTATCATTACTGTTTGATTGAACTGATAACATGTTAACCAGTGCCTTATTGTTCCACTGAGTTGATCACTCACTCCCACGTTTCTGGGGCGGTGTTACACACCCACCAGACTCTGTCTTAGGCCCTGATGTTGCAGATGTGGATGCGACGTCTGAGGCAGAGCGGGAGCTGGATGACGACGAGGCTGCCTTCTCCTATATGCAGTTTTTAGACGGGTTCTAGCGAGCCTCGGTCTGATGCGCGGGATTTCTGGGATATATTTTGGGAACTGAAATGATGTAACTTGATACTTAAATTTTGATAAATAACACTTTCACATGATCTGGATTGTATATGTAATTCAGGGATTTACACTTGTACACATTTTACTATAAGTCTTCCGCTTGCTTTATTCACTTATCCCTGAATCATATCTGTATTTTGGCTTAATCTATTCCATGTTTTATGCACTAATACAGTCAACATACATTCATCATTAAATATGTTGCATAAGTGATGTTTTGGGACTCGGGAGCTGAGTTATGCTCGACTCCCGAATTTCAGGGCGTTACAGAAGGATGTCTTTTTTTTTTTGAGAATTTATAGCTTTTCATATAAATGATAAGATTAAAGGTTAGGTTCAATAAGGGATGGACCATCTGTGCCTATCCTTTATGAAACCTAAGTTACTTGTATGGTGTAATGAAAATGTATATGATATTCTCTAAGGGGACCACAGACTTACGAAACCATATTCAAGAAAGGTATTAGCGGTTTCATCCAAATACCGAATCTTGGGCACTTCCCAACGAACTCAATGCCCTAATCAAGTAGAAGTTCAAGACTTACCCGGAATGGATGATGATACTAAAGAACTCATCGCCCTAGCTAGACAAAAGTTTAGTGTATCAGGATTAGCCATACTATAGCCATTTTTTCCGTGTTACTCCAAACACCAAAAATAGAAAAATACTCTAGATAGTGGGGGAACTAATGTGTGAAATGCTATAAAATTAAATATATAAATAAATAAAATAAATATATGCATAAGGACTATATCACTATAATTAGAATTCTCCTCACATGTTAATCATTACCTGAATAAATTTTGACTATATATTTTGAATTGTAAACTAAACCGAAAAATCTCGTAGAACTTTCCCAAGAAAAAATTATGAGGAATTAAAAACTTGAGCCTCTGATATCCTTCCTAGGCTTGGAAAGGCGTTTTCACAAAGCACCATTGTGTGGAATGGCTGGAAATAGAACTATCCAATTTATCCATGAGTTTTCATTAGTAGGGTTGAAAATCTAGGATGGATTAGTGTTCATGATTTAAATCGACAAAATAAAAGTTCAAACAGTTTTAAAATTTTTTTAGAGGTTACATACATACCTTGGGACAACTCTACAAATTTGAAGAGAAATCCAATATTGGATGGATATCTAAATAGAATTTTCAATTTCAGAAGTAGTCACCGATATAAACTCAGAATTATGTTAACATATGAAAACTATTAATGATTTTTGGTGGGCTTACAATCTTATTGGATTACTGAAACAAATCCTTGGTCACTTTGAACTTTAAGTTTAGCTTAAACTAGAGACCCTAAGTTTAGATATTGGATAAATTTATTGAAGAAAGAATGCACTGTTAAGATAAATTTAACTATAATATTGGCAATAAGGATATTTACTTACAAATCTTGGGGTCGAGATTTTCATTAAGGGGGATAGTTTGTAGTGCCTTAATTTCATGTAGACAATTATACGAACTTATACACACCTAGGCATATATATTTACCTCACGAGCAATACAGTGAAAACTTAAATATAATGAATCAATGTACATTGTAGGAGTAATTAAATTTTGAGGATAAAAATTTAATTAAGGGGGGTAGATTGTAACACCTTGAACTTTTCAATACTCAAGTATTGAAAGTTCTTAAGTGTTACAGTGAAATTTAATTTAGTATATACATCTGTATGATATCAATTTAGCCTATCCGAACCTCATATCATGCTCTAACTTTAATATGACCGTTGTAGATAATCTTCATTCATAGATCAAGTCATCCGATCATTGATTTTTAAGACATGATTATCATATATCCAACTAATCTCAGTTGTCTATTAACCAACCATTCATTCAACTATTCACAGCTAGGTAAAGATATCTGACCGTCCACTTTGAGTTTGGACCACCCGATCATAATAAACTAACTACCTGATCTCTACATCTGCTCATACGTGTATCAAATCGAGATGTTGATCCGTTCATCTTATTCACCACCTATGAATATTTTTAACCCACCATCCAAAATACAATCGGTCACAACGTATTTAGGTTCCGTCGCATCGAATTTAGACAGGAAAGTCGTTAGACAGACTTGGGCACCTTCGGTTGCATCAAAGGTGGTCTTTGGTCGCACCAAAAGTGGTCTTCAATGAGACTAAAGGTGGCACTCGATTGCAACTGAATTACCTGAAATCCTACCACAATATGTTGTCTTGTATTAGCTGTTTTCAGTCAAACCGAATGTGGGTTTGGTGGGACCAAAGGTTATTGAAATTGTGCAATATTTTTCAGCAACATGGTGTTCATCGTTGTTTTGATGTTCCTCTTTCTAGCACGGGTGACCAATGACATTATAGCCCAATCGCTCAATATGAATAGTAAGGTAGTTAATTACAAATTTATAATTTGTTCATTTTCATGTTATTTAGACAACAACTGTTATTCAATTCAATATTGCATCCAATTGGCCTTAGAAATTCAAAAAGGTCACAATTCAAAAATCTGAAAAAGAAAATAAAAGAAAATGTTGTTATCTATGTGGTAAGAACTCATCCTCCTCACTTGTGGCATGGATGTAGAGCTATTCAGACCATCCACAAATTGTAGGTCCCATTGTGGATGAAGAGTGTATTTAAAATCATATTCATCAGATCCTAAGCATGATGACCAGTAACAACTACTCTCTAAAGGACATATCCAAAGGAATTGCTCTTGAATAGATTCAACCCAACAACAGCCTTGATGGGGCACTAGAAGATCGATAACATAAAAAGATAGGGATCAAAGACATGACACTGACAAACTTGATGGGGATGATTCTCCCGCTAAAGGAGAGGAACTTGGATTTCTTTTTCGTTATGGGTTAGAGGATCTTGGATCTGTATGTGTGTGTGTGTGTGCGTGTGTGTGTGTGTGCACATGTGTATGCTTTTTTTTAGGGAGATAAAAACAAATGGTATATAAGGAAGGGTAATTAGTTTTGAAGTCCTTTAGTTCTTAACTATTCTCTTCATCTACAAGTATAATGAGAAATGGGTTAAGTTTTACATGGTCCATGACTCCTTAGGTAAGGTTTTTTTTTTTTTTTGTTTTTTTTGTTTTTTTTAAGTCATTCACCACAAAGGTGAAAAATAGACAAGATCCATCAAGGCCATGGAACACGACAGAATACAGTTTCCATATTACACAAGAAAATTTTCAACTAAGTTTCCAAGTGAAGACGCCTTCCATTTTGTGGTAGAATCTTGGAGGTTATGATCTTCTACTAATGTATCCTAGTTCAAATCTTTCAAGTAGAGCTACATCATTGGATCATTCTTTGTAGGCCAGGTAGGGCTCGAGCCTGGATTCTTGGTTCCTAGGTTGGGCACTTCTCTTTTCCAACCAACAATGAAAGTTGGCATTCATCTTTGCATATAATAATAATTGAAACAAAGATGCAAACTATAAATGAGCTATCAAAAACTTAAGCATTGAATTCTATCTAGCCTTATAAACTGCAACCAATGACGTGATCATTTTCTATTTCTCTTGCCACTGAAAGCCACTAACAGCAAACTCCAACTTTTTTTGTAATAAAATAGAGATTTATATATATCAGCTTGAGCTAACTTTACAGGTGAATTACATTTCAGGCTGGCCCATCACAACAAAAAGGAAACAGAGCCAACCTATCATAACCTCAGATTTTAGCTCTAAAAAGATTTAGTTTGTTCACCCTTACCACTCCTAGCCCCATCTGGTATAGCACTAACTCCCCTATAGTAAGGAACGGAAGGTCAGAAACTTTTGTGAAATCCCTATCCAATTAATTGGCACTGCCCAAGGGGACCAGGCTGTCCGCCATGCTATTAGCCTCCCTCCAAATGTGATCATTCGAGACCCTAATGGTGCCCCTAATAAAATCAAATCGCCTCTTCCAGTAGTAGATATTCTACGAGACTAGCCTTTCCTTTCAGAACAAGGCCACCTTCGCTAAAGAGTCACTTTCCACTTCCACCCTATTAAGGCTATGTTCCATGCATAGGTTCAAATTATCCACCACTACTTTGCTTCGACCTGGAAGTTGGATCCAACATCATGGCCTTTGGTGAAATAAAAAATGAGGTCACCTTTATCATCTCTACACACTCCCCCCACTTCCTGATGAGCCTAGGTTTCCCCGTGGGGACCCGTCTACATTCAATTCCACCCATCCCACCATCGGCCTTCTCCATTTTACTATTGAAAGGGACAGTCTATAGCCTAGATTTGGGAAAAGGGCTAAGTCCCTTTTTATACCCTGGCTGCATATGACACTTCATATATCAGTGCTTATAGATTCTACATGGGAGTACAAAATTTCTCAAATTTGAAAGTCGTCGTCAGCAAGCCAAATTCCAAAATTATGATTCATTGAACAATCTTAACCTTCAATTCGAGGACCATTGGATATTTTTATTTTAATTGTCCAATATTTGTCAACCAATCATAGTCAGCTAATAATGATACATTTAAAGTGGGACCCATAATTTGGGCAGTTTCATTTGAAATACTTGTATTCGGAGTATGCAATTTCTAAGTAATTCCTCAATCCACTGGGTGTAATACATCATACTTTGTTAGGATATCAAAGTCATAGCCTTAGAGGATGCAAAGGCCATGATTCTCTTAAATTCATTGTGAGTATGGCATTGTCAGGGAAGATATCTTAAATATTCTGGGTCGCTCGACCGGTCGAGTGGACTGCTCGACCGGTCTAGTGGGTCGCTCAACTAGTCGAGGCTTGCTCGACTCAAAGTCCAGCGACCTATGTTCTTTGGTGTCTGAGCTGCTCGAATAGTCGAGGGGATGGCTCAACTAGTCGAGGCCCTCCTTCGACCAATCAAGGTTACATAGATCCTACGCGGACTGCGTATCGGACTTTTCCAGACTAGGTACGTAAGTGGATTTTCCTAAACTATAAATAGGGGTCCCTAGGGCTATTCTAAGGTATTCTAAGGCTTTCTAAAAGTTTTCTGAGGGTTCCTAAAATGGTTTTTGGGTTATCAAAGGGTGTAGCAAGGGTGCGATTTGAGGTTGTTCGAATCGGGTAAGTCCTCTCTCTTGTAATTTCTATTTCATAGTGGATTTCTGTCACTTTGTGCCGTGATTTTTTCCTGCAAGGGTTTTCCACGTTAAATCTTTATGTACTCTTGTGATTGATTGTTGCTCTTGGATTGCTATCCTAGATCTAGATTTGTGTGATTTCGCAGCACAAATCCCCAACAAGTGGTATCAGAGCAATCGTTGGGGCACAGATCTGAATCTGCAGGATTAGTAATAATGGGAAACGGCATGTTTGATATTGAGAAGTACTCAGGCAAAAATAATTTTGAGTTATGGAAGGTTAAGATGATTAGCCTGTTAACCAAGCAAGGTGAGATTAAGGCTCTTGAGGAGGGGAAATCTACCATGAAAGATGATGAATGGAAAAACCTTGATAGTAACACTTTAGCCTCTATTCATTTATGTCTCACGGATGAGGTTCTCTATAATGTTTTGAGGGAGAAAACTGCGGCTAATTTGTGGGCGAAGTTAGAGAACATCTATGCAAAGAAGTCCTCTGAAAATCGCCTACACTTCAAGCTACAGTGTTATACCTTCAAGATGGCAGAGGATGGAGATCTAGAAGCCCATATCAGCAACTTTAATAAATTAATGTGCAAGTTATTGGATATGGAGGAAGTGTTCAAAGATGAGGAACGAACATGTATATTGTTGAATTCTCTTCTTGCATCATATGAGTCTTTCAGGGACATGATGTGCACCACGAATAAAACCCTAAGTATTGATACCGTTATCTCAGCCCTTCAAGGGAAGGCTATGAGAAAGCTAAACGACGACATGGGGGCATCTTCCGATGTAATGATTACGAGGGACAGAGATTTTGAGCGAGGTACAGGATCTTCAAGACCTAGATCCAAATCCAAGGGCAAGGGCAAAGGAAAATTAAAGTGTTGGAATTATGGGTTGTCTGGACACATGCAAAAGGATTATAGAAATCCTAAAACGAAGAAAGAAAATTCAGCGGCTTCTTCCAAGGAGGCCAATGTGGTCACATCTGATGAAGAATCAAGTGGTGGTGATGTTCTGTCTGTTTCCATGATTGGTCACTTACATGAAAATCATAAAGACGAGGCTATACTTGACATAGGAGCATCTTATCACATAACTCCTCATTGAAGTTGGTTTACCAGTTACAAGGAATGCGATGGTGGACAAGTTTTTATACGCAACGACAATGCCTGTAATGTTATGGCTATTAGTACGGTGAGCATCAAGATGTTTGATGGGATGAAGCGTACCTTGACTGACATCAGGCATGTTCTTGATATGAAGAAAAGTCTGATTTCTCTCGGTGCACTCGAGGCTATAGGGTGCAAGTTCACTGGTATTGATGGTGTCCTTAAAGTTTCAAAAGGGGTACTCGTGGTTATGAGAGCATATAGGTACGAAAACCTTTACAAGTTGATTGGGAGCACTTCAACAGGTGGAGCGGCAACAGCTATTGCAGACTCCATGTCTCTACGTATGTGGCATGCTCGTCTGGGCCACATGAGCAAGAGTGGCATGAAGGTATTTTCTTATTGATGTTTGATTCCAGCTTTTAAAAATTCTGATTTAGATATATGCGAGCATTGTATATATAGTAAACAATCTAGATTATCTTTTAAATCTGAAAAACATGTTTGTAAGGGAGTGCTTGATTATGTGCACTCTGACGTATGGGGGCCATCGCTAGAAGTTTCCATTGGGGGGTCGTCATGGTTTGTTTCATTCATTGACAACTGCTCCAAGAAAGTTTGGGTTTACTTCATGAAACGTAAATCCAATGTTTTCACCATATTCAAACAATGGAAGGCAATGGTGGAAAAATATTTAGGGTGAAAAATAAAGGTTTTAAGGACTGACAATTGTGGAGAATTTACTTCCACTGAGTTTAATGAGTATTGCAAGGATGAGGGGATCATCAGGCATAACACAGTGCGTCACACGCCTGAGCAAAATGGTGTGGCTGAGTGAATGAATCGGACTCTTCTAGAGAGGGCTAGATGCATGTTAAGTAATGTTGTGCTGGACAAGGACCTATGGATAGAGGCCATTAACATGGCTTGTTATTTGGTGAACTGATCTCCTTTAACGGTAATTAAATGTAAAATCCGAGAGGAAGTATGAAGTGGTAAGAAAATCGACTACTCAGATCTACACATATTTGGTTGTGAAGCTTAATCTCATGTACCGTCAGTTGAGAGAGATAAGCTAGACCATAGAGCTAAAAAGTATATCTTTATTGGCTATGGCATTGGTGTAAAAGGTTATAGGTTATTCAACAAGATCACACGCAAGGTCATCACTAGCCATGACGTCAGATTCGATGAAAGCTCTCTATTCCGCAAGAATGATCAAGAGGAGCAAAAGGAACCTTAAAGGTTGATCATAGACATCTAGATTGACTCAGATGATACTCAGGCAGAGACAGATGCGCAGACAGAGGTACAGGATCAAGCAGAGCAGCCACCTGTGAGAAGTAACCCACCGCGTGATCGTAGGTTACTGACAAGATATACAGATGACTCTAATATTGCATATGCCCTCATTACAGATGAGGGAGACCCATATACTATTCAAGAGGCTTTTGATGAACCTGATGTGAAAAGTGGAAGGCGGATATGGATGATGAGATGGACTCGTTGCACAAAAATCACACATGGGAGATGGTGGAGCTTCTTGTGGGCCAAAAAGCGATCGGATACAAGTGGTTATTCAAAAGGAAATATGATAAATATAAAGCAAGGTTGGTAGCAAAGGGTTATGGTCAAAGAGAAGGAATCAAATTCACAGAGATATTCGTGTCGGTGGTTAAGCAGGTATCTATCAGATTCGTGTTTGTGTTGATTGCCTAATACGATCTCGAGCTGGAACAGATGGATGTGAAGACTACATTCCTAAATGGGGAATTAGAAGAGCAGATCTACATAAAACAAGTAGAGGGCTACGAAGTTATAGGGGGAGAGAAAAAGGTTGCAGGTTAATGAGGTCGTTGTATGGTCTGAAATAGTCACCTAGGCAGTAGTATAAAAAATTTGATTCTTTCATGGTAAGTCAGAAATTTACTCAGAGTGAATACGATCACTATGTATACAGACTTTGAGTGATGGAAAATTCATCATCCTAGTACTGTATGTTGATGATATGTTGATTGCCTATCATGATATGTCTGAAATCAACATGCTGAAGACTCAGTTATTAGGGACATTCGAGATGAAAGATCTAGGGGCTGCAAAGAGGGTTTTCAGCATAGATATTCAAAAAGATAGGAAGAAGAGTAGGATTTGGTTAACATAGGCAGAATACCTTGAAAAGGTGTTGATCAAGTATGGGATGGACCAAGCAAAGCTGGTGAGCGTTCCCCACGTGGCTCACTTGAAGCTTTCCTCATAACAATGTCCTGAATCAAATGAAGAAAAACAGGTTATGTCTCATGTGCCTTATTCAAATGCGGTTGGTAGTTTAATGTATGTCATGGTCTGTACAAGACCAGATATTTCATAGGCATTCGGTGTTGTGAGCACATGTTAAACCCCGGTAAGTAAAATTGGGAAGCGATGAAATGGCTACTTCGATACATTCGAGGTACGGAAGACTATGTCTTAACTTTTGAGAAAACAAGGACAAAGTTGGTAGGGTATGTGGATTCTGACTACGCAGGCAGTAAAGATTCCAGGAAGTATACTTTAGGATACTCATTTGTACTATCGGGTGGAGCAATCAGTTGGATGTCGAAGCTTCAGTCCATGGTAGCTCTTTCCACGACCGAAGCAAAATATATGGTAGTGACGGAAGTGTTTAAAAAAGGTGCTTGGCTCAAAGGCATGATAAATCAGTTGGGACTTTAGCAGGAGGCCGTGCCAGTTAACTATGATAGCGAGAGCGCTATCAATTTTGCTAAAAAATCTATTTATCACTCACGTACTAAACACATTGATGTTTGTCACCACTTTATCCGACAGGTGCTTGAGGAAGGAGGCATAACACTGGAGAAGATTCACACTAGTATGAATCCAGCAGACATGCTCACCAAGGTCGTTCCTACAGAGAAGTTCAAGTTCTGTGCAACTTCTCTGGGCTTGGTGATGGCGTAAAAGAAGGACGGAGTGCGCACGAGAAGCGTTAATTGAAGCTATGATGCAATGCAGAGATAAAAGAAGAGGTCAAGCAGCTACACGGTTGAAGATTGAAGACATGGTGGAGATTGTTATCAAAGAAGATGTCTTAAATCTTCTGGGTCGCTTGACTAGTCGAGGCCTGCTTGACTCAAAGTCCAGCGACCTATGTTTTTTGGTGTCTGGGCTGCTCGACTAGTCGAGGGGATGGCTCGGCCGGTCGAGCGGGTGCTCGACCAGTCAAGGCCCTCCTTTGACTAGTCGAGGTTACATAGATCCTGCGTGGACTGCGTAAATTTGAGGCGGTTTCCAGACTTTTCCGGACTAGGTGCGTAAGTGGAGTTTCCTAAACTATAAATAGGGATCCCTAGGGCTATTCTAACGTATTCTAAGGCTTTCTAAAAGTTTTCTAAGGGTTCTTAAAAGGGTTTTAGGGTTATCAAAGGGTGTAGCAAGGGTGTGATTCGAGGTTGTTCGAATCGGATAAGTCCTCTCTTGTAATTTCTATTTAATAGTGGATTTCTGTCGCTTTGTGTCGTGGTTTTTTCCCGTAAGGGTTTTCCACGTTAAATCTTTGTGTCCTCTTGTGATTGCTTGTTGCTCTTAGATTGCTATCCTAGATCTAGATCTGTGTGATTCTGCAGCACAAATCCCCAACATATGGCTTATCCCAAAAATCATTCAAATCCAATCTTCCAATGGCCATTATGTTGCAATGTCTAAAAATAGATGGTTAAGATTAAAAAGAAGGAAAGAAAGAAGAGGTCAAAGGGAGGAAATGAGGAAGAAAAGAAGGAAACTTTTCTTTACTGGCCATGAGTAAGGCTGTCAATGGGTTGGGTTCAGGGTAGGTCTTAGCCTAAATTTTGAACTATTTCAAGCGAGGCCTTTTCAAAAGTTTGATTTTTCAGGCCTAAGCTTAGTCCATTGACAACCTGACGCAGGGATGAATGTGATGAGGTCGATCACTGTCTTCCTCAAGGATAACTACTCCGAATCCACGGAGCTTCTCTGGACTCCTCACAGAGACTTCTCGAATCCACGAGGAAAAGAAATAGAAATAATTTTAAGATATATGAAAAGAAACTTCGTGATTGATTGATAGATGAAATAAATGAGCCTACAACCCTTTGAATAGGGATACCAAGACTTGGAATTAATTTAAGAATTAAACTATAACTAAAACTCCCTAAAATTTGCAACTTACCATCAATAATAAATTTACAATTTATAATAAGTGTCCTATGTGGCTTAACGAAGTTATTCTTCTAATTTTTCTAAACGCTTTTCATGTTGGACACAACTCCTAAAGCCCAACGGATGAAGAGTTATAGTTAAACTAAAACTTACTAAAAATAGTAAAAATGAAATAAATATGGAATTTGACCGTCGATAGGATGGAATCTTGAAATTTTGACATGGGCAACCCAGCATAGCCAGGTTGGTTGGCTAAAGTAGCTCGTCCTACCCCAAAATCACATATGGTATGTTGAGTAACTCATTCCAGTTTGCGAGATATGCCTGTTTTAAGGTTCTGATGGTCTTGATGACTTCTGCCTCTAATCGGGCCTTCTCTGATCCATCTTAGACATAAAAGTGTTTGCGGTCCGCTCTACATCACTCCCCTCTACTTCAAAAGAACTCGTCCTCGAGTTCTCATGCTGCTTCGGTTCATGATACTCGGTCTTGTGCGTTGTAACGATACCCGGATCAAAAGTTATGATCAATTTATAGTCCACCTTCTTTTGGTCCATCCATGCTAGGAATGTAACTGTTACATGTTCTACATCAGACCCCTCCGCTTGGAAAAAACTCGTCCACAAGTTACTCAAGGGACTTGGTTCATGATTCTGAGATAACTTTTGATACTGATGTTTATTAGATCTTTTCTTGTACTTGGCATTAGGCTCTTGAGCGGACACAATATATGTACTCATACTTTCCTTGATTTGACTAGTATCGATTGTTAAGGGTCAAATATTGCATATTAGACCCCGGTTATTGCATGGATTTACGAACAAGGTACTGTTTAACGGTCCGATTTAATCGTGTTTGTGATGCAAGGTATATTTGCGAGCTTGGACCGAAACAGGGTTCTAAAAGCATGAATTTGATGCTCTAGACTCACTAAGGCAAGGGACGGACTAGATTGTAACGACCTTGGAATTTTTCGTGCTAATCTTTCCTTAAGTAGTTGTTTTGGGGTAATTAGCGCTTTACTCGATTGCTTGTGAAATCCGCATCAATCACTTTAAATTGTATCGCATGGCTCTAAACGTGTAGATTAGTGAGCGCTACGTTACTCAGAATCTGGGATCCATCGCTAAATCCGGTTGTTCTGGGGAATTTTGGAAGATCTAGATCGGACTGGACCGCGTGTCGAAAGTCCGATGGCGATGATCTTAGCACCGAGTTGGGCTTGACTATCATCTCGAAAATCAAGTCCATGTGATGTTCAGGTTGATTTGCTTGAGCTCGGAGTGAAGAGTGTGAGAACGGTTGGAATTTATTAAGCTTTTATTGAAATTTGAGTTCGCTCGCGCGACGATTTTAAGCATTCTCACCGTTGGATTCTGACCTAATTTCACCCTTTGATCAGGATAGTGGCCCATGCATATCCTAGTGCTTGTGGACTGATCGAGATTCCGTGACCGTTGAATTGAGAGTGGTCCGCCACCGCTCTCAAGAGCCGGTCGGTATGAAAACTCTCGACCTAGATCCATGGTCAATGAGCTTAAGTCCGACCTTTCATGGTTATAGGCCCACCAGAAGTGCTTCGTTGGATCGAGAAAGGCTTACTTTGGTTATAACCTAAGTATACCTTGACCCTGGGGTTATTTCCATCATTTTAAGGCCTATATATAGTCCTTAAACCCTAGCTCTCATTTCCATACGAATTTTCTCTAACCCTAGCTTGGAGAGAGAGTGGAAAAGAGAGAGAAAGTGAGAGAGATAAGTTGGTGAATCATCTTGGATTCTTCCTTGTTCTTCTTCATCTTTAAACTTTCACTTTGAATCGTTCTTCTGACGGTTCTGAGTTCTTTTGGGGTAAGTTAACCTAACCTTAACCTATGTTAGAGCTTAGATTAGTCTTGGTGTTGTTGTATCTCATTTCTATCCTTATTTTAGGGTATTCTAGTGCCGTTGACGAAGACAACTCGTCTAAATCAGCTCGGCGGTTCTTTCTCGCTTAAGGTGAGGACTTTAAGTGTATAGGTTATGGTTTTCAAGGCTTTCAATCCCAGTTAGTGATTTATTCTTGTTATGGATGAGATTTCACATGTCAAATGTTATGTTTACATTGCTTTCCTGATATGCATGTGCTATATTGAGATTTGTGTATTCTAGGTGTATTTATAAAGTACCGTATACATATATATTATGCACTTCTGTTTTCCATGATTATTTGTCATGTATGTATGCTAGATGCATGTATGACAACTCCTTGGAAAAAGGAATTGTCTAAGTGCATGTATTCCAACATACGTCATGTATGTTGTTTCCTTATATGCTAAGTGTTTGTAGAAATGCATGAATGATCTAAGTGTAACTTATTACATTTATTTCGGGTGTTGAGAAGTGACTCTCAATACTCCTATTGATGCGCATGATTTCCTTTATGCAGTTACATTCCAAGTTATTTAAATTCAAGCATCTCTTATGCTTACATTTATGTTAAGTTGATATTCTTCAGATGAGTATGTACCATGATTGAGTTGTTGTTCCATTACTATATTACATTCCATATGAATACTTGTAGTAGTGTAATGTGTTTGGGACTATGCCTTAGTCCAGGAAGTCGGTAATTGACCCTATGATTCGTGGTTGAGATTGCTTTCACCACGTAGGACGTATTAGACGAACCCGAGTCGTATTAGAGTTGTCGGCAGTGGTTTGGCCACGCGGAGTGTTTGCGCACTCTATGTTGTTCAACTCAACGTGCGCTCGTGCTAGTCGAGTTCGTCAAGTAACCCGATTGTCCGTTGTATATTAACCATGTATGGACGCTACTGCTTGAATCTAGGGTACCGAACTCACCAGTGAAATCCCGTTAACTATGGTACTTGATCCGCCAAGACTCATGAGCCGGACATGGTGGTACGGGACACCGTGGCCGAGCTGTCGGCTTATGCTGGGGTGACGAGCCTCCCCGTAGTGACCAGTGAGCAACTTAACTCGTGAGCCGATTATGGTGGTATGGGACACTATATTCGTGCTGTCGGCCTACATTGATTGGTGACGAGCCCTTTGTAGTGACCTCGAGCATACCTGGATAGCGCAAGAAGGTGACGAGCCGAATTGTGGTAGTAAGGGCATGAAAGGCGTGCATTGATTGGTGACGACGAGCCCTTTGCTACGACCTCAAATATATGATCGTATGAGATGTCTAGGATTGACGACCCTAGAATGGATCACTGTTTGGATGGTGACATGAGGAAGGTATCTTAGCTTCCCAATCCTGTTGTGTGAAATGGACTAATAACAACTTGGTAATCATATCCATGCACCGCATTTGCATGTGCTTTGTAGATGTGGCGCACTTTGAGGCGATGTAATGCGTAACGTAAGATGAAGACGCTGAGGGTGTACGCGTGAGGGCACGCATCATATTGCATTCATCCTTGCATTAACAAGAGTACTTAGGATTTATTTAATTGTCCTGCTTTATCATTACTGCTTGATTGAACTGATAACATGTTAACCAGTGCCTTATTGTTCCACTGAGTTGATCACTCACTCCCACGTTTCTGGGGCGGTGTTAAACACCCACCAGACACTGTCTTAGGCCCTGATGTTGCAGATGTGGATGTGACGTCTGAGGCAGAGCGGGAGCTGGATGACGACGAGGTTGCCTTCTCCTATATGCAGTTTTCAGACGGGTTCTAGCGAGCTTCGGTCTTATGCGCGGGATTTTTGGGATTATTCTTTTTGGGAACTGAAATGATGTAATTTGATACTTATAATTTTATTAAATAACACTTTTACACGATCTGGTTGTATATATAATTCAGGGATTTACACTTGTACACATTTTACTATAAGTCTTCCGCTTGCTTTATTCACTTATCCCTGAATCATATCTGTGTTTTCGGGCTTAATCTATTCCATGTTTTATGTACTAATACAGTCAACATACATTCATCATTAAATATGTTGCATAAGTGATGTTTTGGAACTCGGGAGCTGAGTTATGCTCGACCCCCGAATTTCAGGGCGTTACACCAGGGGACCAAGATCAATGGATTTACACGCCAGAGATCCGAGAAAACTGAGAAACTGAAGCTCAAGTAGCCCAAAAATTAGCCAAAATATAAGATCACAAGGTTCCCACCATTTTCTCAGCTCGAAACTTCATACATGGGCTAAGGGCCATAAATGAACCGTACACGTCGAATTTCAGCTCCTGGATCCCTGTGGAAGTAGCTAAACTGACAGATCATCCATAAAATCTTGATTTGGGGCCCACCTGTTATCTGGATATGCTTCAAAATTGGTCTTGACGGTTTAAGTGATATGACAATGTGGTAAACTCCTGATCTCAAGTTAGTCGTGTATTCAATGGAAATCATGGCCATCGCGAGGGTACACATAACAAATTAGTTCCACACCACCAGCCCGAGTGGATAGTGAATGAATGAGTGAATGAGTAAAATACTGAGTATGCAACTCCTGCTCAGTAAGTCCACATATTAGTACCGAAATTCTCTGGGATTACTACTAGGGTCTAGTACACTCTACGCCACCTGCCGCCCCATCAAGCACATAACTGGCTAAGTAGAAGAGACATCACTATCTACCTACCAATATCGGCCAGACTCATCGATAGCGGACCCATTTATGAGTTTTCCCTCAATTTCATTCGGTTTAGATTTCATCTTAGTCTAGTTCTAGTTCTATTTAATTTCAGATTATGTACAGGTTCAAATCTCTTGGGATTCGACCTTGGTCTCACCAAGTTTATTACTACATCATAACCCTATACTTGGGGTGTGAACATCGATCAGATCCTTCACTCCTGCCTTCAAGATTTGAGATTCTTTCCGACTCACTTGACAATGAGGGCAGTTGGGCAAGTTAGCCCCAGATACAAGGCTATACAGCCCTCATGCGCTCATGTATTTCCACTTGGTCTAGATGTTAGAGTGTCCCTGGTACTAAGG
Source organism: Magnolia sinica (assembly GCF_029962835.1). NCBI lineage: Eukaryota > Viridiplantae > Streptophyta > Magnoliopsida > Magnoliales > Magnoliaceae > Magnolia > Magnolia sinica. Next base: position 68,301,021 of record NC_080591.1, read on the forward strand.
GGTTTAGGGACTTTCACCCATGGACATATTAGATGCCCATATGCTAAAATCAAACATTTTCGGTGTCCCAACTATCCATCCACGATATACCTATGGAGGATATGGCCATGATGTCGCTAGGGCGTACAGTGATCATACCACAAAAATGCGAGATGCATGAGTCATACTATCCAGTCATGCATCAAACCTACGCGTACTACGCGCTCATGTGGGGCCACTCCGTCTCACAAGGAGTCCCATAATAAATCAACTCAATGACACATGCTATGATCAATCACTCCTCATAACAAGCATACATATGATGCGTATGGGCATGTATCATGATGTAATAAAGTACATAGGCATGATTATCTAATAAGGCAGACAGTAATAATCCATAATTGACCTTCATTGGCATGTCACATACCAAGAGTATAAACTAAACAACATGCTCCTTCTGCAACTATAGGAGTCCATGCGGCATGTCCCACGTTATACTAACATTAGCCTTCCAAGGTACTGATATATCATATATCTCAAGACGGGGTCCACTGGAAGGATGACGGATCTTGCCCATACATCAAGATAGGCTCTATATAGTGGATATACCAAACATGATATCACATATTCTTCCATCTACGGCAATGGGTGATGATGTACTCATCCTACAAACAATGGATGGCTTCGATGACATACTAACATCAAGGATGGGCCTCACACTCATCCCAAAAGGGGGAACTGGATGGTGTGGATGATATAAACATAATATCGAAGTCCTAGCAATTGGTTTTGAGAGTAGAACACATCTGACGAGGCGAGTCAAGCGGGTGTACAAGAGGATGAATCTAAGTACAACAACTGGGTTTCCTCACCCTCTCTACTATGTAATAAACTGGGCTTTCCTATGGGGCCCAATACGTACACAAGGTGGGCTTTGGTGGGGTCCATACCTCTAGGACTATGTGTCCTTCCAAACGGGTTGGCCAGTCCGCTCAACATCTAAGTGAGCCTTGGGTAGAGACACTAAACTTTGGGTAGTCACATGTATCTAGGTGGGCCACATCTCCTATGGAAGGCCCGGTATGAATACAAGGTGGGCTCCAAGGTTTGGATAATCCTACAAGGTATGGTGGAAAGCACCATCATCAAATGGGGGCCCAACGGATTGGGATAGCCCAATCAAGGGAAAGATGGGTATTACTAGCATCAATGGGGGCCCAAGGGTTTGGGTTAGCCCGGTAGGGTGAGATGGGTATCATCAATGGGGGTCCAATGGATTGGGATAGCCTAATAAAGGAAGGTGGGTAATATAATCATCAGTGGGGTCCCAATGGTTTGGGGTAAGCCCAATAAGAGGAGATAAGAATGGGCCTAACAATGGGCCTTAAGGAGATTACAATGTGAACATTTAACGATCATTGCTCCCAAGTTAATGGGCTTAACAACGGGCCCTAGGGAGGATTTTAATGGTGGGCATTTAACCACTATTGTCTCCTAGTGTGTGGTCCACTTGGGATTTGAATCTAACTCTCTATTGGGCCTACGACCCTTATACAAATCAAGGAAATGGATGGACATCGTCTATGCAACACATACATCATGATGGGCCTGACAAGGAAACCCCATGGTAGGCATATAGCCCATAAGTCAGGGTGGGCCTCTCAAGGCAATGGGGCCCATGGCCTTAGAGAAATGGATGAGCGGTGTGAATATAACACATACATCATGGTGGAATCACTCATCACAATTGGGCCTCATATAAGGGCCTCGTATACATCACATCGGGCCTCATACAATGGTCATCTCACTACAAGAAATCCCACCTTTAGCAACAAAAATTTTCATCGTTAAAAGCTAAATTTTCATAGCTAAAAAGTTTTAGCGACAAAAATTTTCGTCACTAAATTCGTCGCTAAAAGACCGAAGCAAATGGTTTTTAGCGACCAAAAATTTTAATCGTCGCCAAAGGGAAGCTTTCTAGCGACGAAAATTTTCGTCGCTAAAGTTTTTTTTGAGATGAAAATTTTCGTCGCAAAAAAACTTTAGCGACGAATAATTTCATTGCTAAAAAATTAATGTTACACTTTTAACGACGAAAATTTTCATCGTTAAAAATATTTTGTAAAACTTTTAGCTACGAAAATTTTCATCGTTAAAAAATATTTGCATAACTTTTAGCTACGAAAATTTTCATCGCTAAAAAAAATTGCAAAACTTTTACTTATGAAAATTTTCGTCGCTAAAAAAAATTTTAAAAACTTTTATCTACAAAAAGTTTCGTCGCTAAAAATATTTTCCAAAACTTTTAGTTGTGAAAGGTTTCATCGCTAAAAATATTTGCATAACTTTTAACTACGAAAAGTTTCGCCGCTAAAAAATATTTGTATAACTTTTAACTATGAAAATTTTTTTCGCTAAAAAATATTTGCGAAACTTTTAGCTACGAAAATTTTCGTCGCTAAAAAATATTTCCAAAACTTTTAGCTACGAAAATTTTCGTCGCTAAAAATATTTTCCAAAACTTTCAGCTATGAAAATTTTCGTCGCTAAAAAATTTTGCATAACTTTTAGCTACGAAAATTTTCGTCACTAAAAATATTCTTGCACAAAATTCCATACAAAATTCCTGATATCCACCTGTTACAATATATTTCATCATATTCATCCTGATATACAACTGTTATATAATATATTTCATCATATTCACATTCACATCCATCTAAACCCAAACTAGTAAATCCATCCAAACATAAAATACATTCATCCAAACACAAACAATCTTATCCACATCACATTCATTCATGCATAAATACATATAAGCTTTAACATCATAAACAAAAATACCCTAAACCTAAAAACCTTAACCTAAACCTAAAACCTATAACCTAAACCTAAACCTATAACCTAAACTTAAACCTAAACTATAACCTATAAGTTTAGGTTTAGGAAATCGGGTTCGGGTTCGGGTTCGGAATCGGGTTTAGGTTTGGGTTTTCAAGTTTAGGTTTAGGTTTAGGTTATAGGTTTTGAGATTTGAGAATAGGTTTAGGTTATAGGTTTTGAGATTTGAGAATAGGCTTAGGTTAAGGTTATAAGTTTAGGTTTAGGAAATCAGGTTCGGGTTCGGGATCGGGTTTAGGTTTGGGTTTTCAAGTTTAGGTTTAGGTATAGGTTAGGGAGTTAAGATTAGGATTAGGTGTAGGTTTAGGTTTAGGGATTTGAGAATATGTTAAGGTTTAGGTTTAGGAAATTGTGTTTGGGTTATAGGTTTAGGTTTAGGTTAGGTTATAGGTTAAGGTTTAGGAAATTGAGTTTAGGTTATATGTTTAGGTTATAAGTTAAGGTTATAGGTTAAGGTTTAGGTTATAGGTTAAGTTTTAGGTTTATGTTAAGGTTATATAGGTTTAGGTTTAGGCTATAGGTTTTGAGATTTGAGAATAGGTTTAGGTTAAGGTTATAAGTTTAGGTTTAGGAAATTGGGTTCGGGTTCGGGATCAGGTCTAGGTTTGGGTTTTCAAGTTTAGGTTTAGGTTTAGGTTAGGGAGTTGAGATTAGGATTAGGTGTAGGTTTAGGTTTAGGGATTTGAGAATACGTTAAGGTTTAGGTTTAGGAAATTGGGTTCGGGTTATAGGTTTAGGTTTAGGTTAGGTTATAGGTTAAGGTTTAGGAAATTGAGTTTAGGTTACAGGTTTAGGAAATTGAGTTTAGGTTATAGGTTTAGGTTATAAGTTAAGGTTATAAGTTAAGGTTTAGGTTATAGGTTAAGTTTTAGGTTTAGGTTTAGGTTATAGGTTTTGAGATTTGAGAATAGGTTTATTCGGCCCAGTGTGTCTCCTTGGGGAGCACCTGTTCTGTTTGTGAAGAAGAAGGATGGTTCCTTGCGATTGTGTATTGATTATCGCAGGTTGAATTTGGTAACTGTGAAGAATAAGTACCCTTTACCCAGGATTGATGATCTGTTTGATCAGTTGAAGGGGGCACGGTACTTTTTGAAGGTTGATCTGCAGTCAGGGTATCATCAGTTGCGCGTCAAGGATGGGGACGTGCAGAAGACCGCTTTCAGGACTAGCTTCGGTCATTATGAGTTCCTTGTGATGTCGTTCGGTTTGACGAATGCACCGGCCGTGTTCATGGATCTGATGAACAGGGTGTTTCGGCCATTCCTGTTCTGATTCGTCATTGTCTTTATCGATGACATCTTGGTTTATTCGGCGAGCTGGGCAGAGCACGAGGAGCACTTAAGAGCGGTTTTGGATACTCTTAGGGAGCATCAGCTTTTCGCACAGTTCAAGAAGTGTGATTTCTGGAAAGAGGAAGTCAAGTTCCTGGGACATGTGGTGTCCAAGGAAGGAATAGTCGGACTGGAAGCAGCCTGGTTCAGTTACTGAGGTAAGGAGTTTTTTGGGTCTTGCAGGCTATTATCGACGCTTTATTCAGGACTTCTCGAAGATTGCCAGACCGTTGTCGCAGCTGACACGGAAAGATTTGAAGTTTGCTTGGAATGAGCAGGCGGAGTTAGCTTTTCAAGAGCTGAAGGACAAGTTGACGTCCGCCCCTGTGCTTGTATTGCCAGAGCAAGGGGTTAAGTATATTATATATACTGACGCCTCTCGCGTTGGTCTGGGTTGTGTCCTTATGCAGAAGGACAGGGTGATTGCTTATGCTTCGCGTCAGTTGAGGAAACACGAAGAGAATTACCCTACGCACGACCTGGAATTAGCAGCTGTCATATTCGCATTAAAGCTTTGAAGGCATTACCTCTATGGTGAGGAGTTCAAGCTCTTTTGTGACCACAAGAGCCTTAAGTATATCTTCACGCAGTGTGATTTGAATATGAGGCAGCGCAGATGGATGGAAACATTGAAGGACTTCAAGTTCGATGTTTCTTACCATCCGGGCAAGGCGAACCTTGTGGCAGATGCGTTGAGTCGCAAGAAGGCTATTGAGTTTGCGGCTCCGCTGATGATAGCAGAGTGGGATATGTTGGAGTTCGTGCGCGATTTTGAGCAGAAGCTTACGGTGGTTGAGCCGTATGAGGTTATCGCACACATTCGTGTACAGCCCCTTATCGACGAGAGGATCGTTGCAGCTCAGGCAGATGATGAGCTTTTGGTGAAGATGAGGCAGCGGGTTGGTACAGATGAGAACTCCGACTGGAGTGTTAGTTATGATGGGGGCCTACGTTTTCGTGGCCGGTTATGTGTTCCTGACATCCCTGACTTGAGACGTGAGGTTCTCGAGTTAGCCCATAGTTCTAAACTTGCGATGCATCCAGGTAGCATGAAGATGTATCAGGATATAAAGAGGTCTTATTGGTGGGACAATATGAAGGTCCAGATTGCTGAATTTGTTTCTCGTTGTCTCACGTGCCAGCAGGTCAAGGCAGAGCATCGCCGACCTCCTGGGTTGTTGCAGCCCATGCCCATAGCTGAATGGAAGTGGGATTTCATCTCTATGGATTTTATTTCTGGGTTGCCGAGGACAAGGAAGGGATTTAACTCAATTTGGGTGATCGTCGATCGATTAACGAAGTCGGCGCATTTCTTACCGATCAGAGTCACTTACTCTGTAGACGAGTTGGCTAGGTTGTATATTAAGGAGATAGTGCGTCCGCATGGAGTTCCCCTGGAGATTGTGTCTGATAGAGACACGCGTTTTACATCTATCTTCTGGACTCGTATCCAAGAAGCGATGGGTGTGAAACTGAAGTTCAGCATCGCGTTTCATCCGCAAACAGATGGGCAGACGGAGCGCGTGAATCAAGTCCTGGAGGATATGTTGCGAGCTTGTGTTTTGGATTTCAAAGACAGTTGGGATGATTGTCTTCAGTATGCAGAGTTCGCGTATAAAAATAATTTCCAGGCGAGTATCGGCATGGCTCCCTATGAGGCGTTGTATGGTCGCCCGTGCAGAGCACCACATTGTTGGGCAGAAATTGGTGAGCGTAGTTTGCTTGGCCCAGAGTTGGTGCAGGTGACTTCAGAGAAGGTTGACATCACTCGACGTCGACTTCTGACAGCGCAGAGCAGACAGAAGAGTTATGCTGATACGAGGCGTCGACCGCTTGAGTTTGAGGTGGGAGACCATGTTTTTCTGAAGGTCTCTCCTATGAAGGGAGTTCTGCGGTTCGGTAAGAAGGGGAAGCTGACGCCGAGATTTATTGGTCCATTTCAAGTTCTGGATCGAGTGGGAGCGGTAGCATACCGCCTTGCTTTGCCCACACCTCTTGCGGGCGTGCATAATGTATTTCATGTTTCTATGCTGAAGAAGTACGTTCCTGATCCTTCGCATATTATCAGTTGGGAGCAAGTACAGTTGAGTGAGGATGCCACTTATGTAATGCGACCGACGCGTATTCTCGATAGGAAGGAGCAGGTATTGCATAGCAAGGTTATCCCTCTTGTGAAGGTGTTGTGGACGCATCATGGTGTGGAAGAGGCTACTTGGGAATCTGAAGCTGAGGTCAGGAAGACCTACCCTCTGATCCTTGAGGAATTTATGAAGGTATGAATTTCGAGGACGAAATTTTCTTTAAGGGGGGTAGATTGTAACGACCTTGGAATTTTTGTGCTAATCTTTCCTTAAGTAGTTGTTTTTGGGGTAATTAGCGCTATACTCGATTGCTTGTGAAATTCGCATCAATCACTTTAAATTGTATCTGCATGGTTCTAAACTTGTAGATTAGTTAGCGCTACGTTACTCTGAAACCTGAGATCCATCGCTAAATCCAGTTGTTCTGGAGAATTTTTGGAAGATCTGGATCGGACCTGGACCGCGTATCGAAAGTCCGATGGTGATGATCTTAGGCTGTTGCGGTCACCGAGTTGGGCTTGACCATCACCTCGAAAATCAAGTCCATGTGATGTTCTAGGTCGATTTGTTTGAGCTCGGAGTGAAGAGTGTGAGAACGGTTGGAATTTAATAAGTTTTTATGAAATCTGAGTCGTGTCGCTTGCGCGACGATTTTAAGCTATCTGACCGTTGGATTCTGACCCAATTTCACCCTTTGATCAGGATAGGTGGCCCAGGCATATCCTTGTGCTTGTGGACCTGATCAAGATTCAGTGACCGTTGAATTGAGTGTGGTCCGCCACGGCTGATCTGAAGAGCCGGCCGGTATGAAAACTCAGCTTGACCTAGATCTATGGTCAAGGAGCTTAAGTCCGACCTTTCGTGGTTATAGGCCCACCAGAAGTGCTTCGCTGGATCGAGTGAGGCTTACTTTGGTTATAACCTAAGTATACCTTATCCCTAGGGTTATTTCCATCATTCTGAGGCCTATATATAGTCCTTAAACCCTAGCTCTCTTTTCCATACGAATTTTCTCTAACCCTAGCTTGGAAAGAGAGTGGAAAAGAGAGAGAAAGTGAGAGAGATAAGTTGGTGAATCATCTTGGATTCTTCCTTGTTCTTCTTCATCTTTGAACCTTCACTTTGAATCGTTCTTCTGATGATTCTGAGTTCATTTTGGGGTAAGTTAATCTAACCCTAACCTATGTTAGAGCTTAGATTAGTCTTGGTGTTGTTGTATCTCATTTCTATCCTTGTTTTAGGGTATCCTATCGCTGTTGACGAAGACAACTCATCTAAATCAGTTCGGTGTTCTTTCCTTGCTTAAGGTGCGGACTTTAAGTGTATTGGTTATGGTTTTCAAGGCTTTCAATCCCAGTTAATGATTTATTCTTGTTATGGATGAGATTCTGCATGCCAAATGTTGTGTTTTCGTTGCTTTCCTGATATGCATGCGTTATATTGAGATTTGTGTATTCTATGTGTATTTATAAAGTACCGTATACGTATAAAATATGCACTTATGTTTGCCATGATTATTTGTCATGTATGTATGCTAGATGCTTGTATGATAACTCCTTGGTAAAAGGAATTGTCTAAATGCATGTATTTCAACATACGTCATGTATGTTGTTCTATGTATGCTAAGTGTTTGTAGAAATGCATGAATGATCTAAAGTGTAACTTATTACACTAAGTGCGGGCGTTGAGAAGTGATTCTCAACACTCCTATTGATGTGCATGATTTCCTTTATGCAAGTTACATTCCATGTTATTTAAATTCAAGCATTACCTATGCTTACATTTATATTAAGTTGATATTCTTCAGATGCGTATGTACCATGATTTAAGTTGTTGTTCCATTACTGTTTTACATTCCATATGAATACCTGTAGTAGTGTAATGTGTTTGGGACTATGCCTTAGTCCAGGAAATCGGTAATTGACCCTATGTTCGTGGCTGAGATTGCTTTCGCCACGCAGGACGTATTAGACGAACCCGAGTCGTATTAGAGTTGTCGGTAGTGGTTTGGCCACGCGGAGTGTTTGCGCACTCTATGTCGTTCAATTCAACGTGCGCTCGTGCTAGTCGAGTTCGTCAAGTAACCCGATTGTCCGATGTATGTTCACCATGTATGGACGCTACTGCTTGAATCTAGGGTACCGAACTTACCAGTGAAATCCTAATAACCATGGTACCTTGATCCGCTAAGACTCATGAGCTGGACATGGTGGTATGGGACACCGTGGTCGAGCTGTCGGCCTACGCTGGGGTGACGAGCCTCCCCGTAGTGACCAGTGAGCAACTAAACTCGTGAGCCGATTATGGTGGTATGGGACACTATATTCGTGCTGTCGGCCTACATTGATTGGTGACGAGCCCTTTGTAGTGACCTCGAGCATACCTGGATACCACAAGGAGGTGACGAGCCGAATTGTGGTAGTAGGGGTATGAAAGGCGTGCATTGATTGGTGACGAGCCCTTTGCTACGACCTCAAATATATGATCGTATGAGATGTCTAGGATTGACCCTAGAATGGATCACTGTTTGGATGGTGATATGAAGAAGGTATCTTAGCTTCCCAATCCTGCTGTGTGAAATGGACTAATAACAACTTGGTAATCATATCCATGCACCGCATTTGCATGTGCTTTGTAGATGTGGCGCACTTTGAGGTGATGTCATGCGTAACGTAAGATGAAGACGCTGAGGGTGTACGCGTGAGGGCACGCATCATATTGCATACATCCTTGCATTAACAAGAGTACTTAGGATTTATTTAATTGTTCTGCTTTATCATTACTGTTTGATTGAACTGATAACATGTTAACCAGTGCCTTATTATTCCACTGAGTTGATCACTCACTCCCACATTCTGGGGCGGTGTTAAACACCCACCAAACTCTGTCTTAGGCTCTGATGTTGCAGATACGGATGCGACTTCTGAGGCAGAGCGGGAGCTAGATGATGATGAGGCTGCGTTCTCCTATATGCAGTTTTCAGACGGGTTCTAGCGAGCCTCGGTCTGATGCACGGGATCTCTGGGATTATTTTTGAGAATTTAAATGATGTAACTTAATACTTATAATTTTGTTAAATAACACTTTCATACGACCTGTCTTGTATATGTACTTCAGGGATTTACACTTGTACACATATTTTTCTATAAGTCTGCCGCTTGCTTTATTCACTTATCCCTGAATCATATTTGTGTTTTGACTTAATCTATTCCATGTTTTATGCACTAATACAGTCAACATACATCCTTCATTAAATATGTTGCATAAGTGATGTTTTGGAACTCGGGAGCTGAGTTATGCTCGACCCCCGAATTTCAGGGCGTTATATACGTGATAGGTTTTTAGTTAAGGTTTAGTTTATAGTTATAGGTTTTGGGATTTGAGAATAGGTTTAGGTTATAACTATAGGTTTAGTTTAGGTTATAGGTTAAGGTTTAGGGAATTGAGTTTAGGTTATAGGTTCAGGTTATAGGTTATAGGTTTAGGTTAAGGTTCAGGTTATAGGTTTTGGGATTTAAGAATAGGTTTTGGTTATAAGTATAGGTTTGGGTTAGGTTGTAGGTTAGAGTTTAGGGAATTGAGTTTAGGTTATAGGTTATAGGTTTAGGTTAAGGTTTAGGTTGTAGTTATAGGTTTTGGGATTTGAGAATAGGTTTAGGTTATAGGTTAAGGGTGTGGTCCCTGTAAATACAGATATAAACACGGCCTATGCAAATGGCCAGGCCACTCCAGTGTTGTCCATAGGAAATGGACAGCTTCATCATGGTCATAACAGCGGTTCCCACCTTCTAGGGACTCCTACTCAATATCCTGATAGCTCCGACGCACATCCGGGTCTGCTCCATCAATTTCGAGCAAATATAGATATAAACACGGCCTGTCCAAATGGTCAGGCCACTCCAATGTTGTCCATAGGAAATGAACAGCTTCATCATGGTCATAACAGCAGTTCCCACCTTCCAGGGATCCCCGCTCAACATCTAGATAGCTCTGACGCATATTCGGGTCTGCTCATTTAAATAAAATGGATTATCAAGATCATTTAAATAAAATCAGGTCCAATCGACAATCTAACCTAGAGGATTCTATTAGCATTGTTGACGGCACATCGAACCTTGTTTAAATCCAAGTTGCAATCTGTGGCCACTGGTGCTATTTGTCTTCCTGTGAAGTTGGCGACGATTTCTGCATCAAACCCGGCGAAAGCAGCCCTAATGATAAAGAACATTTCTTTCCATGAATTCATTATCTCTCTCTCTTTTAATTTTTTAACTTTCCATTACAATAATAATTACCTGAAATTATGGCGTTTCCTCAAGATAAAAGTTCAATCCATCCCAACTTGTGCACCTGTTAGGACAAATAATTCAAACAACATACTTAGGTTATAAGTATAGGTTATAGGTTTAGGTTAAGGTATGGTTCAACTAAGCCTATTTTTGTTTAGGAGAAGTTTGGAATAAGGACAAATAAAGTCACTGGGCAGAATTCAAAGTGGATCACAGATTATTATTTTTTCACCTTGAGAATGATGGATCATAGAGCTGATAAGCATTGAATAAAAAATAAATAAAAAATCACCTCGATTATTAACTCTTTTGGATCTATTTCCCAGGCTCTTAATGCTTGATTCCTGCCAATCGTGAACTTCCCAAGCCAGCTACCAAGATTTTTTAGTAATGAATGCTCTTCTAAACTTGATTGTATAAGCTCTGATCTTAGAAGAACCTAAAAATAGATAAAGAAAAACATTTAAAAAAAAAAAAAAAGTAAAACGTGTATGGTGACAATGACAACCAGGGGTAGCAAAAAAGTTTTACAAAGGCACCTTGCAATTCTCATAAGTAGCTTTGACAATCTCCTTATTCAACAATCTTGAATTAACTTTCTCTAAGAACTTCAAGTACAACTCATGAAAATTTGACTCAATGCTTGCTCTGTCAAATATAATGTCCCAGTAAAGTAAAAATCAGCTAATGAAACTAAAGGTTTGAAGTTGAAATATTATTAATCATAAGAAAATATTAGCTGATGAAACTAAAGGATAGTACTGATCTTTCAAGATATCAGTAAATTCTTTTGATTTTGCATCCGTATTTGAAGCTGAAATATTATTAATCATAAAAAAAATCTTGTCCTGTATCTCTGATGCAGGTTCCTGCATGAAATAAATAATGAACTCAAAATTTTCAAAATACGATCGAGATAATACATGAATAGTAAAATAGCATAGAGTAAGCACAAAACCACAAAGACGCGACTTTTGTCAGCTCAACCCAAACCCAACTGGCCCAAGCTAATTGGCTGAGGTCAGGCTGAGTTCGCATAAGATTTTTGTAAACCGATATATCCTGACTCCAATCTGGAAAGGCCATCCACAGTGAGGACATTCGTATCAATGGTCTAGATCAAGTTTCATTAACCACATCCAGAAATTCAGGTTGGGGAATATGAAAATCAATCGGGCTTTTGCTGATATGGTCAGGTAAGGTTTGGGTTAACAGCTGAATCATTCAGGCCAGGTTCAGGTAGACCCAAACAGAGTTTCATCCTTGCAAAATACAAAGAAGTACTTGGGTGAGATACCTCTATTGGAGTATCCCTTCTCCCAGCAGTAGCAATTAGTGTTTCAATATTTAAAGCAGCTCCTAAACCTGTGATGTATGAGTGCTACCTAGGCATACCTACAATAAGTAGCACTCCAACCGAAATTAGGAGCAGAATAGGCATTCAGATAAATTAAAGGAGAAAAGAAGAATGAATACAGCAGATGACCATTCATAACTATAACACAACTTCAGTCATTAAAAATTGCAGGACAGTACCTTGAGATGTTATTCCACGAGATTTTCAAATCACTCTCCTTTTATGCTTCTCCACTTATCACCCACATCTCGCAAGCTTCTTCCACTATTCGCATGCATTTCCTGGGCCATATGTTTTAGTATATCTCTGATACATATAATGAAATAAACCAGGGAAAAGGTCTTCACACCATTAGTTTTATGGATCACTAAAATTATGCATTGTTTAAGGACATGGGAAGGCTTTTAAACTAAATGTAAGGGCATTTATGTAATTTGGAGGTGCATCGGTGTTGTCCCCCAAATCTTTTATTGGTGTCATGCAAGAAACTTGCTAGAAATAACAACCTATCAACCAAAATAGTGTAGAATAATTGAAAATCTAAACAACAAAATCAATGGATATTCATCAAATAACTTGAAACACCGAAAACTCATATCTCTCAGCATAAAAATCACTAAAAACAAGTATCCATCACACTAAATTCCCATAGATTTTCATCAAATAATCAAGAACATTTGAAAAAAAAATAACAGTAATCACATGAGATTTCCTTATATACAACAGAAAAGATGTACAAGTACTTTGTCTTTAAGTATTCGAAATTCAAAAGAACATCAAAATCACTTAATGTGCAGCAAATAATTAAAAATAGAGAAGAAAAACCAATAAATTTCATTGGGTTTTTGTCCAAAAAACACTTGAAAACAAGTACACATCATCCTAATCTATCATTGATTCTCACTGCATAATCACACAAACTACAAAAACAGATAAAAGGAGAAGTATTCACATTAGATGTCCTTTTAATAACAGAAAACCCATATAGAACTCCCATGTCTTCAAGTAATCAAAATCTGAAAAACATTAAAATCAATCGACGTGCATCAAATAACTAGAAAAAGCCCCTAATTACCTTAGTTTAAAAACTACCAAATGTAAAAGTACCCACATGAGATTCCCTTACATGTAACATAAATGATGTGTACAACACTCCATTAATTATGCCAAGTCCAAGTAGCACTAAAATCAATCAACTAGCATCAAACAACTTGAAAGTGCCCCAAATTCCATTGGTTTCAGTCCAAGAACACCCAAAAGCAACTACTAATAATAAAAAACTCCCATTGATTCACATCAAGTAATCCCACAAATTTTACGAATTGATAAATGCAAAAGCACCCACATGAGATTCCATCGTCTAAACCACAAAAAATTATAATAAATCTGCATAACACTTCATTTTTCAACCAATATGCATCAAACTGCTTAAGAACATCCCAAATTTCATTGGTTTTTCATACCAAAACAATTGAAAACTACCCACACATCATCCTAAAGTCACATTAATTTTCACCAAATCAAAGAAAGTTCGAAAGGAGAGATACCCATATGAGATTTCCTTCATGACAAGAGAAAAATTATTATGGTAGAATCCAAATGGATTCACATCAAATGATTACACAGACTTGAAGAACTGATAAATGCAAAAGCACTCAAATGAGATTCTATTACATATAATAGAAAAAACCCACATAATACTCCTTTTTTAAACTAATCCAAATCTGATGAATTCAAAATCGAAAAATATGCATAAATTGCTTCAAAACATCCCAAATGTCCCTGATTTTCCCAAAAAAAAAAAAAAACAACTACAAATCTATTAAAATCAAATTGATTTTCACCAAAAAAAATTCAAAGAAACTTCAAAAACAGAGATACCCATGTGAGATTCCCTTCTATAAATAGAAAACTAATTACAACAGAATCCAAACAGATTCACACATGAGATTTCCTTCTGTACAATAGAAAAATAATCTGGAATAGAATCTAAACAGATGCAAAAGAAATATTCAAAAAGCTTATACCTCATGAATAAAGAAAATTCAGGATTTTTTCTCTTCCTAACATTTTAAGAACACAAAAAGATAAATGATTTTTCAGAAAGAAGGGTTCACGTGCAATTCATTTAAGAGCATGCACCATTAGTTTTTAAAAAGAGAAAAAGAGGAAAGATAATTGTTAGGGAATATTTTGGTTCTTTTTCCAAAAGTTCATTTCATGTTCAGTTATTTAAAATAATACAGGGTGCAAGTCTCAATAAAGATGAATCAAAATGAATCCAAGGAAAGGCAAAATGAATGGAAAGGAATCAATATGAAAAACATACCACTCAAAGAGTCATCATCCAAGATCATATCCAAGGTATAATCATAATAGGGAACCTGTCCTTGCAATCCACATAAATTGAAGTCGTCTCGTATATAATCCTCATCAACTTCACAAAGGAGCTCATTTCCTCTCAAGCCACAGAACCAAGAGATCCATGATGAATCATCTCCCTCAGAACAGCTAAGTTCTGTCTCTTCGCTGCCTGTCTCTGAGAGGTGTTTGGGTAATGGGAAAACTATTCTCGGATATCAACTTTTTGTGTTTGGGAAAAAAGCACTCTTGAACTCTAGCAAACTTGCAAACATCTTCATATCTCCATGTGCATTTCATGTCTGTGTCTATTATCTGTATATCTATCCATATTGTTGTTAGAAGTCAAAACAATTTTGCTAAATTTTCATTTTTATAAATAATTTACTTTTTAAAAACTTTTAATTGACTAAAATGCCCCTTGAATTTATAACATTTTATGGTATGAGCCCAAAAAATGAAGATCCAAATCTCAGGTGGACCATATCATCGGAAACAGTGGTGATTCAACATCCTACCATGAATAAACTTCCTACGGCCCACTGTAATGTTTCTGTAATTTTTATTTTCCATCCAACATGTTGATAAGGTCAAACAAACCTCCATGGATGGTAAAATAAATAAATAAATAAATAACAAAAAAATAAAAAAACAAAAAATCAGCTTAATCCAAAACTTTTGAGGCTGATTAATGGTCAATCATCACCTTTTCCCATGTTATTGTCCACTTGAGAATTGGATCTACTTATGTTAAAATGATCTAGAAAAACAGATAAAATAAATACATCAAGGTGGCCCCACGGCAAGGACCGCACCTAATCCGGTTTAACAATCTGGAAAAACTGATGTACAGAATCACAACATATAAAAATGTGAATGCCAGAAAACGGTTAGGCAAGATCTTTCAATCTAGGAGTGTTTTCAAATATCACAGATGGATACGAGCTTCTGGATTAAACATATAACATTCGGAGAAAAAAAAATCACATGACTCACCTTAGAAGGGCGATCAACTGGCGATCGACTGGTGATGAAGCTGGCGCTCAAAAGAGGGAAGGGAGACGAAGAAAATGGCGGTAGAAAGAGGGAAAATGAAATTTCACCTTTTGAAATGGGATAAGAGATCAAATCCGAAAAATGTGAGTTTCCTATATTTTATAAAATAAACTGTATTCACAACCATACAATATAGGGACCATTTAGTGGATGGTTAAGATAATATTACATAAGATAATTATAATTATAAACCATCTACAATAAGACCCATTATTTGGATGGTCTGGATAGCCATATATCAAACCCACATTTTCTATGAATGAGTCACCACTATTTAACAAAAAATGTAAAACTAACAGGTTTTCATATACAAATGAAAACGGTAGCTTAGCTTTGGATCTGGTAGGGCTCTATGGGCCCCACCATAATGTTTGTGCTTAATCCACACCGTAGATCCATTTGTAAACAATATTTTCAGGTCGATACCAAAAAATCAACTTGGAATAATTCTCTGTCGAACAACACCATAGGAAAATAGTAGCGATTGAACGTCCACCCTTAAAGACATATCTTTTAGCTACGGATTGTATAAGCTACAGATTTTATCCATAGGTAATTCCAGCTAAATCCATAGCCAAAGCTGCCACACACCCAACGACTATGCCCTATTTTTTAGTAGTGAACTACAAGCCTACATACAAAGACGTCATTGTAAATTAAAATTTGTTCACAAATGACTGGCCCATCTCTAATATCTTTTGGTTAAGACTTACAAATATGTTAGACTCTCCAGCTTCAAGAATTCAGATGGAATGGAACCATTCGATCTTTGCCATGCACAATTCAAACAACTCCAGCTGTCCAAGCTTAGTCGAAATGCTATTAACCAGTTCATTGTTGTTCAATTGCCTGTAGAAGGAAACTATCAGAAATAATTTACACACAAATATCCCCGAAATGGAAATTTTATTTTAAAGTAAGAACCCTCACAGATAGCTTAGCTTGGACATATTCCCCAACTCAGGTGGAATTGGCCCAATGAGCTTGTTACTGTGTAAGTACCTGAGAAGAATAAATAGGAAACACCATGACCAATCAACAAGAAAATCCCTGTTTCATGAATACTCAACAATTCCAAAGCCTAACTCTCCCTAACGAAATAAAAAACGATTTCTAGAAACTCAACAATTCTGGCAAAAACACACAAAATGCAGGAAAAAAAGGCACAAGATTGAATTTTCTGAAACTTTTACGCATCAAACACATCAATACCCACTTTGAAAACACCGCTATGAAGGATATCATTGATGGCTTAAGCTGGAAGAATGCCATCAATGATACACACACACACACACACACACACACACACACACACACACACACACACACACATAATATTTTAAAATATATAAAAATCTATGTATATTGTAATTAAATTCAATGGTTCGTGGCCACTTAAAAATGATAATTAAATAAAATGAGTTCAGCTCATTTTTAATTGGCACACAAACGAGCTCCTAAGAGTCCAATTTCTCAATTATTGGATAACATGGAATTCCTTATTGTGCTAAAATTTTGTATATATAGGCCTAATAGTTTGTTGATTAGACCATTGGACTTATTCCCCATCATGGATGGATCATACCCAATTTCTCAACTAGTTGATTTGAGCATTTTGGATGATCTAATCTTTGATGTGGACTTTCCATTCATTCCATACAATAATGGGCAATGCTCTTGAAAAAATCACAATGATTGGATCATGCGATGAAATGTCAAATATATCAGGAAATGATTAACAAAATAGCTAGTAGAAATTTACAAGTTAAATTAACTAAGTGGAAAAAAATAATAATTATTGATTTTTGTAGCTATATGTGGATACTTCAAAACCATTTTCATTTATATGATTGAAATAAGAAAATACCAACATAGCCTCATTTTTTTTTTTAAGTTTAAAAATAAATAAATAAAACAACATTACCCATGAAGATCCCAATCTCCTCATATCGTTTGAGATAGGAGTTTTGGGTCGGCGCATGTGGGGATGCCGTTGACACGGTTGTAAGAGCACATGATGCTACTAACGTCTCCTTCCTTCACACACATCTCGAATGGACGGAGGAACGTTTCTACCCTGTCTTGCTCAGTCACCTTTAGAAAAAATATTTAAAAGATACATTTATGAGGAAGATCTAGGACATTAATCAAGGATACCACATCATGAACTTACCCAGGCCAAGTCAGCTCATCAGTGGGCCACATTGAATTATGGTCACACAAACTTGGTTTTGGGGTAACGCAACCATCAACTTGATGCAAGACCGCTATGTGCCCATCCCAAGAAACAGTGTTGATGGAACATCCACTGCTGTGTGCCCCAAGAAATAGTGTTGATGGAACATCCACCAAGATTCAGGATATCCTTTAACGTCCTGAAAGATCTCACTTAAGATCTTTAGAGGATAATATCGGATCCCGATGATCTTGAGAACCACTCATCTCACGGACATCCCAGAATACAGCCAAGATATCAAGCGAGAGTCCTCCTGAAATTGTATTCCGGTTCTCCTATAAATATAGAGGTACCTCCCACTATCCAAGGTACGTTCACTGAGAAACCCTAAATACTTGATTGACATCTCTTTTCTGGAGATCTTACCCTACTCTATAAGACCTCGATACTGACTTAGGCATTAGAGAGTCCCCTGTATTGGCCAGGGCCTCCTCTGTTCTTCTTTCTACTTGTGCATGTCCAGGAAAGGTCTATACAAAGGGTCTGCTGGAAAATTGCATCAACACATTTCATGTACTCCCACCTAAACACAACTAGTAAGTCATTTATTCCCAATTCATTTACCTCCATTTTCATTTTCCATTTAACTTCATTTATAGGCTACCGTATGTGCCCTATATTTGATTCGCAACCAAGTATTTTTATCTTTTCAATTTTTTAATGCAAGTAGACTCCTCGAACTTCTTCTCTGTGTGGAGCCGTCAAGGAGCATAGAAGTAGGTATACTGTGTGTAATTGAGTCGTTGCATGGCCATTGCAATGGCATTGTAAAATCCATATCACACATGTTTGCTGGTTAATGTTATGATGTGAGATGAAAAATCTCGAGTAGGCTATAACACTAGGAAATGTACAATCACCTACCATTGCAACCAATTACATACATTTAGACGGGCCCCATGGTAAGGGCCATCACTACCCAATCCGAGTCCCAAATTAAGCTGATGTTTGTGTTTAATCCATGTTGTCCATCTATTTTTAAAGGTCATCTTATGACGTGAGACAAAAAATGTGGCATGTACCAATTTGAAATGGACCACATTATAAGAAATAGTGTTGAATGAGCGTCAACCATTTAAAACATTTTAGGGGCCATAAAAGTTTTGGATCAAGATGATTTTTGTTTTTCCCCTTCATCTAGGACAGGCCCTATGGTAAGGGCCATCACTACCCATTTAAAGTTTTGTATGACCTAATAAACAGATTGGATTCCAAATAAACTGTACAGTGGGCCTTATGAGGATTTTAATGATGGATATCCAATCACTATTGTTTTCATGTGGTTTGGTCCACCTGATATTTATATACCTCTCATTTTTGGGCCCCACCATGATGTATGTTTTATATCCACACCTTCCATCCATTTGGAGAGATCATTTTAGGGCAATATCCATAGTTAAATCCAGAGCTCCAGTGGACCCCAGCACAGAAAACGGTGGGGACTGTGACACCCACCATTAAAAACTTCTAAAGGCCACGAAAGTTTTAGATCAAGCTGATATTTGTGTTTTACCTTATTTCATGTCTTTTTTAACTTTTGAACAGGCTGGATTTCAAATAAAAATTATGGTGGGCTGTAGGATAATTTCAATGGTGGGAATCGCTCTCTCCAGTGTTTTCTGTGGTGAGGTCCACTACATGTTTTTATCTGCCTCATTCTTTGGGTTACACCCTAAAATAATATCTCAAAATGGATGGACTATGTGGATACAACACATACATCATAGTGGGCCCTACAGAAATTGGTGATGTCACTTCAGTAGCCAACTCGCTACTCAACCTGTATCTAATCCGCATCCGGCGTCCAGCGTCCAGCAAAGAACCTCTGCTCTCTCTCTTGCCCTAATCCTCTCCCTCTCTCTCTCCCTCTCTCTCTCTCATCAGTAGCCAATCCGCGTTCCCCTCTCCTCTCTCTCTCTCTCGCCGTAATCCTCTCCCTCTCTCTCTCTCTCTCAACCTGTCAGTAGCTAATCCGCGTCCCCCTCTCCTCTCTCTCTCTCTCTCTGTCTCCCTAACCTTTCTTGTGTTTCTTTGATCCACGAACGCCCTACCCACGCACACCCTCTCTCTCTCTCTCTCTGAAGCTCGGTTGACAGGGATTTGTCGAACGTGAGGTATCTCTCTCTCTCTCAATGCCGATTTAGGAATTTGGGGATTTAGTAATTTATGGATTATTGATTTGATGTGGACCCTCATTTTGGGATTTGGGGATTTTAGGGCTTACATATTTGAATGTGGACCCCGAATAGGGGTTTTCCTGATTTTACAAATTAGGGATTTGAGGATTTTGGGGATCTGAGGATCCAACCAGAATTAGGGATTTTTGATTTTACAAATTAGGATTTTTGATTTTACAAATTAGGGATGTCTGATTTCCACCATGTTTTTTGATGAATAATGCATTCGTCTTGATTTTAAAATTGTGAGGTTGCTATTTTGTTTATGAGTTGCTTATACCGTGCTCCCTCTTAATGCTTGGATAATTCAGGAAGAGAATGAGGTTCACTTTCTACTAAAGAAGCTAAACTTTAGTGGCAATTTGAAAAAATGTTGTTAGACCAATTGAAAAGAACATTAGAAAAAAAAAAATCTTGTCTGTCATTGACTTGGCCAAATTGAAAAGAGAAGCTACGGAATTCTCATACCCTGGGTAGACCAATTTATTCTCAGATTCTGTGTTATGATTCTTATACATTGGGTATTGATATTATCTTTATTACTTTGTTTAATACCATTTTTATTTTTATTTTTGGTTTGAAAGGATGGATTTTCCAAATGTAATCTATCTATACAAAATGGCATGCTTGCTTTTACTGTAAAGCCTTCTGTCTTCAAGCCCATACCTGCTATCTTTTCTTTTTCTACATAAACTTTTCTTCCGAGCTTCATTTTAAAACTCATTTAACTTGTCAACATGTGGATGTAATGTGCTTTTATCTGAGAATGTGCTTAACTTGCAACTGGAGTTAATCTAAAATCAGCTCAAAATACTTTTCCCCAATTCATTTTCTACTCAACTGCAGTTCTTTTTTTTTCTTTTTTTTTATAACCACATTTGTCTTCTTTTGTTATGGCTTACACTCAATGACAACGTTGTTGATCTCATAATATCTACGTTCACCATCATGATTTGCACGTTTGGGAAGCTCAGATCATGCACGTCTGCCATTTTAGAAAGTCTTATCTTGTCACCTTTATGGGCAGTTTTCTTTTTTCTTTTTAATCATGGTTGCTTAATTTACATAAAATGGATCTGTTTTTAATTTTGGTGTATGCTCGAGTTAGGTCTGTTCCAAGTCACTTGGGAATCTGGACTCTTGGAAAGGTCTTACTCTCATATCTTTTATACAATCACCCTTTTTCTGGAGATGTAAAAATCTGACCTAATCCATTTCTTTCATTGAATATGCCAACTGCACAACCTATTCTCCCACTTACCACTGACTACCATTAACATAATATATGTACCTTACTCTGTAACACATTTGTACTTTTCATGTTAATACAGTCTGTGTTGTAAGATTTTGAATTCCTATTTGAGTTTTAAGTTTTTTTTTTTTTTTTTTTTTTTGGGGGGGGGGGGGGGGTGTGGGGGACAGTTATGGTGTTATATCTGTACTAGAGTTGTGGGGTAATTGATTCTTTTTCTAGTTTTCTACTGATCAATGCAGAGAGGTTTTGGCTGACTTGAAAGCAGCTGGGGCTACTTGGGTGCGGTTCAATGAGCCAAAGCTTGTGCTGGATTTGGACTTTCATCAACTGAAAGCATTTACAAATGCTCATTTACAGATGGAAGAGTCATTATCTAGTCTAAAGGTTATTGTTGAAACCTACTTTGCTGATGTGTCGGCCGGAGCATATAAGTCTGTTGGCATTTTATATCCAATATTATTAGTTCAACATGGTCTGCTTGATTTAGCCTTTCTTCACCATCTTTTTTGACCTGACCCAGTTCACTGACCTGTTTATAGGACTATCATGTCATTGAAGGGCATCTTGGCTATTGGGTTTGATCTGGTTCGTGAAGAGAAGACCCTTGAATTGATCAAGAGTTTGGGTTTTCCTTTCAGCAAGTATCTATTTGCTGGAGTTGTTGACGGTCATAACATTTGGGCTAATGATCTCACAACATTTCTTAAGACATTGAAAGCTCTTGAGAGCAAGGTTGGCAGAGGTATACACATTTCATGAGTTCTAGATTTGTTAGAGATAAGTTGTCTAAAATTTTAAAATCACTAAATATGTTGTTAACAAAATCAGTAAAATCATCTGTCACAATCTATGTTTACTTATTTTAGCACGAAAATGGTTTCTTAAGTTTGCTCCATCAAATTGATGTCGTTTTTTCAAAATATCAGTTTTTATTTCTAATTTCTTTGGCCGTAGCCGCCTAATTCCTACATATTTTGGGTTTTGTTTTCATGTCTTTGTAACTGTGACTTTTCTAGTCTATCAAAATTGATACCTAAACTTTGCATGGTGCTCGTCAATTACAGAAAAGCTTGTAGTTCCCATTTCCTGTTCCCTTCTGCACACATGTTAAGATCACAATGATCAGGCGGTTCTAACCATTGGATCAAACGCCTATGAAAGGAACAGTAAGGACTGTTTTTGAAATATATTTCAATCAACAATTTCAACCATCTATTTCGTAAAGACAATGATGTATTACCTGTCATTGTAGTGAAGCACTTTGATCAGACCATTCTAACCTTCCCATTCAGTGGTTGGAATTTGGATGGCTATAAACTTAAGTCCAAATTTTGAATTGATCAAGAGTTTGGGTTTTCTGATCTTTGGAACTGTCCCTTTTATGGTTCTTTTTAGAAGTAATAATTTTAATTTTGTATTATATTTGGTGATTTTCTTTTTGTATTTTTAACTGAATTTGGCAACTTCATTACCCCCTGCTGTACTAGTTACCTGTTTGTAATTGCAATAGAGCACATTGTTAATTATGCATTACTTCATTTGTTCACACCAAATATCATGAAATTTCATTATTATCAGTCTAAGTTGCTGCAATATTTCATTAAGTTTGGAACAACCAAACACATCCTAAACCATTTCTATAATTCTTCTTTTAAAAATAAAAGCAAAGAGTTCTTCAAAAAATAAAAAGGAGAAGAAGCAAAGACACTAGTCAATGCAAAAGAACCAATTTAATTTTATTATCTTGTTACATAATAAAAGCATGTTGCTTCTATTAGTGCTGGGATCTAGCCACTTCCAAATTACAAACTTTACGCTGACAATGCTCGCGTCTTATGAGCTTTAAAGCCCACAATGCACCCACACATGCCATCATCGCATGACATCTGAGATTTGTACTAGGTTGGCCATTCTTGTGTGGCAACCTGACTGAAGATCAAGGTGATCATCTCTGTATGAAAACAACCAAAACGTTCACGTGCAGCCCCAACGGATTAGTGAACTGGCATTATATTTGGTCGATCATATATGTAGTGGGCCCACCTGATTCAAGGATTGGATGCCCTGCAGATAGTAATGGAATGGTTGACTTTACAAAACTCAATTTTTAGCGGGGGATCCTTGCAGAGATGTGAAACTCTGGTTTAAAATAGCATCATGATACACAATGTTGGGGTCTATTGTGCTTTACTTTTCATAGTAGTTGTTTTTTATATTTTCATTCAATGTTTGTTGATTCATTTAAAGATCTAGGCCTCAAGTTATAATATTTTTTTAGATGTGCTGTAAATTCTCAGTTATCTGTGCATTTTTAATTTGGTATCAAGGACCACATAATCTCAAAGTCAATGTGTGCATGTGGGGCCACATATATCATGGAAGATATCCTGATACCTGATAAGGTGCTCAGGGAGACCATCAACCGTGTCTTACAACCAGTAGTACTCTAGAAAATACTGGAAGCTTATCAAATATTAAAGGTTTTCATTTCACTGAAGCGTGTCCCTGGAAGGTGGGAACCGATGTTTATGTTTGAGTAAGATAAGATGCATGATTTTCCATTTCAACTGTTAGTCATAGAGTGACAGTACTTGTTTCAATTTTGTTGGATGGATGATGAATGTATTTGTGAATGTAATTAACTTATAATATAATATATATATATATGTTATCAATGGAGGATACCTTGTTTAGGGGGACATGAAATTCTTATAGCTTATGGTATGGTGCCCCAATATTGGTTGTATGTTACCATTATGTAGTAGATAATACTAGGTTCAATAGTAATAATACTAGAGAATACTTAAACCCGATCCAAACCCGAAACCGAACCTGATTCCCTAAACCTAGACCTAAACCAATAGCCTAAACCTAAACCTATGACCTAAACCTAAACCTAAACCTAAAACCTAAACCTAAACCTATAACTTAAACCTAAACCTAAACCTAAACCTATGACCTATAACCTAAACCTAAACCTAAACCTATAACCGTAACCTAAACCCTAAACCTAAACCCGTTCCCGAACCCAAACCTGATTTCCTAAACCTAAACCTTAACCTATTCTCAATTCCCTAAAGCTATAACCTATAACCTATAACCTAAACCAAAACCTATAACCTTAACCTAAACCTAAAAACTAAAACCTAAATGTATTCTCAAATCCCTAAACCTATAACCCAAACCTATACTTATAACCTAAATTCCTAAACCTAAACCTTAACCTATTCTCAATTCCCCAAAGCTATAACCTATAACCTAAACCTAAACCTATAACCTTAACCTAAACTTAAAACCTAAACCTAAACCTATAACCTAAAACCTAAACCTAAACATAAACCAAAACCTATAACCTAAACCTAAACCTTAACCAAAATCTATAACCTAAACCTTAACCTATAACCTATAACCTATAACCTAAACTTATAACCTATAACCTAAACCTATAACCTAAACCTAAACCTATAACCTAAACCTATAAACTAAAACATAAACCTAAGCCTAAAACCTAAATGTATTCTCAAATCCCTAAACTTAAACCTCCACCTAATCCTAATCTGAACTCCTTAGCCTAAACCTAAACTTGAAAACCCAAACCTAAACCCGATCCCTAACCCGAACCCGATTTCGTAAACCTTAAACCTTAAACCTTAACCTTAACCAAAACCTATAACCTAAACCTAAACCTAAACCTTAACCAAAACCTATAACATATATCCTATAACCGAAACTTATAACCTATAACCTAACCTTAACTTAAACCTAAAACCTAAAACCTAAACCAAAACCTATAACCTAAAGCTATAACCTAAAACGTAAACCTATACCTAAAACCTAAATATATTCTCAAATCCCTAAACCCAAACCTACACCTAACCCTAATCTCAACTCCCTAACCTAAACCTAAACCTAAACTTGAAAACCCAAACCTAAGCCCTATCCCGAACCCGAACCAGATTTCTTAAACCTAAACCTTAACCTATTCTCAATTTCCTAAAGCTATAACCTAAACTTAAACCTAAACCTAAACCTAAACCTATAACCTTAAGCTAAACCTAAAACATAAACCTAAACCAAAAACCTAAATGTATTCTCAAATCCCTAAACCTAAACCTTAACCTATTCTCAATTCCCTAAACCTTAACCTATAACATAACTTAAACCTAAACCTATATCCTACACTTATAACCTAAAACCTAAATGTATTCTCAAATCCCTAAACCTAAACCTACACGTAATCCTAATCTCAACTCCCTAACCTAAACCTAAACCTAAACTTGAAAACCCAAACCTAAACCCTATCCCGAACCCGAACCCGATTTCCTAAACATAAACCTTAACCTATTCTCAATTCCCTAAAGTTATAACCTATAACCTAAACTTAAACCTAAACCTAAACCTAAACTTATAACCTTAAGCTAAACCTAAAACTGAAACCTAAACCTATAACCTAAATGTATTCTCAAATCCCTAAACCTAAAGCTTAACCTATTCTCAATTCCCTAAACCTTAACCTATAACCTAACTTAAACCTAAACCTATATCCTACACTTATAACCTAAAACCTTAATGTATTCTCAAATCCCTAAACCTAAACCTACACCTAATCCTAATCTCAACTCCCTAACCAAAACCTAAACCTAAACTTGAAAACCCAAACCTAAACCCTATCCCAAACCCGAACCCGATTTCCTAAACCTAAACCTTAACCTATTCTCAATTCCTTAAAGCAATAACCTATAACCTAAACTTAAACCTAAACCTAAACCTAAACCTATAACCTTAAGCTAAACCTAAAACCTAAACCTAAACCTAAAACCTATATGTATTCTCAAATCCCTAAACCTAAACCTTAACCTATTCTCAATTCCCTAAACCTTAACCTATAACCTAACTTAAACCTAAACCTATATCCTACACTTATAACCTATAACCTAAATGTATTCTCAAATCCCTAAACCTAAACCTACACCTAATCCTAATCTCAACTCCTTAGCCTAAACCTAAACTTGAAAACCCAAACCTAAACCCGATCCTGAACCCGAATCCGATTTCCTAAACCTAAACCTTAACCTATTCTCAATTCCCTAAAGCTATAACCTATAACATATAACCTATAACCTAAACCTATACCTTAACCAAAACCTATAACATAAACATTGACCTATAACCTATGACCTAAACCTAAACTTATAACCTATAACCTAACCTTAACCTAAACCTAAAACCTAAACCTAAACCTATAACCTAAACTTATAAACTAAAACCTAAAACTAAACCTAAACCTAAAACCTAGATGTATACTTAAATCCCTAAACCTAAACCTACACCTAATCCTAATCTCAACTCCCTAACCTAAACCTAAACCTAAACTTGAAAACCCAAACCTAAACCCGATCCCGAACCCGAACCCAATTTCCTAAACCTAAACCTTAACCTATTCTCAATTCCCTAAAGCTATAACCTATAACATATAACCTATAACCTAAACCTAAACCTTAACCAAAACCTATAACATAAACCTTAACCTATAACCTATAACTGAAACTTATAACCTATAACCTAACCTAAACCTATAACCTGAAACTTAAAACTATACCTAAAACCTAAATGTATTCTCAAATCCCTAAACATAAACCTACACCTAATCCTAATCTCAACTCCCTAACCTAAACCTAAACCTAAACTTGAAAACCCAAACCTAAACCCGATCCCGAACCCAAACCCGATTTCCTAAACCTAAACCTTAACCTACTGTCAATTCCCTAAAGCTATAAC
The DNA here is from genome assembly GCF_029962835.1 of Magnolia sinica. Classification (NCBI taxonomy): domain Eukaryota; kingdom Viridiplantae; phylum Streptophyta; class Magnoliopsida; order Magnoliales; family Magnoliaceae; genus Magnolia; species Magnolia sinica. The sequence goes on from NC_080591.1 coordinate 68,327,822, forward strand.
CTATAACCTATAACCTAAACCTAAACCTATAACCTAAACCTAAACCTATAACCTAAACCTTAACCTAAACCAAAACCTATAACCTTAACCTAAACCAAAACCTATAACCTAAACCTTAACCTGTAACCTATAACCTATAACCTAAACTTATAACCCTAACCTAAACCTAAAACCAAAACCAAAACCTAAAACCTAAACCTATAAACTAAAACCTAAACCTAAACCTAAACCTAAAACCTAAATGTATTCTCAAATCCCTAAACCTAAACCTACACCAAATCCTAATCTCAACTCCCTAACCTAAACCTAAACCTAAACTGGAAAACCCAAACCTAAACCCGATCCCGAACCCGAACCCGATTACCTAAACCTAAACCTTAACCTATTTCTCAATTCTCTAAAGCTATAACCTATAACCTATAACCTATAACCTATAACCTATAACCTATAACCTAAACCTAAACCTTAACCAAAACCTATAACCTATAATATATAACCTAAACTTATAACCTATAACCTAACCATAACCTAAACCTAAAACCTAAACCTAAACTTATAACTTAAAATTATAAATTAAAACCTAAACCTAAATCTAAACCTAAAACCTAAATGTATTCTCAAATCCCTAAACCTAAACCTAAACCTAAACTTAATCTCAACTCCCTAACCTAAACCTAAACCTAAACTTGAAAACCCAAACCTAAACCCTGTCCTGAACCCGAACCCGATTTCCTAAACCTAAACCTTAACCTATTCTCAATTCCCTAAAGCTATAACATATAACCTAAACTTAAACCTAAACCTAAACCTATAACCTTAACCTAAACCTAAACCTAAACCTAGAACCAAAACCTAAACCTAAACCTAAAACCTAAATGTATTCTCAAATCCCTAAACCTAAACCTTAACCTATTCTCAATTCCCTAAACCTTAACCTATAACCTAACTTAAACCTAAACATATATCATACACTTATAACCTAAAACCTAAATGTATTCTCAAATCCCTAAACCTAAACCTTAACCTATTCTCAATTCCCTAAACCTTAACCTATAACCTAACTTAAACATAAACCTATAACCTACACTTATAACCTAAAACCTAAATGTATTCTCAAATCCCTAAACCTAAACCTACACCTAATCCTAATCTCAAGTCCTTGACCTAAACCTAAACTTGAAAACCCAAACCTAAACCCAGTCCCGAACCCGATTTCCTAAACCTAAACCTTAACCTATTCTTAATTCCCTAAACCTTAACCTATAACCTAACTTAAACCTAAACCTATAACCGACACTTATAACCTAAACCTAAACCTATAACCTAAATGTATTCTCAAATCCCTAAACCTAAACCTACACCTAATCCTAATCTCAACTCCTAAACCTAAACCTAAACTTGAAACCGCAAACCCAAACCCAAACCCAAACCCGAACCCGAACCCAATTTCCTAAACCTAAACCTTAACCTATAACCTAACTTAAACCTAAACCTATAACCTACACTTATAACCTAAACCTAAACCTATAACCTAAACTTAAAACCTAAATGTATTCTCAAATCCCTAAACCTAAACCTACATCTAAACCTAATCTCAACTCCCTAACCTAAACCTAAACTCGAAAATTGAAACCTAAAGCTGATACCGAACCCGAACCAGAACCTGATTTCTTAAACCTAAACCTTAACCTATTCTCAATTCCCTAAAGCTATAACCTATAACCTATAACCTAAACCTAAACCAAAACCTATAACCTATAACATATAACCCATAACCTATAACCTAAACTTATAGCCTATAACCTAACCATAACCTAAACCTAAAACCTAAACCTAAACCTATAAGTGTGAGACTCGACCCTAGTTCTCATGTATGCATGTGTGTGTGTGAGTATGCATCTTGTTCATCTTGGTCTCGCGGTCCTACCGGTCGAATTTCGGTGACTCGCGGCCTTTGGATAGTGTTTGCGGTTACCCTTGAGTTTGGTCATGTAAACCCGATTCGGGTTGACCCGAGACATATGCCATTGCGTCCACCTCGTTGCCACGATTCCGACGCCACGTCCCGTGCGTTAATCCGATATGTACATCTCAAGTTATGATCGTTGATCGATATGGGCCATTAATTGCATGATTGGTGGACCCCACCATGGGCTGCACATTTTCCCATGCCATCATTTCACCCTAGGCTGAGATTTCTAGAAAGGCTATTACTCTAAGCCTTGTTAATATCACCATAGGCCACCATCATTGCCTAGGAGAGAGAGAGCTCATCATTACAAGTCTTAAAACTCTCTCTCTCTCTCTCTCTCTCTCTCTCTCTCTCTCTCTCTCCCTCTCATTTCTCTCTCTCTCTCTCTTCTCTTCTTCCCTAGCAACTCCCCTTCTATCTTCCTCTCTTCTCCAGCCCCTTCTCCCTCAAATTCCCTCCCATCTAACCTTCAACAATCCATCTCACCCATTGAAACATATCCCTTGGAGCATGAAGAGTAGATTGATGTAACTTTGGAATGGGATCCATTTAAGGTGGGTGCTCTTCTTGGCTTCATCTCTCTTTCTTCTTCTTTCCTTTCTTCTCTTCCTTTTTCTACATGCATGGGAGCATGTAGGGCCCACCAATCCATGGTGGAGACCCTATATGGCTCCTACGATGAAGGCCAAGGGCCTAGATCCTTCACAATCCATTCCATGGTGGACCATTTTTCCATGGACCCACTATGATGATTTCCTCTTAATCCTTCCATCATATGGGCCACCTAGGCCTTTGCATGCATGTAAGGAAGGGATCCCTACCATCCAGCAATTTATTTTGATGTATCTTGGCTTGCATGTAAGTGTATGATATAGTGATGGTGTAGATTTGTGTGTGGGTGGTCCATTAGTGGCGAGACCTCCCACCTATGGCCGATCTTGCTTCTCCTTTCCCTTATCTACTTTTGTGTATTTTCTAATGATATGTGGCCCACCAAAGTAGGTCAGCAACATCCCTGGCCCCTAGCAAGATGGGACGTCCAAGCCTACCTTGATTGGACGTCGAGGCCCAATCATGCATGCATGGTCTGGATGGCCTCTAAAATGGATTTTTATAGAGGCTTGAGAACTCTGATGGGTCTGAAATTTTGTGAACCTATCAAGGTGGACCCCACATGAGGAAACAGGGCTATAGACCCCTTGATTTATTTACATGGGTTGAAATATGGACAGCCTATGTTGCTGTCCAGATTTCAGGCCCAGTTGGAGCATGTATTTTGAGTTACTGTTTAGACCTATTTGCAGGCCTTTTTATCCCAAATTTCTTTAGAATTTTTATAGTGTGTGGAGCCCACTTTGATGTGGTATGGGGCCCACACCCTACCTCTCATGATTGAGGCCCATGGGTTGGGCCAAAGATGACTAATTGCCCAGAAATTTCTGGACAGTTCAGCAATACAGTATGGAGGAAAATACTATATTCACCTGACTTTTTGTAAGAAGTGGGACACTCCAGTGGACCCCACTTATTTTTCAGATGTAGGGCCACCTTTTCCCCCAATTTTCCAAGGGTTTGGGTGGGTCTAGGCACACCCCATGTGGTCCCAAACATAGGGACAGATACAATTCCAGCAACAATCCACCATGGACAGGTTGGAATTTCGAAATATATTAAAATACTTTTAGGTGTCTAAAAATTATAGAAATTTACAGGGAGGTAGCCCACTCATTATAGGACCCACTTACAAAATTTTGGGGCCAATGAACACTTGTACACACCATGGTGGTGGCTGGACCGGCCCATTACAATATGATGTCCAGATCAGTCTGATTTTTAAGACAGATTGATTTCTTTAAATAAATTAAAATAATTATATATGTTAAAAAATTTTGAAATTTTGTGGAGCTATGTTCAACCTATTCTAGAACTCACTTACTAAATTTCAGGGCCAATAGACTCCTATACACACTATGGTAAGGGTCAAACTGGCCCACCACGTTGGGACGTCCAGG